>NC_058046.1:23929031-24270102 GCF_020085105.1 Siniperca chuatsi | reverse complement strand
TTTCTTTCTGCCGTAGCCCTGCAGGAAAATGACTCTAGTCTAAACCAGACTTATGTTTGGGGTTGATAAACCTTTGTGTGTGTGCGTGTGCATTTATTAGGGGTTCAAGCCCACAAGGTGCTATCCTATCATCATTAGTATTAGGCTTATGCCATGGCTCAACTTGCCGTGAGTTGGAACGAACTAGAAACACAAAACTTGGCCAAATAACTTGACATCTACTCCTAAACCGTAGGTCCGATTGCTACCAAATTTTCAGTGGATCATCATTGGACGAAGTTTATCAAAGATTGTATAAAGGTTGTTGATATCTTATTTAGTTTTCAAGATATTGACAAATGAACTTCAAAAGGGGCGTGGCTCAGCACATAAATAAACCAAAGTCAACAACCATTGGGCCAATCATCACAAAACTTACAGGATATGTCCACAGAAGTACCTGAAACATACCCTGAAAGGTTCCTCCAAATTGACCACTAGGGGGCGCTACAAATGCCAAACATTGGGCGTGACATAACATAAATCAGTCTATAAATCAGGCATTGTTTGTCCAATCATCACAAAACTTCCAGGATATGTCCACATAAAAACTTGAAACATGCCCTGAAAGTTTCCATCAAATCGACCAGGGGGCACTACAAGGGCAAAAAATGTGCGTGGCATAGTACAAATCAGACTATGAATCAGAAATTGTTTGTTTTCTTCATTCTATTTGAAAATGCAAAAAAGGGAGATTTCACTACTTTTGTCATGTCTAGGCCACATTTGATCAGGTCCCGATCAAAACCTTTAAACTTCCAACAGTCTATGTTGGCTTGAACCCAGGAATTGCCACTTGCGGCTATATTTTCCATGTGTATCTGTGTGAATGTGCTTGCTTGAGTATGCATGTCAGTCTCATTGTGACTGCTACGGGGCTGATAGCTGAGAGCAGGGTTGACAGTAGCTTCTCCTGAGCCTTGCCCGTAGACCTGGGGAGCCTCGATAAGACACCCAGGCTCTGAAGCCTCTAAAAAGACACATCGGTGTGGAAAGCAGTATGAAGAGATACGGTAGTGAGGAGGAGGAGGGAGAAGACAAGAAGAAGGAGGGAGGAAGGTAGGGTAGGGAGGGCGAGGATGTAAAAGAAAAAAATCCTCCACTCTTTTGGCAGTGGCTCCCAATGAAGTTTTCTCTCTGCCATTACGTCAAAAATCCCTACAATCCTTTTAGTCACAGCAGGGATGGGAAAAGCCCCCAAAGGGAGACAATTACCCCACACACACACACACACACACACACACACACACACACACACACACACACACACATACACACAACTTTAAGGGTTCATCTTTGTCACCGATGGTTTGAAACTTAGTTAATTCTATCTGAAGGCATTTTTCAGTCTTTCCAGTGGCTGTGTTGCTCATACAGTATTAAAACTCTCACAGTTATCATGAATATCCTAATTTAGGTGTCTGTAGCATTAGGCTGAGGTTTTGGTTCACATACCTGTAACATGGGATAGAGTTTATTATTAACGCAGGCACCACTCAGAGTTTTAAAGTTAGATGGCACCTTACCGTACCCCCACAGGTAAATGGCAAAGTTCAGCTTGGAATTGTATTTTCAGCGAGGCACTTAAGTCGACAGAAGTCATCCATTTTTGAGAGGAACAGCACGCAACCTCGACTTGAAACAGTGGAAAACCTTTCACAGACCTTTCCAAAGTTTGCGAGATGATGAGCTTCCTTCAGCAGAAAACATTTTGACCTGACATACTGAAAGCGTGGCTTAAAAACAACTCTAGCGTTTCAGAAGGCTACGCTTCTACTGTCTCACATCTTGGAGGCTATCACGTCTTGAGTGTGGAGACAGGAAGGGTTAAAGGTGGTGATGATGTGCGCCTGTCTGTTGGTGTGTGTTAGTATGTGTGTGAGCACGCAGGCATGTGTAGTATTTGTGTAATCTGAGATGGATGGGCTAATAGTGGTGTGTTTGTATGCGTATGAGTGTGTGTGTGCTTTCAGGTTAGAAAAACATGGGTTGATGGATGGATGGAGGAGCCGGGGCAGGGCGAGAGGCAGTAAAGGGGTTGACAATGAAGACGAGAGACACTGGGTATGTTTTGATTTGGTCATGAAAGACTAAAGCATAGCTGTGGAATCTGGATGACACCTGAAGCTTCTTTTCCACCATTTTTTTTTCTCTTTCTCTCTCTCTCTCTGCTTGGGTTTCGTTTACTTTTTCACACTTCAAGGATAAAGTACAATCAAAGCTTTCATATCTGTTTTTTTTTTCTCTGTGAGATGTTGAAAGAGAGAAAACGAATCTAGGCTACTGCACTGGGATAAGTTAGGTCTGTGATGTTATTTTGCAGGGTTGGATTTTTATTTCAGGAATGCATTGCTTTATAGCATCCAGATATTGTGCTATGAAAAAAGTGTCTGAATGATGGAAATTATGTTTTCTCTTACACTAGGGCTGGGTAAAATGATTGAAATCATTATCACAATATTAATAGAATAATACGTGTCCAATATTGATTTATATCACAATATGGCAAATATATATATATACTGTATATAAAAAAACAGATATAAAACAATCAAGTTCATAAAGTTCATTGTTGACCTTGGAAACAGTAGTTGATAAAACAATTTCACCACAACATCCATTTAGTATCACATTTCCGTTTTTCTGAGCACTTTAACGACTTCTCGTCCGTATTAGCTAAAAAGTGAAAGTGAGTTTGTTGAATTAAATTCTATGACAACTGCATTAACTCCATCTGCTGAGGAAGATTGTGTGATACGATCTAAAACTCCAGAACAGCTACTTAATGGCGCCTGTGGTGGGATTGTTTTGTCTGTCAAGTTGATGTTTAATGTGATTCCACTGCTATGCATCACAGCAGACAAAACTCTCCACACATTTAAAACAAACACTTCAGTAACCCATTCCTTTAGTTTAAATTATGTTTACAGCAGAATTTTGATTGTATAAGGGTGCTATTTGACTGAATTATCTCCCGGCCTTAACTTGCATTCTTGCAGAGTTAGATGAAAAGATCGATACCACTCTCATCTCTGTGCGTATGATGCAAGAGCTGGAAGGTGATTCGCTTAGCTTAACTGCTTACCTGTAGCACCTCTACAGCTCATCTCATTAGTTTGATTCATACACAGAGAGGAAAGTAAAAAGGACAATTTGTGGTTTCATGGGGAGTTACGTACTATAACTTACATTCTAAAATCTTGTTGTCATTGCGAGGTTGCCAGGCAACCGGTGGAGGCACTGCTGGGCAGATGCATGAACTGTTGTTTGGTAAGTTACACTACATAACTCCCTCTAAAACCAAAGTGTATTTCCCAAAATATCTAACTATTCCTTTACTATTACATCACAGGGTTACAAGTCAGTGTGATTTCTTGCTTTCACCTCAATTTACAGCTCGGTGGCTGACTGACACCTAAGATATACTGCAGGCTAATAAGAGGTGATTGTTTCACATGTGACTGAATCTCACAGCACAGGTTGAGCTCGTTATGCTGTAATTCAGTGTTCACACTGCCAGCAGTGGTCGTGTCTGAATGGTTCATTTATTATTTAATTCTATCTGTAGCCATACTGACATTCTGTACAGGTGCTTTAGAGAGAGGAGGGCAGAGAGAGTACAAGAGAAGTATAGTTAATTAAGTCATATGTATGAGTACAAGTAGAAAATGTTACACTTTATATTAAAAGGCATGGTATACTGTATATTTTAATTATAGCAATGTAAATCTCCACACTCATAACTGGTCGTAGTTGGTAGGTTTAGTATACTGCACATCAATGGTGTCACCTTGCATCAGAAGTTTTCTCTCTGTATAGTTTGTGGCATTGTGTGTCAATTTGACAATTTTGGTGTTTGAGTGGTCATTAAATAAATTTATATGAATGAATGATCAGTGAATCTCACAGGTTAGACAAGTGGTTCTCTTTACAAATCTGCTCAAAATTCTAACAGATTATTCAAAATACCTGTGAGGCATGTTAATTTCGTTTTTGATACCAAAACCAAAATTAGAAAATTCAGTATCGAAAAATAGGTGAAAACTGGATGGAAACATAAATTATGGAAAATTCTGGAGGGAAATCAGACTTTTTGCAGTGGTAATTTCACTGTTTATTGCATTTTTAATGCCTTGGAGCGACAAAAGGGTTGATCTGCAGGAGAATAGCAGCATCTCCAAAAGTTTATTTATATTATTTGCTTTTTACATTTCACTTTAAAATATTGGAAGGAACATATTATATTTTATGGATTAGTTCTTTAATATTCATTGTAAATGGTATAGTTCCTTAAGCTAGTCATAAGGCCCACTTAGAGTGGAAACGTGATAGTGACAGGGCGTGCTGTAACATGCTATAAACTTACCTCTTTGCTTTTATCTCATGTTTGACCTTTCCTCTTAGTTAAAGTCAAATCTGTGTCAAGGGATACATTTCTGGGGAGAAAAAAGTAGAATTGTTACTCCAGAGATTTTCCAGTGTAAAATGAGTCTCCTGTAAGGTTAATGTAGCTTCAGTAAGCTTGAGTTCACAGGGGTTTGACACATATTCTTTTTCTTTATAGAATAAAGCACAGCTCATTAGCCTAGAGCCTATTCTTCAGTCTGAGTGCCTCCTGGCCAAAGTCAGCTCAGACTGTAGGTAATAATAACCCTGCCAACCTTAAGATAATCAGCCCCCCCCCAAAGAGCCCAGTAAAGAGAAAGACAAGGTGTCAGGAGCATACAGTTGGGCAGAAGGAAAAAAGGTATGTTTTGTATGACTCGGTGGGGAACTATATTATTTAACAGCAGGGGAACACAGAAGAAAGAAAGGAAGTTAGCGTATAGGTTTCCCATGGTGTTCTTTTAATTGTCAGATTCCAATGGCAAGCCGTTTCACTAATTAGATCTAAACAACGGTCAGAATAGTTAGTTTTTTTGTTACAGTTTGCATTAGGGTCATTCAGGATACAGGTATAAGTAGAAGGAGAGGATGAAGGGCAAGTTCAAATCTCCCATGGGGCAAAGTGTGATGGCAGGAGTGTCCCTAATTAAACATCTTAGAAAGGTTAAAATATTTAGTTTTGTGAGGGCCAGAAACATTAGGACAGTGTGCAAAAGTCACAAGACGAAGTTAAAGGTTAGAAAAGTTCATTTCTCCCTTGTGGAAGTGTCCTAATGCAGGTAGCTTTACTAATTAGACACTTCTTCATGTTAAGTTTGGGTTTTGGGGAGTCAGGATATTCCTGCCTTCTTATGACAGGTAGTTTCACTAATTAGGCCCAATACATCTAAAGGTTAAAAACACTTCAGTGGAATTTATGACATAAAGATTAGGACATGAAGGGGAGAAGGGCAGGTTAACAGTACAGGAATTTGTTGTACACAATGTCAACATACATTTAGAGAATTAGCTTGAGAATCCCTAATCGCAGTGTTTCTCAGAGGCTTTGTTTGACCATGTTGGTCTTTTTTTTTTTTTTTTTTTTAAAAACTCATGCACTGCTGCAAAAGGATAATTAATCTTTTCTGCAAAGCTTGCTTCTTGATCTTTGGCTTTTGAATCTGAACGGACAGAGAGGAACTGCAGCTGCCACATTATAGCTAGCATATTTTCAAAGTTAAATGAACATCAAATCATCTTTTTAAGTGCATTCTTGGTATAGCTTAAGGAACTTTTGGATTTATAGCTTTAGTATGACCTGCCCTGCCAGCAGGTTGACTTCTTTAGATGATGGTTTATTGTTCAGCACACTGTCCAACAGGGTTTCCTTCCCCTTTAGCACCAGGCTAATTAGGAGGAGGGAAGTCTGGTTTTGTTGATGCGGGTGGTACAGGGTCTTATGGTATTAGAAAAAAGGACCAATACAGGCCAGGGCAACCACTCTCATTCTCTTCTAATATAATGAAACCCAGTTAGGCCTCTTTTTGAGAAGCAAGGGGCAGTGGGAGAGTGAGAAAGGTGGTGAACAGAGAGAATAAAAGACATAGACTGACAAAGAATGAAAGAAATATGGATACAGACAGACAGAGGTAACTGTGTCATGCACATTCACGGTCAGAGACATTTAGGATGCCTTAATAGCAAATTTTATACCGTACATCGATTTTTATCTTTCCCCAAATTGAGTCCATCTTTTCCCCACCACTTATCTCTAACTCTGGTCTTTGCCTGCCTTTTAGACTGTGAAATGGAGAGTGGTAATTTCCCCCGCTTCTCTCTGTATGTTAATGAAGCGCTAATCTGTTCCTGAGCGAGTGCCTTAATGAGGGCGACGTGCCCCTCGCTCAGCCGGCTAGCTTCCGTTAAGCTACCATTATGGAAATAGCTTGGTACCGCGTGTCGTCATGGGACTGGACTGAAATGTATGCCTTATTTCCACTTTTAAAGCTTTCTTCTACCTCCTTAACAAGGCTGGGTGTTCCTCTGAGGGAGCAAGCAGTAGATAAACAAACATGGTAATGACGAGCACGGGGAGAGGCTTCACACACTTTGAGGTCTGGTTGTTTTGAGATGCTGGATGTTGGTTGGGCTAAATAGGCCACATAGGACAGATTGTTGGAGATAGAGAACACAGCATCAAACCTCTGCTATCTCAGATATACACCCAAGTCAGCTGCTTTATTATTAATCAACAATATTGAGTTTATATTGTGTGTTTTTTTTCCTCTGGTGCTGTTTTGTGCATCTCATAATCTCCGATGGAGTGAAATATGTACACGGAGAAATTGAATTAACAAGAATTATTGACATTATTTTCCACCAAATTAGTGGATTCCATTGATCATGTCACATCCTCCTATCCATAACGCCTGCTGAAGACGATAATACTCGGCTGTATTTAGGGTAAACACCCTAATCAGAAGTAGGAACAGTTGCTGCTTGGAGCTGAACACGTTTCAAAGACTTGTATCAAAAGAATATTATGGCTTTATTCATTTTGCATGTATCTAGGCCAGCCCAGCCCCTGCCACTCCCACAGACCACATATGAAGGGTGGTGTGGTGGGTGACTATGAAATGGATTAACTTCTCTTGCTTCACTCCCGAAATGAAATTGCTCATCTTTAGGCTTCTCTCTGCGCCCACCTCCCTAAATTTGTTCTCCCATCTCTTGTTTCTTTTCCCATCCTCTTCATTTTCTTTTTTCCAGTATTTAATGTTGTGTACTATATTCAAATACTCTAGATTGTCATTTGTGAGTCACTTTGTTGAGTAAATGTTGAAAAGGAGGTCACGTGCCAACAGGCTCTTCTGCGGTTATCTTCCTTACCTTTCACAGACACTACCTGATGCTGAAAGATGAGAATACACTCATGTTAAGCTGGCACTGGACTGGAGTAACTTCCCATCAATGCACAGCTTTTTGTGAATCACATGGTGATAAGCACCACAGTAATAAAATAGCATGGTTGTGTAAAATACACTGGTTGGAGCTTAAAATGTGCAAGTTTTTTGGAAGAAACAAGTGAGAGTGAAGTTAAAGTGTGTGAAATACAAGTGGGAGGTTTGGAGGGATGTGGGAGAGAGGTGTATCAACATTTTTTTTGCACTCTGCTGCTCACATTACACAAATTCACTACAGGGGCTGAAACCTCAGGATTCCTCTTAAGATGATGAAAAGATGTCTGAGCCTTGTCTCAGATGAGTCTTTAAGGGTGTGCATGCATTTAAAGACTCTCTGGAGGCTTTTGTTACATTTTTTTAAGTTCATACATCAATGAAATAGTCATGAACTGTGCCAGTTTGTCAGATTAAGATTCTCAAGCTTAGGTGGTTAGGGGACTGGTTTGATGTAGGCAAAGCTTAATGGCTTGCACTGCTTCCTTCCTCGACCCCATATGGAGAGGTTTAATAAGAAATCCAAAAAGACTCCTGCATGTATTTCCTTTTATTATGAGTAGTTATCAGTCATGCATCATGCTCTGGGCTTCAAAAGGTGAATTTTGCTGAAGTATATTGTATGTGTCAGGAACAGAATTTTAAAAAAGTGAAGAATATATGTATTATATATACAGTGGTTTGGGACCTTTTTGATGTCAAACATCAATAAGTATCTCTGAGTCCTCTAGAAGAAGAAGAAAGTGCCCCAGATTCACTTATTAAAAATTTACAAACTGTTTTGTACATGGCATGGTGTGTGTCAGTCTCCTCTTACTGCCGTTGGCTCAGCTTTGGGCGATGCGGGCTGGATCTGTAATAGAACCTCGCTGATACATGAAGCTGGATATAAGAACAGTTGTTAGTGGAGAAAATGACCAAGCAAAAATCAACTAACCTAGACAGTTCTAGCACTGTTTTTGTAAGGTAAAATACTCTGATAGAAACCTTGAATGATTTATTTCTGTCATAATCTTCAGGCACCAGAAATACTTAATGCCATGAGGCAATGGCAATGCATTAAATCAATGAGAGAAGCATTTATTCCTCATATATTGGTTTAGGCTTATAGACTGTAAGGCCATGGAGAAACCAGCAACCGCAGCATATGGCAGATGACGCATTGCAGACGTGCTGACTAGAGGGCTGATCACAACCAGACTCTGTTTCTATTCAACACTGACCACAGTAGGGAGAGAGGAGGATAGAGGGGTTGAGGAGCTGTCATATTTCCCCCGGGATGGGAGGGAGAGATTCCCATGTGGTTGAATAATAATGTGGCTCTACCTCACTAGAGAGAAGTTTGAGGGAGCAAGGCAAAGAGAGGGAGGAGAAGAATTGGTCATAGAACATTTGTCACAGAAGTTCAGAAGTGTCACTGGCACCACAAAAAGCACTCCAGTGCCTTTAACTCCATAAGCTGTGGGTGTGTGCGTGCATGTGTGCATGCATGTTTTTGAACTCCATGCTTGCATGAAAGTGTTTTTCATTAAAGTTCAGGCTGCTAAGCAGCGAGAGGCTAGCATGGAGGATGTGGCAGTGGTGCGGTAGTCCCAGTCATCGTCAGTTAGCTTACAGAGGCCACTGACGAGCACAGATGTTACCATGCTGACTCTGAAGCACCACGAATGCACGCACCCTGCAAGATGTGAGCCATATTTATCCCAAATTGTAGCTTGACACTCACCCTGACTTAACAATATATTGTGTTTTTGTTTGGTTTGTTTAGTATGCCTTTTATATGGAAAACAGTGGAAACCCATAGCCTCATCACTAGCTGACAAATGTCTCTTTTAGCTTGTATTTATCTTGGTATCAAATCCACCTTGGACTCTTGTACCTGCAAGCTACAGCTTTGACTTATTTAAGGAAATGCTAACAGTCAATGGAGGGATAGCTTTGCTTTCCAATGAAGCCAATATGCAGAAATCTTACCTGGTGTCACAGGACGCGCTATTAGATGGCAGCTTTGGTGTTTAAACAATGACAATAATTACTGTGTTGTTCCTATGGGAACTTAATGTTGACCTTTCATCTGTGATGCTTTGTTTCTTTCATGTATTGGAAATTTGTAATCACAATCATTGAATGTGTTATCCAGTACTGTTTTTACAGTCTCACTTTGCTTCCAGTAAAAACCTCAAAGGCCAACTGCTGTCTCCAACCTTTATTGAATGTCTTCAGTTTGCTGCATAGCTGTGCACCTACATGCACAGTGAGGGCAGAAGAGAACATACTTGACAAAGGCTATGTGTTATAAGAGTAAACTATTGGTGTTGGCTGACAGAGGACTTGAAAGAGAAAAGAGGAAGACAGGGAGAGAATGAGAAAGAAAGAGACCTTGAATGTACTTGGGTTGAAAAAATAAAAGAGAAGAAGCCTTGTCCTCCAACATGCTGCACAAATCAAACACTTAAAAGCGTGTAGTGTGTGCACATATTAAAAGGAAATATAGCACATAACACTAAAAATTTTATTAAAATAACTAATTACTAATTGTAACTCATTTGCCTCTCTGGACTTATCCTTTGTCTGTCAGCACAGTGCTATCAGTCCTGAAAGAATCAATCCGTGTTTAAGAGAGAGAGAGTTTGTATTACTGCCATGCTTAGTAAAATAAGCAGGACAGAATCTTTTATTAAGAGAACAGTAAATGGCATTCATGTGTTTATTTCTGTAAAGTCCCTGAGTGGTGGCCTTAGCTGTTATTTATGAATTAACTTCTAAAAATGCCTCAAAAATCCCTTTATGACACTACAGGGGGGCCCATCAAAGTGGAACAGCTGAGCTTGCCTCAAACTGCATTTTAACAAAGCAAAAGCCTAAATGCAGGTTGATAGAAGTAATATTTATACAGTAATGGTTCTGTTTGTAACTGAGCTTCTTGAGCTTGTTCAAGCATGTCTGTAGTAAGCCTGTGTATGTATCTGCATCTGTGCTTCAGTGTGTTTCTGTCATTCTAGTTCAGTGAGTGGCCCACTGGCTGCAGACAATCCCAGGCTTTGTGTATATGTCCTGCTGCCATGCTGTGTACTGTACTGAATGGGCTCTGGGGAGCGAGGCGTGTGAAAATCCCACCCTTGCCCACCTAGAGACTGTCAGCTGTGTGTGTGTGTGTGTGTGTGTATTACACAAGAGAAAGACAGACACAGAAAGAAAAAAAGAGAAAGAGTGCTTGTATGTATGTGTGTGGGTGGGTATATTCATGTGTGTGTAGGGTGGCAAGTGGTGGGTGAAAGAGGACACTCCACACAGAAACAACCAACTATCTGTGTTGGACAGTACAGAGAGATTCTTTATTATTCTTTTATTTCATTAACTGGGGAACCTAATGACCTGACAGATGACCTCCAGCAGAGGCCACTCTGTTCTCTCAACACCACTGTTGCTGCCTGTCTGTCTGTCTCTTTCTCTTTGTCCGTGTGTCCCTCTCTATCCCCTTGCATCATGCTTCATAATGCCTTCAGACCACTTTCACAGCAGACAATTTGACATGACAGCCTGAAATGTACAGGTGAAACTAATAACATTAATGATGGCTGCATTAAATTGAGGTTTTCTCAGTTCCAGGGCCTTTATGCTGTACTTTAATGGAATGGAGCCATGATTAATGTTAGTTACACCTGTGTTTTCCCTGCTAAGTCGCTGTGAAAGAGGTCTATTTTACATACATTACATTATTTGTTTTGAATATTTACTATCACTTTGTTTTTTTATTCTTTTTTATATATATTTTTTGATTAATTATATATGCATATATTTTTTAAATTCTATTATTATTATTATTTACTTCTTTTACATTTCTTTTATTTCTTAATTTTCTCTTGTGTGCATTTTGTTCCAGGGTATTTTGTATGTTGTTTTTGATGACATTTGTATTGATTGCTTTTGATCGTCTGAAACCTGTAAACCTGTTTTACACACGTGTGCCATCACTAATTAGTACATTGTTACGACCGGCTTGCGTGCTGCAACAAAGAAGGGAGATGCACACCAAACTTAGCAATAACAAACTGAAATTTATTAAAGTAAGCTACAATAATAACTGCAATAAAGTGTAAGTCAGGATCAGTGATGCATGAGAGTGCTTGAATGCAGTGGATAATGTGAGGCGTGTCTTATTAGTATAAAGCAAAACTCGATGAGGGGTGAAGGGGCTGACGCACTGGCCTCTGGGCAGGCGAGCTTAAGTTATTTAAGAACACTGGCCAGGTGTTTCCCAGTTAGTGCAATGACACCTCAGCTCTACCCAGCCAAGAACCTGCAAGACACACACACACAGTACACAGGACCCAGAAGGCAAAGAGCGCTGGGGCTGTCACAACATAAACATATTTATATCCATTGTACCTTTTCATGCCTGATGGAGTACTGAGTGAAAAGCGTTAGTCTTATCAGTGTTAAAGGCCCTGCACACCCTGTGTTTTCAATTACTCTGGTTGATTAGACCTCTAGTCAGGTTGAAGTTGTGTGGAACTGTATTTTGAAGATGTCACCAAAGTCTGTAAACTAATAGTGATGATAACTGTGTAAATTATCCCGTCTTAACAGTTGCATCAAAACTAACAGGAGCATGAGGAAGCTGTCAATCAAGCACTGTTTGTACACTCCCATACAGTCTTAGAAGAAGTATAATCAGGCAACATAAGTGAGAACACCTGTGTGAGTGGACTATGGGTGTGTAGGGGCTTTAACAAAAGATCCTTGATCATATATTTTTTACAGGCTGAGTGTCCAGTCACTACCAAACGTAAATGTTTCTTTAGCAACTTATAACATCACTGTAATTAAGTATTTTCTACTTAACTAAAGTGTGAGTAAAAGCTGTCAAATTGCCAGTAAAGGCAAGCACAAGATTACAACATGAGAAACTAGGAAGTGCATTAATCATGGAAATGTCTTCTGACTCTGAAGGGAGACTTTCTAAAGGTATATAACCCAAGTTACTTTTGTAAAAATGATTGGATTTGTTGGGATTCACAATGGTTAAAGGTGCACCAACATGTGTAGGTGCGTTTAATTAGTTATGGCAGAATTATCAAAGATAATCATAAATAACTTTAATGAATAAAGTCCTCTGGGGTACCACTCTTCTTAAAGAAGAGAAATGATAGCCAATTCATTGATTGAGTCTCATAAAATACACAAAACTAGCAATTTGGAACTCTGATTAATAATTAAATTAATTAATTAACTCTAACCAAAATGACCATTAATAGCTAGTATGTTGAAGGATCTGGAGTTCAACATAGAAGAGGTTGGCAAATTACTCACTCTTGTGAAACATTAAAGAAACCAGCATAATTATACACAAGCATTTATTTAAAAGATATACAAAGCAAAAACACACAATGTGAAGTCTAACTCTAAATACTAAACTACAAAACAAAGGGATGTGTGTGTGTGTGTGTGTGTGTGTGTGTGTGTGTGTGTGTGTGTGTGTGTGTGTGCAAGATGGCTGCTTGGATCTAAGCTGGCGTCAAGCAAAGGAATGCGTGTATTTTTCTTTGTTCTGCCTCCGTATGTCTCGCATGCACAAGCACACGTGGTAGAACAAGAAAGCATGTGCAGCGGGAACTTTAAAGTTTCTCTCTCCGCCGGGTGTGGTTGTCTTTAAGGGCCAAACTAGAGGTGTATGTGTATAATCTGTTTAGGATAACAGTGCCAAGTTAAAAGGAGTTCGTTAGCATGCAAAGATTCTGTCTGTGTGGAGCATAACATTAACTAACATCAACTTAGCATGTGGCTACCAAAGGACCTGTGAAATCACATCATAACAATAAAACTCAATGAACACATCAGTACATCACTAAAACTAAACAGTCATGTGCTTAGCCAAGTACACTGTTAAGCTATGTGAAGCTATATAATGCCCAGTTAAGTTACATTACCAGTCCAAGGAGGGAAGGTGGGTTGCCTTGAACGTGCTGCTGTGTTAGCTGGCAGTCAGTCTGTAGACGAGCTAAGCTGGAAAGAATTGTGGTTCCAGGGAAAGTGGAGATTTGCAGATGGGTGGAACCTGGTCTGCGGTCTGTTGTCCTCTTTACAATTAGCACAGCGCTAACTTCCTTAGTTGCTTTTAAAGTTTAGCTGGCAGGCTTTGTGTGATAGCCGTTGGCACAAACTAAACTTGGTTGCAGGGATCTTATGCAGGCTCTCACGTTGCTGTGGTAAAATCAAAGAGTTCGGTTCTGCTGCGTGTTTCTGCTCCGAGCAGATTACATGGCAGTCATGCTGCGTGCTGGAGGCAAAGCCAGGAGAAAAGAGAGAGAGCAAATGATCGCTTACACCTTTTATTTGACCTGGTGACATCCGGGTCACAGGTCAGATTGACCCATGGGCGCTGTAACGCTGCATTCATGCTCTCTGGATTTTGTAATACAAAAGAGCATGCAGTCTTCTAATGAAAGCTCAGTTAAAAATCCCACAAATTAATGAATTCATCTGTGGAGTGCCAACAGCTCGGGTGCCAATAATAGAGAATTCCTTCCTTGTTGAGGAGCGAGATAACATGACAGCTGAGTGGCATGTTTTGATAAACAGTCATCTACCTTGTCCATGCAATAAACTTCCCATGTTGCCTACTGTAGTCTTGCGTGCCAGATGCCACATACCATGCAAATATTGTAGCTCTATTAATAACAGTTCTGTCTTAAGCCAACATGGAACTTTTCCAGAATGGCAGCCTATGTATGAAAGCAAAAATTAATTACTATAACAGACAGAGGAACCCAGCAATGCTCCAGTTTCCGGGTCTGAAGGGGCTTCTTTCTTTCTGTGTCTCCCTGTCTTCCTGTCTCCTCCCTGTGATTAATATATAAATGGATCCCTCACAGGTAGATCATCATCATCAATAATTGTCACTTGTGTTTGTGTTGTACTGTGTCTTGTGGAGGCGGATGTGGGAGCTGTATGCTCTGGTGGAAGCCTAGTCATGTTCCCATTGTCCCCAACCACAACACAGGATGTGGTGGATTCTAATTGTGGAGGTGGAACAACAATACACACACACACACACTCAAACTGCACAGACAGGACATAGGTGACCTCATCCATGTGAGACAAAACCAATAGGCAAAATAGCCGTCGTCCTATTTAGCCCACCGCCGAGGATGTTATTTGTTTAGCTACCTCCTGCTACTCATAAATGTCAAGCTTCATCCTTGTTGAATGAGAGTTTGTTGCACAACTTGACTGCGCAGGGTGTCCGAATTTGTTTAATGTCTTGAATAAAGCTTTTGTGTGTTTATTAAGCAATTTAGCACAGTAGGTAGTGTCCCCATTTCAATGAAAGTTTACTGTTAATTTTGTGTTCCTCAAAGGAGCTTCTCTGTGTGATGTATTCATACCCTCTCCCCTCCCCCTTTTCCTCTCCTTTCCTCTCTTCTCCTATTTCTTCCTCTGTCTATTTCTTCCTCCTCCATTCATCCCTCCGTCTGTCTGCCATATCTGTTGGGGTGTTTGTTTGTGTTTGTGGCCTTGCCTCTCCGAGCATGTAGACATATGCCCTGTTCCTCCTCTAATTGGTCCTCTGTATTCATGTGGGGATGCGGCGAGAGGCAGGGAGACTGCAGGCAAAGCTGACTCTTAATAAATGTCAGTCCACAGCCGGGCTACGGATGGACAGCTCACTGATGGGCTGTTTATAACAAGGCGTCACTTAATACAAGGAGAGACAGGAGCTGAGGCGAAGTTACAGAGATAAAGAAAAGGACTACATCAAGAGAGGGTGATGCATCTTGCCAACGGGAGATGGAGAAAAGATGAGTGAGGGACAGGGAGACAGAATCACCACAACAGGAAGAAGGAGACAGAGAAAGACAAAGTGATTGTGAAACAGAATGGTGTGTATGAGAGAAGGGAGGTCACAGACAGGCAGCAATGAATGAATGTGTGTGTGTGTGTGTGTGTCTAGAAAGCTCAGCCAATTAACTAGTAAATTTGCAATGACCAGTAGGCTGTTCAGACTTAGTCAGTTGTAACATATTAACATCATGTTGCAATTGAGAGTGCATGAAAACTAGTTAGCAAGTGAGCAGAGAAGTTGACATTGTGATGAATAAAACTGATGAATGAACAGTTGAAACAGTTAGCTAAAAGTAATGGATAAACTGTTTAAATAGATAAAAGTAATGGAAAGTAATTAGTTAGCTACAAATAGGCTAATTGATAAACAGCTAAAAGTAATGAATAAACAGTTCATCCAAACATCCAGCTTCTGTATAAAACATCCAGTTTATAATCCATTCCAATCCGTGTGTGTGTGTGTGTGTGTGTGTGTGTTCGTGCGTGCGTGCGTGCGTGTGTGTGCGTGTGTCTGTGTGTGTGCGTGCGTGTGTGTGTGTGTGTCCCGGTGTGTTTTCAGAAATTCATCCTGTCAGGCCTGGAACCTGCTGCCTCCTCTCAGCACCCGTCTCCGCACAAAACAAAGCAAAAGCCCGGTTTGTTTATTGTTTTGCCTGCCTTGTTTTTCTTTTGATTGTTGTCAAAGTTCCCACTGTCTCCCCTTGAGTAGCAGCATACACTCCACTCTTCTGTGCTATTATTTACTCCCTGCGGTTTTCAGAGTTTAGATTGAATGAGAGCATTATCAAAGGGCCCATTTAAAAAGGAGGAAAAAGTTAAGAGGGATAAGATATTTAGACTGGAATGTTCTAGGCCAGTTCACTCCCAAGTGTTTTCTCGAAATCATAGAAATTAGAAAGACTGAGTGACATGTTGGCCCCTTTACATGTATTCAGCAGGCCCCTTACTGTACAAGAATGGTTTTCCATCATGTTATCTCTTCTATGTCATAAGTCTGGCAGAGGTTTGGAAAATAACTTCTCTTCTCTGAATATATTTGGGAGAATAGGACTGTATCTGTGTGTGTTTGTGTGGCCCTGCATGTGTGTGCACATATCTTGCTTGTGCTCATTTCTGTTATAAATACCAGAGATGATTGACAGTTTCTAGTGTTGGGGTTTGACAGCTCTTATTTGTTGTAGTCGACAGGCTTTTTAGTGAATGGCTGACGTTTTAAGGTTCCATGTTTGTCACTGTGCGATGGCTACAGGGCACTGTTGTGGATGTGGATACCAGCTCATGGTGCTCCCCTTTCAGCATCAATGCACAGTGCATACCGGCATGTGGCTCTTAAAGGCTGTTTTTCTGAACGGCACTGGGCTCAGCGGGTCATGGGAAGATTAAACATGGTTGTTTTTTGAACTGTTGATTTCTTTCTGGCACATTGCAGGTTTGTGTAAAGCTACTGGCTGCAGTGTTTGCTGAATAATTCCAAGAAACTGACACATAAGAAAGAGGAGCTTGATATTGTGGACTGGTAGTTAATTAAAAGAAAAATCCAAAGCTGTTTATGATGTTCATTAAACTTCAGGACCCATTTTATTGTTTAATGGTACAATTTTTCATCCAAATGGATACCCGACCAAACATTTCCCTTATCCCTTAACCGTTGAAATCAACAAAGGTTAAGGGATAGTGGATAAACCAAAAAGTAAAAGTACCAAAGTACAGTAACTGCTGGAGAATATAGTAAAACAAAGATTTTATATCCTCCTTACCATTAACAATGGAATACAAACATAAGAATGATGGGCCTTTTATGAAATGTAAAACATTTTAAAACTGTTTATACACCAATAATACTAAAATTTAGGATTTTTTAAAAGTATTTTTTTAATGAAACTTCACAGTTAGAATTAGAAGTGTAATAGCACAATATTTGGGGTTGTTGCTTCAGTAACTGTGAAAGTAAGCTATTTTTTGTTAGATAAACCTCCTCAGTAGTTTGGCTCCTGAGAAAACATGTGAGAGCACAGCAGAAGTTTTAAAAGAAATACAAAGGTTTAGTGTCACAGGCTTTGAAGAAGTCTCATTATACCCACCGCTGACCACTTACATACAAATGAATCAAAGTTTACACTAAATCCAGTCCAAATTCTAAAAGTCTGTACTGTATATATACACAAACTCATAATAACCTATCAGCCTCGCTAAGGGAATACCCAGCAGCATGCCAGTTTGAGAAATGCTGGTTCTAATAGATCATGTCATTTTGAATGTTTTGGGGGTCAATAGTCACCATACTGTAATTGCCTTATTATGCCATCCTCTTCTTATTGTAAAATGTAGTTAGAGAACATATTAGATATATGATATATTACATTTAGTTTGATTAGTGCACTATAATGAGTAGAAAGCTATTAATTAAACTCCACTTAGTGCTTAAACCATTTTGGTACCCGATATTCTCCTCAGATGAACCTTTGACCTGTCCCCATCTGCTTTCCTCCTCCTCCACAGTGAATCAGGTGGCTACAAACTAGGCAAACCTCAACAGTGTTGATGAGGTACAGACAGATGGACAGAAACACTCACAACATAAAAGAGGAGGCAGCACACCTGTAGCACTGGAGCAAACAACAAAAGTCTTTATTGAGACATTAAAAGACTGTGTTTTGACAGCACAGCTGCCTTCGTCATCGAGTATCTGTTTTTAGCGACAGACAGCTATGCAGCTGAACAAACGCACATACACGTGCAAACACATACATCCTGAAGCACACCAAACACACTCTTATGTACAAGCAAAGTGTGCCCAAATTTGCTCAAAGGTGCTGTAAGTGACATTCACTGCCACTAAATGTTGCACCAGAGCACCAGCATCTCAGACCAAAACAAATGGGCGTTACGGCCCACCAGACTCCATTGAGAAAAACAGTAATTTTACACTCAGAGTTAAGTGTGACATCAATCTCTGCTCAGGACGCCATTATTGTGATTTCTCACAAAAGACAAAGCAGTTGAGTTATCATCTCACTTAATTTCTGATTTTAAAAAAATGAGTGTCAATGATGATGAGATGCCAATTTATTCCACATAATTACGTGTTTGTGGAAAATATTACTCAGTGTCTTCGTGCCACAGTTTTATTTGTGCTGTCACCTGCGTGCATGCCCAGTGACAGACAACCTTCCTCATGTGTTAATAAAATAACCCCTGCTGATCATCCTTCAGGAAGATGGCAGAATGCAGCTCAGACAGCCAGGGAAGCTTGTGAATGTTGGCTGGCACAAAGACAGGAGGACAGGCAGACAGGTTGGCAGACATGCATGCATTGTAAGCTAACTGACAATCAGTAATGACACATATACTACGGGTCCTCTAAGCTGGCCGAGAAAAGTAGACAAGCATGCAGACAAGTTGATAGACTAGATAGAAAGATAGACCAGGAGTCATTCAGTTATCAGGTTTTTGTAAATGTGTGTACCTATGGTAACATAAGAGTGTAACAGATTTATTTTTATTAATAATGGTCAGGATGTGTGGTGAAACCAAAAAAACAAAGACGATTGCGTGCTTATGTGTGTGTCTAAAGCAGTGAGGAAACGGAAGGGTGTATTTTGTTATGAGTGAGTGTGTGTGTGTGTGTGTGTGCGTGTGTGTGTGTGTGTGTGTGTGTGTGTGTGTGAGTGTTGAGAGTAGCAGGGATAAAAGGTTGCCAAAATCTGACAGCTCAGCCTCCTGTGCATTCATTCTCTCTTTCTGTGTCTTTGTCTTTCACTGTCAAGATTTCTCTCTGTCAGGCAAAAGTCAACGACCAGGCAGCGGCAGAGAGCTCCAATTGGACAAACTGTCAAAGAGCTCATAGTCACGGAAGACATATAATGTAGCAAAGTGACAGAGGACCTATAATATACCATATGCTCTCGCTGCAGAGCACTTGAGCTGGCAAAATTACAGTAAACCTTGATGCTGATTTAATGCTGTGCTGGTGTCATATTGAAAGAAGCAGAAAAGCATTTTAGTCAAGCAGGGATGAACTGCAGCACATTTTGTGCATTTTTGGAAGAAGTGCTAATTGTGGTAGCATAAATATCATTTTAATTTTAAATACTCTGAGCTGCCAAAATCAGTGGATTCAATGCATGTGTTGAAACATTTATTCCATGTGTGATGCCAAGTGGGATATATCAAAGCCTTAAAAAATGAACAGGCTTTACACTTTATGTAATTACCAGTAGAGCATGGATCTGTTTTTTTTTTCACAGTCATGTTTTTTCTGCTTATTAAGACATCATGTGAATGTGACATCATTTATGGATAAAAGAGGTCGAAGTCAAGTAAATTTTATTTATAAAGCCCAATATCACAAATCACAAATTTGCCTCAAGGGGTTTAAGGAAAAACTCTTAACAGGGAAAAAAATGGAAGAAACCTCAGGAAGAGCAAGGACGGACAGACATGCAATAGATGTCGTGTGTACAGAATAGACCAACATAGTAAAATTACAGTATGGACAATCAGGATGACAAAATTATAAACAGATTGTAATATATATGAAGAATGGATCTGGGAGGACACCAAACAGATAGGACCTGAGCCACACAACCTCCTTTCCACCATGGACACCAAGGGGGAGGACAGACTACACAAACACACAAACAAGAGGCAAAACTCATTCACACAGATAGGAGAAAGGAACAGACACACAGAGGGAGAGAGAGAGACAAGGACAGTTGGGCTCCTAGGTAGCGCAGAGGAAAAAAACTTAAAGTTTTTCTCTTAATAGTTAAATTTTATCATCAAAGAAGCTCATGAAGTTGTTACTACTGAGGGCTATAGGAATACATGGCTCAATAGAGCTGTGATTCTGTCAGCCCGGCTACAGTGCTGAAAAGAATCTTGGGGTTGTTTTTATTTTCCTCTATTAATGATGAGTAGTAGACTGCTCTGGCATTACAGAGGGCTTTCCTATGTTTTAAGACTATCTTGCCAGGCTAAACAAGATTCTATCAGATTGTTGGAACGACATACCCTTTCAAGTTTTCGTGATGTTTGCTTTAATTTGCAGGTTTGGGGGCTATACCATGGATACTTTGTTTTAGTATCTTCTTTTTTAGAGTGGTGATAGAATCGAGTGTCGTTTGCTGAGCCTGCAGCACTATCAACAAAATGGTCAATTTGGGAGTGGTCGGGGGTAGACACCGTCACTAAGGAGTTTTGGGTGGGTAATTGCTCTGGAAGTGCAGAGAAACGTGTAGGACTGCAACTCTGAGTTGTCATGGTTTTGGTCCACTAATAAACTAGGCCAGATTTCTAGATATGAGAGCTGCTCCATCCAAAGTGGGATGAATGCCATCTCTCCTAATCAGACCAGGTCTTCCCCAGAAAGTCCGCCAATTATCTACAAAGCCCACGTCGTTTGCTGGACACCACCGACTCAACATTAACTTTAGTGACCTCCGATTGGCGTAATCGGGAGTTGTTACCGCCGACGTGACTAACAATCTTACTGTACTTGCGCTTATCCTTAGCCAGCAGTTTTAAATAGGACTACTTTGTAGTGTGAACAGTGTATTTTTCTAGTTCAACATCACTATTTTACAGAGTTGTAAAATTATGTCTCATAGTATTATTAATCGTTGTCCAGTGTTTTGGTGTTCTCCAAACCCATTGATGTATCACTCAAACAGGTCTTCCTGGACCCTGCTTTTATCTCCTGACTGCTATCTGTAGCAACACACCCACACCAATGCAGCCCTTTGCATTTTCTTAATGCAGGGCTATTAACAATCTGAACACTCGCTTCCTTCCTCCTGGAGAAACACCCTCCTCAGACTAAAAGAGGGAGTTAACAGCAACTAGTAAAAAATGATAATCTGCTACAAGTAAGCAAACCTATTTATATAGGACTTTTTTAGAACAGAAGTTACAATGAACTTTACAGAAAGAAGAAACAAATTAAGTGTTCAACCCACAAAATAAAAGATATAGAATCAAGAGAGAGCCATAGGAAACAATAATGATGTACTTTAATAGTGATTAAAAAAACATGAATGGAAATTAATAACGTTATTGTACCCTGTACTCTGGAGCAGAGTCTTCAAATGTAATGAGACTTAAGACTTCTATAAGAGCATACAACAGAACGATAGCTGTTTTTGAATTATCAAATGCTGATCTGCGCAGTGTTGTCAATGCACACATACAGAACAAGCCAGAAACTTATCTACCTCCAAGACACACACAAACTTTCACACAACTACACGTCATTTGACTATACTACAGAACATTGATTGGCACTTGTTGTCGACACTTGAGCCTGATTGGCTTCACTTCGTGTCTGTCTGGTATTAACTTTGCCATGCATATTTTAAGATTGGTTTACTACGCAGACAGCTTCACACAGACACTTAAAAGCGTTGTCCCATTTCTCTTTTTCCTCTCTTTGTGAATTTATAGACAGCTTTGTTGTTCTATTAGGTTTGAAGTTAAATTTCTGAATATAGGACAAATTCTTCCTGTCAGTGAATTCTTTATAGTTTGATATTTGAGATGCTTCTGGTTGTTGGTTACAATGAAAGCTCTCTTGGGTTATCACAATTTTTCATTATTTTACTTAAGCTCTCATTCCCTGTCATTGTGTTTCTTCTCTTTCTCCTCTTCTCTGGCTTTCACTTCACATGCTCATTTCTCTCATATGTATTTCTCCCCTCCCCTCTTTGTTTTTGTCAATCTCTCTTCCTTGTCATCATTTACTTCCTCTCCCTTTCCTTATTCCCACCCTGCCTTTCATCTTTTCTTTTATCGGTGAGAAGTAAGAAATTCAGTTTCTGAGAAGCACTCACTCAAAATTCACTGCTTTGACAAGTGTTTCAAATCTGCGCTATTCGTTATTGCACTGAGGCAAATAATTGATGAAGAGTGCCTTTTTGCGTCCACCCAGCTCTATTCACACAGACTCCTTGTGGTACAAGAATATCACTGCTCGATGCCATACAGCACAGTCTTATATAAACTGACATTACTGACACCAGCAACCACTTGATGGGATAAAAGCACCGCTTGTTGAACGTGTCATTCTTTTATCAATTGGAATACATTGATTGGTTCACTCAAGAACACAAAAACTCTTAAAGCTTAAAATCATAAAATTGGTCTCATCTTGACACGAATGCAGCAGTTACATGTCGTTCATGTAGATGACACCAGATTAGTTGCTCTCTGAGCTTTAGGCAGAGTAGACTTTTTCAGTTTTGCACTTATTTATTTCAAAGGGAAATTCTGGTTTATTATACTGCAACTTGGATTTAGTTTTCGTAGTCTTTGCCATCATTTCTATTTCTAGTATCAATGTGTTCATTACGGTAACTTCTGAGATCTGGAAACATGGTAACGTCACTATCACAAGTCCAATGGGGCAAAACTCATGAGCACAAAGATAATCATACAGGTTGTACAGAAACAAGACTAACAAGGCATTCAGACAAACAAGGCATTCAGACCAAAATCAGCCTTGCGGATTGTTGCGTTGGTTAGGACGTGTTGCTGTGATAATGAAATACGATCCAGGAAGTTGGAGTAACAGATTAATGCGTTTATCAGATGCCAAACACTGCACAACTGTTTGTCATACTCACAGACAGGATTTTACATCTCTGGAAAGTTATTACAGCAGCAATTGTTGTATCTTTCGTTACACCAATTGTGATCACGTTACGGAGTTATCTACCAGGAATGTGTGCTTGATTTGATTGGCCAACAGAGCCTGGTTCAACTTTTTTGCTGGATGACCCCTGCAGTTTTTTGCTGGTGCCCCCTGCATCGGCACCCCCACTGCAAAGACTGAGCACACCTGAAATGTTGGTAATAACTGTCTTTAAACTGAGATGATTTTTTACAACAGTAAGTTTTGGTATTCATTTTACTGTTGATCTTTGTTTTCTCTTCGAAAT
Source organism: Siniperca chuatsi (assembly GCF_020085105.1). Classification (NCBI taxonomy): domain Eukaryota; kingdom Metazoa; phylum Chordata; class Actinopteri; order Centrarchiformes; family Sinipercidae; genus Siniperca; species Siniperca chuatsi. The sequence continues at coordinate 24,246,962 of NC_058046.1, read as the reverse complement.
ATGTTTGGCTAACCTTGGGGTTTGTTTAAATCCTGATTGCCCGTCTTTTTCCTCCTTTCAGACTTTTTAGCTATGTTGTCACACTCCCAGATTTCAGAAACTAACTTGATAAGTATAATGTTATTATTATCGATAGGAATGAAGGCCGTAGCTATGAAAATAATAGCCAGGTTGAAATAAATCAGCATTTCCTTAACATTGTGTTATCCTCAGTTTGAGTTTGAGGGCTTATGCTGTAATCCATATAGAGCTTCTTTCACAATTATCCCTCCCTGATTTCATTGGCTCATCTAGGGAATTGTACAAGTAACCTTGTCGAAAGCTATTAGGGTTGTACCGAGAGCTGCAACAGAATATTTAGTCCCTTTTTTTCAGCAGTTATTGAAGGATAAGTTTGGAGAATTTTTCTTGATTTCTTTCACAAGTTTATTTTTCTTTTGTTAGTTTATTCTCTCTCATGTGTTGGATCTCCCTTAGTGTGTAGCCTATATTGTAATAATATACTCTAACATGTAGTGCATATGGAACACCAGATGCAAGTGAATTCATGATTATCTTCATGGGTTAATCCTGTTTTCTGTATTCTGACACACATGATTTTGGCAGTGAGACAGTGTGTATATATATATGTGTGTGTGAGTGTGAGTGTGCATACTGGTAGTATAGGGCTGTGATGATGAGGATGATGCATCCTATCCCCATTAGTGTTAGCCTAGATCTGTCAGAGCCTTGTTGGGTTACTGCCTGGCAAAATCTCAACCCTGAGGAACAATGGAATGGGCCAAACACACACACTAACACGCACACCTTTGTGCATATGTTCCCAAGACAAAACACCATTTCTCTGTTTCACACATACCCAGCAGTACCTGAAAATTCTTGTCAGAACACACTGTCAATCTCACATTCACATAAGCACAAACACACACACAAACACACTTTCATCCTCAACCCTTGTGTAACTGACAGGAAGTGTTACAGTCTGGTTTGTTGTGTTCACTTTATTGTAGCTTAGTTTTGATCGACATCATATTTCACACACTGAAACTACCTTTTCGGTTGCCCCCTAACTCACCTCTGTCAGACAATAATAGAGACAGCTCAGTTAGCTGACGAGTGTTTATTTCTTTTTCCAACTCGGCTGGTGTTTGTCCTCATTATAATAGTATTTGCCACCGTGGAGATCAGTAGGAAACTGAGTGTGAACTGAGATTCAGATCAGTGCTGTTGGAAGCACAGGGTGTGTTCATCATTTAACTAACTGCATGGCTAATTTTTATTTCAAATCAAATAATTTCCTAACAACAACCTTGTTTACACTAAAAAATGATTTATTACCTTGTAGAACTACTTTGATGTGTGTCATCTTGTCATTGTATCTCTTGGTAACAACACTTTGATAAGCTGTTTTATTACCTGACCTACAGAGGCTGACCTTGCAGCGCTCCTCTGCTGTAGCTAAATTCAAGGCTGTCCTACATTCTCCTTGTGCTGTGGAGCTGCTGTGGAGTGGAGGCTTTGACAACAGATAACATTTTCCCTCTGTGCTCTCCGTTATGGACTTTTAATGTTGCTTCTAATTAATATCTCTGTCATTAATTTGCTGTGACACATAGCTTCCCTCCACCCACCCAACCAGCCAGCCAGTTAGATTCAAGCCCCAAAGCCCCATTTAGTCTCTAAGCACCAAACTGCAGAGAGGAGAGCTGTAGACGGGAGTGTACAATCGGACAACTCGCATGTGGTTTTATTGTCTTTGAGCACAGATTTCTTTTTGTTTGTTTTTGTGTTTGTTTGTTTGTGTCTGTCTTTCATTCATTCTTTCTTTCTTTCTTTCTACCTAACCCTCCTCTGCCCTCCTAGTTGGTGCCAGGAGTTCGGTGCTATTATCAACATTCAGCACAATGAGCACTGAGTGCACTTTGGGTGGCAAAAAGACTGCCGTTCTCATTCTGTGCTACCCAAAAAGCATTTCACACTCTATAGCTATTTTCTCAATGATGGGTGTTGATAAAGTGTCTCGCCATTACGCCCACTCATGGTGGTGGATTATTGTACAGCCTTTATTTCTGATGGGGTGATGATGATGATGATGATGATGATGATGATGATAGCAGCCTAGTGATGGTTGCCCTTGGTTTCTTGTTTGTCTGTGGAACCTTGCTTCCCTCAATAGTTTGTCAAGCCTGCAGTCTTCTCAGAAAGGAGAGAGAAAAAGCAAAAGGCTGCCAGGTTGCTGCTGTTGTACCGACGAGCCTCAGATCTGCAACCATCATGTCCATCCCCAAGCAAAAGAGTGTGAGTTGCTTGAACGACTATCACTCAACCACACTCGACCCAGTGTTAGCCAAATGCTTCGAGAGGCTGATTTTGGCCCACATAAAACATACCATCCCTGCCACCTTGGACCAGCACCAGTTTGCCTAATGGGCAAACAAATCAACAGAGGCTGCGATCAGCCTCAACCTCCATACCACCCTGGATCACCTGGAAAGACCGGACACATACATCAGGATGCTCTCACTTCAGTCTGCCTTCAACACTGTCATTCCCAACAGACTAGTGTCCAAACTCCACAGCCTGAGCCTGAACACAACCATTTGCAACTGGACTCTGGACTTTCTGACCAACCACCCCAGTGTGTCAGGTTAGGAAAGTATACATCCCCCACCCTCACCCTGAACACTGGTGTTCCACAGGGATGTGTGCTCAGCCCTTTCACCATCATCAAGTTCACAGACCACACGACAGTCATGGGCCTGATTTCTTACGATGAGTCCGCATACAGGGACAAGGTGCGAAACCTGACAGCCTGGTGTTCTGCCAACAATCTCATTCTTAACAACTGAGACTAAAGAGATTGTGGTGGACTTTAGGAGGACAAGGAGAACAGATATCGGCCTAGTCCTAGTGTTCAGTGATGGCGAGGCTGTGGAGAGAGTCTTCAGTTTTAAATTCATGGGGGCGCACATCACTGAGGACTTCTCCTGGGCCATACACACCTCCACTGTCATTGGGAGGCACAACAACACCTCTACTTCCTGAAGAAGCTGAGGAGAGCCAGAACCTTCTTGTGAACTATCCCGACGTACTGCATAACAGCGTGATATGCCAGCTGCACCAGGAAGGACCAGATAGCTCTGCAGAGGGACATCAAGACAGCCCAAAACATCATTGGGAAACAGCTGCCGTCAAGGACATATACCTGGCCCGATGCCAGACCAGGGCCTCTAACATCATCTGTGACCCAACTCACCCTGCCCATCACCTCTTCAAACTACTTCCCTCGAGCAAGGCTATACAGGACAATACATGCACGTACCACAAGATAGAAAAATGGCTTCTTCACCAAAACTGTCAAACTGTTGAACATGGCCTGACACCCTGACACAGGGAGTGCCATTGTCATTCCATTGTGTTGTGCCTTGCACAGCAGTACAATGGCAATAAAGTTTCTTGAACTTGAATAAGCACATAATGATACAGTGTGCATCGTCTTACAATAAATTGTTATTCAAGAATAAGCACAGCATTTATCATGGAACTGAAAACAGATGTAACAAACTTAAAAATATTGGAGCAGTGCTCACAAATCTTAATTACATATCCCAGCTTCACAAGACACCACTTTCCTTATCCATTATATTCCTGAAAAAGTAACTTACATTTGCATTATCATTGTATTAATATTGATTTAATTTCTGGCTTCATAACAGGCAGTATTTTCCTTTTTCTCTTTTCTGTTGAAATATATCTTGCTATGTTCAAATTATAAAGTTACATAATTTCAGCAGATATATGAGGTAACTTATGTAGTTCCATTTTAAAGGAAGGAAGAAAGTAGATAAGAAAAGAAGGAAATACAGAAAGAAAGAGTACCTGTTTTTGCTCTGCATCATCATTTTTAGAAATTTCAGAAAATCTTACAAATAAGGGTTGTAACATTTCTGAACCTTATTTTTGATGGTTTCTTTTTCCCCTCACTCATTCAGACACTTAGCTTGTAGCTTGTCCTTTTCTTTGTATGCTAAATGAATCAGTCTGCTTTATCAAATGGACTAGACAGTGTGTGTTTAAAATTTGTCATGAAAAAGTGAACACGCAGTAAAATAGTTTCTGTTGTAGTGTTCCGTGTTGGGCCTAATTTTCTATATCACATTGCATGCGTTTCAAGGTTACTGCATGAGTTCATTGTGATGTCAGTGTTGAAACAATATATTGTTCATCATGCTACATACTTGTATGTAGTATTGCTACATGTATGTAGCAAGGGCTACATATGATGCGACCAGTCTCTTTTTAAAAGTAAGCCAAACAGAATGGAGGAAGAGTGATGGGTTTTCCCACCATGAGTTTGTGGGCAGTGACTTTGCCTTCAGTGTATTTTTAAACACTCTGATGGATAAGACTTAGAGGATAGTACGTACTAGCCAGAGAGCAGTAATAATTAATGAAGATTTTTATAGAAAGCACAAGAGGCTGACTGAAGAAGTCTTGGCCATGACTCTTATGCTTGTGCTCTTATTGCTGCTTTATTATCCTCTGCTCCGTTGTTCTTGTACTTCTCTGAACTTCTTATTTGTTAGGTTGTTTGTTCCCTTCACTCTTATACCTCACTGACCCACTCTAACCCTGCCTCTCTCTCTCTCTCTCTCTCTCTCTCTCTCTCTCTCTCTCTCTCTCTCTCTCTCTCTCTCTCAAGGTTCAGGAAAATGTCTTTGTTGAATTTAACCACCAGGAGCTGCTTGAGTTCTACAACAAGGTCTGTTATTTTAGAATGTGTGAGCGTGTTTGTACATGTATGTGTCCACTTTCATGTTTCACATATATCACCGTGTTTCAGTGCCTATCTTCTATGTTGCATTTCATCCTGATTGGCAGACATTGCCTGACAAAATCCATCTGCCTGCCTGTTTCCCTCATACTTGGATACATTTTGTTGCCTCTTTCTCTCTTTTCTTTCTGTGTATGTGTGTGTTTCTTTTGTGTGCATCTTTTTTTTCCAAACACTCAACCTTTTCTCCTCTCTCTTCCAGCTTGAAATTGTGCAAGGCCAGTTGGATTCCCTCACTTGATGCCTGGTGCTCTTTGTACGACCACACACACTCACACACACACACACACACACAGACACAGACACGCACGTTGTTAGTGTTTATGCTGACAGCTGTGCCAGCTGTTAGAGGCCTAGCAATTCCATACTTGCTCTGATTAATTAGAGAAAATGTCAAAATTTGAAGGAAGGAGTTTCTTTCCCTTTTGAGCTCCTTTTAATCCAGATTTGTGCTCATAATTTAGAGAGGTCGGTGTGATAAATCTGATTGTACTTTGAATTTTTATGTCTTCATCAAGGAGATGGTGGGAAAATAACCTTGTAAACTTGTTTCTTAGTAAGATTTTTCTATACCTGGCAGTGAGTAACTTAATGTTTGATTGCATTGTAAATTAGTTATAATAATGTTACAAATGTGCCAATAGTCAATGCTTTTCAAAATTCATTTGTACCCTTAGAAAAAGTCATTAAATGTTGTTTTGAGTTTAAACAAATTGATTTTGTAACTTGGAGAATGAACTAGTGTCCATGCCATTCTAATAAAATCTGAAGTAGAGGTGAAATCCATCCAAGCTGTTGTTATTTAGTGAAGGCTCATTATTTCTCATTAAGACCAACCTGGACTGCTGGTTAAACAGATGGGAGTTCTGGGAGGCACAGCGGACCTCCTGTGTGTGTGTGTGTGTATGTGTTTGCACACACTCATGCTTGTGTCTGTGTGTAGATGGGTGCATGAATATGTCCTTGTTCATGCATCTGTCCTTACTTGTGTGTGTGTGTGTGTGTGTGTGTGTGCATAAATCCTCTCTTCCACTCTTTGAATTCAAACTTAAGAAGTTCCCAGATTCCCAGGTGTTATTCTTCCATGCAGATTTAGTAAACCCAACCCTATCAGATCTACCCAATGACTCTGCTTGTAGTCTACTGATTAGATCAGTTATTTTAGGCTTTTTATCAAAATGAAGAATTTACTTTTGTAAAATGCGACACACAATGTTTATCACTAACAGATTTTCAAGCTCAGTAAACCAATTATTTCCCTGTCTGCTTACTTATGATACATAATACATTCATGCTTAACTTACCTACTGTGTAGGTTTAATTACTTACATGTTTATAGTACATTACTTACCTTTTCAGTTTAATTCAAAATACTTTATTTGACCCTTAAGGGCCAATTCGGGGCTGGTTTGCGAACATTTTGGTTGCGAAAAACAGTTAATTCACACAAATAAAAACAATCAAAAAATACTAAAATAAAAGAGTATAAACATTAAAAGAAAAGAAAAAAGTTGAAAGACACAAGGTTAATGGAAGTGGCCAATTCATTGCTGACCAGTGACAGTGTACTTAACCTTTACCTGCTTAATTACTTACCTGTATACACTTACTTCCAAATGTGCTTACCTAGCTACTGTTTGTCACATGACTTCAGATCAAGTCATCTAATAACATGTTAATTTATTAGCATGCAATAAACATGTCATGATTGTCATGATTCTGTTTGTGATTTTTATGGACAGAATCTTTGGATGGAAGAGAGTCTTTCTGAACTCAGAAATGCATCTCTGCTTTTTGCTGATGATGTAGTTCAGTTGACCTCATTAGACACTGACACTGAAGATGAAATGAGCAACAGCACCTCAAAGTCCAAGGTCATGGTTCCCTGCAGGAAAATGGTGGATAACTACCCTTTTGGTTTTAGAGCGAGTTGCTGCCACAAGTGATTTTTAGTATCTCAAGGTCTTGTTCATTAGTGAGTGTAACATCATCAGGTGGTCGGTTTGGTGCAGTGTTGGTGGACACAGATGTTTTTACCAGTTTGTCATGGTGAAGAGGAAGCTGAACCTCAATTTACCTGTCAGCTAACCTATGTTCCAAACCGCACCAGTGCACATGGATAGTGATTCAAAGAATGAGATCATTGACAAAGCGGGCCCGAAATTAGCTTTCTTTGCTTGGTGTCTGGGCTCATGTTTAGGCTGAGGGTGAGGAACTCAACCATTTGGAAGGAGCCAGTTGAGGTGGTTTGGGGATCTGATCAGGATTCTTCCTGGACGTTTCATTTTGGAGATATTCTTCACACGTCCTACTGGGAGGCAGACGCAGAACACACTAGAAAGATTATATATCCCATCTGGCCTGGGTACACCTCGGGATTCCCCAGGTGGAGCTTGAGGTCATGGCGAAGGATATTTAGGCTACTTTTCTTAGCCTGCTGCCACTGCTTCACAGACCCAGATACGTGGTGGGAAGTGGATGGATAGATCAAAGTAAATATGAGCTTATTATACAGATTTAGTCTGCTGTATAATTGAAGTACTTCAATCTCCTTGCTTTATGAACCTTGAAAATTGTTTCCAAACTAAATTTTCATTTCAAAAAAGTTCTCCCTCAGTCAGCAAAGCCATTGCAGACAACTTTCCTATGTGATTCCGTTGCTTTTTGTGTCTAACCTTAGCAGGTAGCAAGCTGTGTAAATAGGATAATTGGCTTGTAGAAGGGACATAAAAACACAAATACACACACAACCAAACAACAAAATCACTCCCACTTCCACCTTGTAAAATGGATGAATTCACCACTTACTTTACTATGGGAACACTACTTATAACTGCCACCCTCAGAGATACTAAAAATATCCAAAGGTAGTGTAATACACCAAGAAAAGAGACAACCATCAGCACTTTCTTTCTTTTCCTCCTACGTTATAGTAGACTCTGAGTAAACCTTGAAATGTGAATGGTACATAAAAAACACAAATATTGACACACACATTAGATTTAAAAAAAAAAAAAAAGGAAAATGACTCATAGTTCAATAGTCTAGACCACATCCTGAACCACTTCTGTCCTGAGTGCTTTTTTTAAAAAAACATTTTTTTTTTTACTCCAATTGACAATTTTTGCCACCATGCGAAAACGCCTGCAGCCAGAGGGAGCGCCGTGTTCCACAGCATGGAGAACAGATGGCAAGGCAGAGCAGAGATGGCCGCCTGGAAAAAAAGAGGAGAAAAAAAAGAGACTCACACACTGAGACTCACACTGAGATCCGGCAGAACACAGCACACAGAGTCCCGATGAGAGCGAGAGGGGGAGTGTGTGTCTGAGTGTGTGTATTTGTGTCTAGTAAGTTATGTCTCTGCGTGTACTTGTCAAAGCTGTTTGCATGCTCTGATGTGTGTGATGAAGCAAACTAAGTTCAGCTGGACACCGCACAAACATACACACTGGTTTTTGCAGAGTGGATAGTTGGGGGGTTCTGTGCTTTTCCAGCTTTAATAAGTGTCTAATGGACTCACCTCAGTATGTGGCTGCAGTCCTACAGGGCTGACAGAGCTAGGCCACAGATGATAGACACTGATAGCTGGCTTTTAGGATACACAATAGCAAGCAGACAATTGAACACAGTGTTCACTACCCATAATAATGTGGATATATTTGATATATCCATATTGTTATTTATTTATTACATCTTTGGTTTCACTCACTCTGGCTTATGCTGTTAAGCGTGTGTTTTCCACCATTGAAAACTGATTTTATTTTTTTAAATGATGTATTGTGGCTTAAAAGTAAGATGTATCCATGATAATACCTGTTGTTAAGCCAAACAGAAACCCAAATTAAGCAAACATAGAGAAAGTCAGCGGGAGCACAATGTTACTTCACTCTGTTAAGCGCTTGGTCACACCAGAAAATGGCACAGTGAAATTAATTCACTGTGAAATTAATCAATGCAACTGAGCTTTAGTGACACAGTGATTTGCGGGTCGTGCAGCGGCCACCATTGGATACGAATGATACTAAAAGGATACGAATGAGAAAGTTTTATTGACAGTGCTTTCTATTTCGGCAGAACAGGGTTATATAAAATTGGATGCTTTCTCAATTTTAGGCTCTAAGGACGAAGAGATGTAAGTAGAGGTGGAAATCACGAATCACTTTGCTGATTCAAAACATTTCGTACAGTTCAAATATTCATAGTCGTTGACTATGAAGTTCATTCATTTTTTTCCCTTAAGCTAAGCGGTCGCATCACCGTTCAAATGCACTTCAGTGCGTACAACAGTAAGTGAACGTATCACAGTTCAAAAGGACGTCAGTACATGGCCATTTAGTAGGCTTTTAACGAGGAAGAGGTTTCACAGCTTAGTTAACAACGGTACTCTCAGTCACCAGTGAGGGGAGGATTCGTTGTTAAAGACTCGTTCGTACATGTACGAACACCTCTAGTTGTAACTGTTTTGGTGTTTGAGTGTGAACAGTGAACTCATCGTACAAACAGCTTTTTCATATGTAGCCACATTAGTGTGGACATGGCCTCCTACCATTGACAAAACATTAAAGTCTGCATTTGTGAGTCCATTCATGAGTGCTTGTAATCACTTTGTGTGTGTGGCTCAGTGTGGACTATAGACATAAGTACCACATGCTTGTGTGTGTGTGTCTGTGTGTGTGTGTGTCTGTGTGTGTGTGTGTGTGTGTGTGTGTGTGTGTGTATACAGTAAGTTCATGTGTCTATTCTCTGTCTGTGCAACTATGCTTGTCTTGTGCCTGTTTGACAACCACTACTTTCAAAAGACAAAGAGACACGATCATGAGTGTGTTTTGTAAAAGATGAACAACAGCTAAGAGTCACAACAGTAGTATTAAGCTGCACAGATACCACCAGCCCGCTTTTATGAGGAACAACCCTTCACAATGGACAAGCAAGTCATGAACAGCTAATAAAAAGTGAACAATTGCAGAGAGTTAGTCACAATAAATCTGTGTTGTGTCAGGAACAGTCTGATTTGCATGCCATTGTCTCTTATGTGAGCCTGGTTATTAAAATATTTATTACCATGCTCTCTAGCAGAAAGTGGTGGACACCAACTGAATAAAAATGTGACCAACCTGCTAAACCCTTGACAGTATTTCCTACATTTCTAAAACTGTCTCCACGATTCCAGTTTGTTTACATGCACATTACACTATGAATAACCAGGTTAAAGTAATAGGAACCAGGAACCTAATTTCCCCAGTATTCCCAGTTAATATGATGTTAATATGATTTTTTGACACTTGAGTTAATGTCCAAAAGGATGCCTATGCCTGTGTATAGAAATATTGCTTTGGCTCTTTCGTCACATGAAACCACTGAAAATAAATCAGAATAAGGTGTATTGTGTGCATGCCACTGTAATTCAGAAGAATGACATGTAAGCCAAGTCTGTTAACAGATTATACTGACTCTGATTTAAACTTACATTTGACTAAAATTATCTGGTTACATGACATTGCAAGTCACAATTAAGTCTCTTGGCTATGGAGTCCTGAGTTTAGGTCCAGATAGCCACTGTAAGTCCCATGTCAAGTTCAATGTCAAGACCAACAAGTTCTGAGGTCCAAGTCCTACACTTTGTGTTTCAAGTCCTAAACAGGTCATTACTTGGTCTGCGCTTCCTAAACGCACCTTTGCCTCCTGTTTGTGCTACGTGATTGGCCGCTGTAAGATTGATTCAAAGTATGTCCGTTCAATCGCTGCACACTTTTTTAATCTTTGGGCTTGAGGAAGATATTGAGTCATTCCAAGTCAAAAGGCAAGTGAAGTAATGAGTCATTGGTTTTAAAATCAAAATCGAGGTGCAAGTCTCTTTTGATTTTGTCAAGTCAAGTCTAAAGTCAGCAAATTCGAGACTGAGGTTTGGCTCAAGTCCAAGTCATATGACTCAAGTCCACACTTCTGATTGAGAGTTTCTCAATACCGATTCAGATAGGTTAAGCAAGGCAATTTGATTTAAAAATACATAAATCCAATTCTTATCCCAACTTTTACTCTTTCTTAAGAAGAATCACATGATGCTAATAATAGTGGAGTGACTGTGTTACAGCTAATAACAGTGTTGTGGTAGGCGAGGTGCATAAAAATCGGAGTAGGCTTCGCAGTTGATCTGTGCTGTTTCTTGAGGTGTGTTAAGACATGATGTTGCAAAATGTGAAACACTTTCAAAAGCTGTAAACTGTAATATGTTTCCTAAGGCCATAATACACAAAGCATTTTCAGGCACTGCACAGTACTTTACAGTAGATAAGCAAATTCACCTGCAACTGGCATGTAACATAATTTTTTCCTGATGTACCAGCCTTCTTTCTATATCGAAAGATACTCCTCATTCACATTTTCCATCACTTTGTCTCTAATGTGTGATACATGTCTTTAGCAGCATGCAGTGTCTACTAATGAAAACTAAGATCAGCTCCAAACAGGGAACAAGAAGCCATCCCGGACTTGATGACAGGTTTCTTCTTTTTTTTACAAGTATCTTTTCAGGCGATGATTGTACTGAAAAAATGCAGCCTCCCACATAAGCACAACCATTAACCAGCATCAGTGCTCGGTCACATTTATTCTGACATAATTTTATTCATCTTTAAGAGAAGAAGATGAACACAAGAAAATACAAAATCTGTGTGCAGTACTTTTAAAATTGGATGACTAAATTATTGAAAAATTGAGTTGTTTTGGATTCACAGTCCAAGTTCTTTGGCACCCAACCAGCTCTGTCCAAGGAGGTTTGGAAATGGGTTGGTGCTGCTATCACTGGAGTTAGAAATGGGGATGCTAACCTTGATATACATTATTAAAAAGTTGGTCCTAAACCACAGCCTGTCAGTCATGTCACCCTGCCTCTGTAGCCTATTTGTGACATATTTGAGGCATTTTGTGGATGTCATTCAAGAGCCAAAATATGGTGAATCTTAATCTACAGCATAGATTTAAACCAACAGATTAAAATAAGACTATAAGACAAACAGGAAACCCCAAGATGGATAATTTCTACACAACAGCCATTAAAAAAAGAAGCTAAAGTGATGAACTTAGAAATTTGCACTTTTACCAGCATTTGATTTTGTACCAGGCATATGATACCCATTGTGAAGGCTTGTCTTCAAAGATACACCCACTCTCTTTTATTTTTTAATGTGCAGGTTGATAGTTTTTCATGAAATCTAGTCACATTTCCTTTGAACTTTGCTCTTCAGTCACTTTTGTTGCTCTGTTAACTCTGCAGTTGTTAACTCAGACTTCTCTGTGACACTTCCTCTCTCTTTGACTCCTTGTCATACACACTTCTTATCATACACACTGTCTCTAGAGAGCATCAGCCATACAATTGCCACTGCATGCAAAAGTATGTTCACACACTTACAAAAGGATGTCTGAATTTTAATGGGTTTTTCTCTGTTTTGATAGTGCCGGTGGCGGTAAAATGGTCACATATCATTCCTCTGGCTTTCATCTTTCTTCACCAACATTTATTTCCAGCAGAATAGATGTATCAAATATTCAGGGCTGCTCTCTTTTTGTTTTCCTGCCAAAATGTCCATTCTGCTTTCAGCCCCAATAACCCACCTGTGGTCAGTCCCCACACAAACAAAAATTTTGCAAATTATCAGTTTCCCCTTCTGTTCTAAAATTGTATTCTTTTCAACTATGTATTTCTGCCTTTTTTTACACTCTATTATTATCCTTGTAGAGTTGCGTCTTGCTGCAGGGCACAGACAGAAAAAGTTATAACCCCAGTGTCTTCCGTGCATGTTTATATGAAGGTTGCTGGCTCGAATGGAATTTAATTTTCTTGAAATGAACTGGGACACCTAGCTTCTTCCTGAACCTTGTCTTCTTTTCTCACAACCTTGTGATCCTACCAACACTCTGCTACAACTTTTCCACTCCAACTTCATTATCTACTCCACCCAGCCACAAGCCCCACTTGACCCAGCAGCCTCCAGTTCCTGTACAGATAAAGACACTTTACCCCCAGCTCCTTAAAGCTTCTTTTCTCCTCTGTATCTGCAGGTCCAAAGTGTTCCTCTGTACAGGGGTTATTAGAACTCTCTCTGCCTCTGTCATCTTCAGCCACACTGTCCCCTCTTTATACTGACCCTCAACTTTCTACACTGTAGTCCTTAAAAATCATTGGAGACTCTAAGCTGCTCTGACATTTAAAGTTTAGTTTTTGTCTTTTTAGTTAGTTTGCTTCATCAAACCGAGATGTGACTGCCTGTATTACAAATCTATTTCACTGAATTACAAAACATTAAGCAGAAGCCTGCTTCTAATTTTCTATAGCATTTTGCTTTGTGCTGCAGCATGTCTAACATTAGCCCATGTCTTTGCTTTCTCTGCCTCTGGAGTTGCTTGTCCATCTACAGATCAGCTGCAGTAATGCCTTTTGAGTTCAAGCATATGCAGAAGCGTGATGAATGAATGTCAATAGAAGTAAAGCTAATAAATTGATTTTGCTGTAACAGTAATCTATGCAACATGTTGCAAGACTTCAGTAGCTAACGGGTTTGTTTTTCTCCAGTGGAATGCATGAAATGACTGTTTTAGCCCATTAACTACAAATCATGTATACTGTATGTTACTGCCAACCATTTTCCAAAACAACAAGAGTTTGTTGATTTGTTTTCTAGCTTGCAGGTAGCTATCGATCTCATTCATGATAGTGCAATATGAAAATGAACTTAAAGAGGCTGGAAACTGGCATGGCATCCATCATACCTGGCAATGAGTCACCTTTACTTTCTTGCCATGGATACTTTCAGGGCCATGTGGTAATGCAAATTTGAGCAGGGACCACTCTGAAGACTCCCTCACGGTGCTGGTGCTTTCAAGGATGCTCTGACTTCTTACATTGTAGAGACAGCAGCCAATATGTCCTGCATTTAATTAGGAATAGTTTCAAGAAATCAAACTCAGGAGACAAAAATGGGCAAAGATGGACATCATGAATAAAGTATAATTTGGAGGTTCCTTGTGTTTAAACATCTCAAAACTCAGAGCTTCCATGAATTTAACAGAAAGTAAGTTTTACAGTCCCAGCTCTTAAATGTATTACCACGCAATGAGAGTGCAACTCTGACAAAACGTATACCTGTTCTGGCACCAGCAGTTGGTTTCAGTAGAACATTCTGTTGCCAATAGCAACCCACGCACTGACACAGCTGTGTAGCAGTGACAGTTTAACTGACATTCAGCCTTTAGTCAGATCTGTGACCAAGGAAATATTTACTTTCATTTACTCCAGAAATGCCTTTGTTTGACTATTATCTGTAGGTACTCCTTGTATTACAGCTCTTTTGTGATTGTTGATTTGTTATTTGTTAATTTAGTCTTTCTGCGATCAGTTTAGTGCTGACCAAGCTATCCATTACACTAGCTGTCTGAGGCTAATGTGTAGCTAACAACATTCTAAGTAACTGTTAAATTACTGTTGGGCTAGCTGTTATGTATTTTACTCTTTTTACTTTTACTCTTGTGGACTTTATTTACTAGATTATTTACTGTGCTGTGCTTCTGATGGGGACTTAGTGTTGTTCTTTTAGTGGTGATACTTACTGGCATGAGGAACAGTTTAACTAATTTGCCAGTTAATCTATAATTTTGTGTATCCAATTTCCTTGTTACTGTATTAATTCACCTTTACGATACCTATGGTCTAACTATTGTTTTGTCTTTTTTCTAATTTGTAACTATGCCTAACTCTTGTCTATAACCTTTACTGGCTGTGTGTTTAGCTAGATGCATAGCTGTCCAACTACACACATACCGAGGGCAGAACACCAGACTAAATGTTTCAAGAAGCTAGATGATTTTCATACTGCACTGACATGAACTGACGACAATGGCTAGCATTGAAACCATTGTTATGCTTTGAAAAGTGGTTGACAGTAAAGCATACAGAATGTACAGGCTAAAGCATGCAGAACTACCCGTATAGTACTTTAAGTTGTTAAAGTTTTCTAACTTCAGTAAGAAGGATATCACAGGAACCACCACCACACAGTCTTCGTCATTCAGAGGTCATACCACTGCTGCCGTCCTGCTGTCCCCATTGTGTGAAGCAGATGCATCATTATCTCTTTCAAACCAACTTTCTGTCCTCCTCTCCATCTCTCCTTTCATTTTTTCAGTATTTGCTCTTCCAAACCCTTCCAGCCATGACCATGATGTCTTCCTAAAACTTTCATTTTTCTCTGTCTCTCTGTTTTTGCTTCCATGCTCTGCCTAGCAGGCTGCACACTTGGCAAAATGAATAGGCATACTCATTCTGCTAGCGCCTCTCTGTTGGTCCACTGCCCTAGGTGGCAGCGCTGGGCACCTAGCCTAGTCTGTCTCAGTCTGGTCTGGTTTCCACTATAGAGCCAATCGGAACCTGCCAGGCCTTACTCATGATTCACATCGTTTGCTTTTCCCTCATTCCCCAACATTATTTCTTTGAGTCATCTTTTCATCCTGCTGCCAGCTGAGATGCTTAGCCAGATGGGCAGATTTTCCAGTAAACAAGTTTCAGTTTTGATCTCATGTTATGATATCATGGAGTTGACCTTGGCGCAGGCAAAGTGCACCTGGCCCAAATGAACTAAGTTTGTTACTGTTTTGTCTCTAATGTATTATATATACTGTTGGAGCAGGTTAGTCTGACACACAGTGGTCTGCATCAGTCGCTGATCTGGAAGCCTTGATACTGCATGTCCTTTTGACTTTAATGTAGATTTATCTTTAGTTTCCAGCTTCTGTGCATGCACTGAGGTTGTGTTGTTGTTGCAGTGCTGCATTGCCCCCATTTCTCTTGTGCTATTGTAATTTTTGATCTGTTTAAATGGCAAATGATCCTTTGCTTACCCCACCCACACACACTTAGTTACTGTTGCTACAGCTGTCCAGTTTTCCTATCAAGCACGGCACGTATGTAGTTTACAATGAAAGGGGAGGCATTTACCACTCGAAAAATTGGTAATTTTTTAAACAATGGTTCTGTGACCTCAAATAGAAGTAGACAGAAGATGCTTCTCAATTTTAGTTGGTGACAGTCCATTTTGCCAGCAGATTTTATTATGTGTACCTATTTCTAACATAGCACTGTTCAAATGTATTATAGAAATACATAGTAAGTTACTTGGACAGCAACACAAAGGTTATATTTATGATTTATTGGTAGTATTTTCAAATAGTATGTTTTTCTTGCTTGGAAAGGATTTTAGGATGAAGACAAGAGTTGTTCCCTGAATCCAATACACACAGGACACAGCCGCTAATAATATTAGCATCCAGGACCGATATTACTGGCTTTCCAGTGTGTGTCAGTCCTCAAGGGGGCTTTTTCTAACTGACCTGTAACTCCACAAAATAATGCAGTTAGCTAATAATATGCATGGTGACTTGTAACTTGATTACTTCTGTTGGCAACAAGCTAGTTAGCCACACATGCTAGCATTAGCAGATGGGGTTAGAGTAAACAAACACACTGTGCACTCGTCTATATTCATGTATTTTTGGATTTGAATGGGTGGTAAAAAAGACACGGCCCTCCGAACTTTTTATACATAGTATTAGTAACAGTATTGCTCTTAACACAGCCCCATATGCATTACTTCAATATGTAAAGAAATCCAAATCTTCACAGGCCTGCCCTGCCTAGTTATGGTTGTGGATGATTGGACAATCACTGTTTTGGGGACGGGTTTAGGGAAAGGTCAGTTTATAACAATTTGTATATATTTCTAAAATTCTTTTGTGGAAAACTCAGGCCTTTATCTTTCGCCACCACAATCATCACTACCTCTCTCTGACCATTTGGTCTGTTCTGGTTCCACACAAAGAGGTCACGTTCTGAGCAGCCAGTGTCTACTGAGGACATCTCTAGAGTCTAGCTGGCACCGCCAAGACACAGCAGCACTGTCAACACGCACTAGACTGCCTCCCTTTCTTCTTTTACCCCACTTGCCCTGCCTCTTTCCCTCACTCTCGTCATCCTCCCTCCTCACAAACCTCATCATGTCTTGCCTTGCTTTCTCTGTCAATACATGTGACATCACTTCTGTTGTTTTTTCTTTGTCTTGTCCTTTCTCCTTCTTGCTTCTCTCAATCTCTACTGTGCTGATCTTGATTGCAGTTCTGATAAGTCCATGTGATTCCGGACCTCATGACAGGTAGCAGTCAATTGCTGTCATTGCTGTTTAGGATCATGTTGTGTTGCAGGGTAACAAGTGGAATAACAAACAGCAATAACATGCTGCCATGTTTTTTTGTTTTTTTTTTCATTTTTTACTCCTCTATACTGTCCCATTTGATTGTTGTTGGCTCTGCTGTCACCTTTCTTGTAATTAAAACCAGATTTTACTTTAACCCAAAACTTTATATCCCCTTTTTTATGTTGCATTGTTTTATTGTACGTCCTGTTTTATAATTGTTGTGTTTGGTGTGAAACATGTGGCCTGGCCCTTCCCTGACTTTGTTTTGTTGTCATCCTGTTTTTGCTGCAGTTGTTATTTTTGTTGCTGTTTTCATTGCTGCACGAAGCGAAGCATGCCACTGCCCTGCCCTGTGATGTCCTAGGCAAGGTGGTACGGGGTGTGTATCTGCAGGGTGTCTGCAGGAGTGGTGTGTTGTGTAAACAGTCCCAACACAGATGGTGCAGCATGCCTCTACACATGGCAGGTTCACAGCCCGGGGAGCTCGCCACCCTCCTCCATTCCTCCCTCTCTCTCTCATTCTCTCCATCAATTTCTGTCACTCTCTGTGTTTCTTTCTGTCTTCTGCACCTGCCTCCCCTGTCTCTATTGGTCTGCCTGGCTGTCTGTCTCTGTGTCTGTCTGACTGTGTCTCTGTCTCTGTATGTCTCTTTCTATGTGTGTGTGTGTGTGTGTGTGTGTGTGTGCTGTCCAGATGCTGCTCAACAGTCATGCAGATGAACTGCCACTGCACTTAAAGGATAATTCCAATTTATTACAACTTGGATCTTTTTGCCCACCATTTCTACTTGTTATGATAACACTGTACCCACCAAAGTAATTGTCAGGAAACACATTGCTACCACTTTATTTACAGGTAAAAGCAATCATAAGTGCACCCAAAATGTTGCCACTGTTTGCACACAAAACTTCGACAGTCAATCCTGTGTCCTACAAATTACATTTATATACAACAATTTGCTTTTGCCACTGCCAACGTTTATTCAGTGAAGGAAGCGCTACATTTTTGTTCCGTGCGCAAGTTCTAGGGAGGTAGTCGGGATGGATGGATGGGTGTGCAAAACGCAGGACTTTGAAACCGGAGACCAGATTTTGCATTCTGCCTTGCGCATGGTCAGGTTCAGGCAACAACAGTACTTTGGTTAAGGTTAGCGAAAAATCGTGGTTTCATTTACATGTTTAAAAAGTAAACACATTGTGTCTAGTGCTTCAAGGTACTGTTGACTTTTTCAATTTTTAATCCAGACCACGATCATTCCCTAAACTTCAGCAAGTACTTAGAGTGTCTAAAAATAAACATAAGAAAGTTTACTCATGCTTTAGTTGCTATGAATGATTTTGTATCACAAGAGCAGATAATGTAACAAATAAAATTTGTTGTCACTGAACATTTAGCAGACAGACAGACAAATACATCCATTAAATTTTTTTCCCAATTGTTGATAAAAAATTTAATCTGCGTTTCTAACAGAACATATTTGCTGATGCAAATTACTAGTATATAAACGTAATCTTTAGGACTTTAACCAATTTTTGTGTCTAGAAATACTGTAGGTTTTTAAAACCTGTATGACAGGGCACCCCCATAGCTTAGGGGTTAGGATGCTGACCATGAACCGCTGCTTGATTTCCAAATGCCCCAAAATGTTTCCACTTGAGTCTGGCTGGGGATCTTTGTTGCATCACTTTAAAACCTGTATGACAGCCTGACTGCATATTTTTCTTGCCCCATCCGATTTCTTTTTGGTGATGTTGCTGTTTTCCCACATATCTTGATGAGTGCAATATAAATAATTTAATCTGTTTCTCTTTGTCCTTTACCCAAAATACAAACATGTGCACACACAAACAATCCCGCATTAGAAGAAATGGATTGAAATGAAATGCTGGCATGAACAAGTTGAAATATACAATATACGTAGCCACCAGTTTTATACCTTGCAGGGCTGTGAAAAACTGCCTTTATTGTCTTTCCTGCACTTCTTTTTGCTTTGGTCTGCTTGTCGACAGTGATAGAGAAATAAGATGAGAAAATGGAAAAAGTTTGTTTGCTTTTTTAACCTGAGATCTATCAATTCTGGCTGTTTAATATACTGTTTGGTTATCCTTTGCACATGTTTATATTTCATTTCATTTTGCATATTTAAATACTGCACATATGAAACGGAAACTCAGGAATGTTATGGATAGCTAAATAAATGTCTCTCCTATCAAGGGTGAGTTGTAATATCTGATATCCAGTGATCCAAACCAGCCAATCTTCCGCTGAATTTTCCCAGATACATCCAGAAAGTGGTGTTTTCATTTTTATTGATGGCACTTTAAAGCAATCGGACCAGTGCTGCTATTTCATTTCTGCGATGGAGTGAAATGGAGGGATGGAGTTAGAGGGTGGGAAGATATGAGAGGAGGAAGAGGAGGAGGATGAGAAGAGGGAAAGTAGGACAGAGAAATGACTGACTGTTACAGCCTTCTGGGTAGTTTTTAGCCGTAGCTGGTCTTGTGTTGGACCTGATGGGGAAGTTCTGCCCCGCAGTTCAGTGAACATGGTGTGTTACAAACCAATTCAGCCAATTCAGCACAGGTGTCCTGGAGTAATGGATAGGGAATTAAGTTTTCTGTCAAGTGATGACTTCTCTTCCAGCAGAACTCGCCAAGTCCTATTAGATGCTGTCAAGACGGATCTTTTATTTTGCGGTTGACTCTCTCAATTAAGTCAATTGGAAAGATGGAATACTTTTATAGATGTCCATAAACTATTTGGAAGCAACAAAAGCCACAAAGATTAATACAAAACAGCATGTGTTATACTATTTATTATTACATTTATTCTTCTGTAAGAAATACAGACATCCTCTGTGTATATGTACTAGTCCAAGTTTTCAATGGCTGGCCAGCACAGTAAACACAGTTCACATCATACACACATTTGATCTTGTTCTCAGCTCTACCAAAGGGAATAAAGAATAAGATAACTCGGTGGTTATTTATAAATGGGGGTATATATCAGCTCAACAACCAGAGCACTGAATCATGTGAGGAATTGTTCTGTTTTCAGTCTGACTTTAAAGCCTATGTTATGAACAATGCATTACTAGTGCTGACATGAAGAGTTGATTCATCACTTAATTGATCGACAGAAGAGTAACTGACAATAATTTTGATAATCAATTGCTACTTTAAGTCATCTATTAAGAAAAAATGCCAAATATGTTTTGATTCCAGCCTCTCAAATGTGAGGGTTTTCTGCATTTCTCTTTTAATTTAATATATTTGGGCTTCGGGCTGTTGGTCAGACAAGTAGAAAAGTAATTTGAAGAGTTAACCTAGAACTGTCTGATTGGCACTTTACACTATTGTCTGACATCGACCAAATCGACCAAACAATTAACTGATAATAATCATCCTATTAACACGCATAAACATGCATCTTTTCAGCTAAAAACGTTATAAGAATTTATTT
Source organism: Siniperca chuatsi (assembly GCF_020085105.1). NCBI lineage: Eukaryota > Metazoa > Chordata > Actinopteri > Centrarchiformes > Sinipercidae > Siniperca > Siniperca chuatsi. The sequence continues at coordinate 24,226,423 of NC_058046.1, read as the reverse complement.
GAACAATGATTAAACAGTTTTTGGCACAAACTAACATCAACATTAAGTTAAATAATATAAGCCTATTCTCAATCATATAGAAGAAAAGGCAGTCTGCAGTTTTAGGATGTTGCTTTACAGATTTGTAGAAAAATATTACATTTACATTAAACAAAAACAAAAATGAAGTAAGCTGGTTGGTTAAAAGTATTTCTTTATTTTATGCAGCTGTCATGTCACATCTTAACTACAGCACAATTGCATATTTAGGGTTTTTAATATGGTGAGTTTGATGTTTATTGCTTATTTCTTCATTTTCTTTCTTCATTTTGAAAATGTAATATAATAATGATGTTAATGTACATGTTGCTGGATTTTCTATGTGGTGAAACATCATTAAAATTTTATAGTAAAAGAATTGAGACGAGCAAATCCTGGGGCACCCTTGGCTCTTCTTTAAGGCACCCAGCTTCAGAAACTACTGCGGTAGTGTGTTCAAAATCTGTATTAAGAGAATAAGGTCCATAAGAAGCCATAATGTCAATGAAAGTACAATTTTCCTGTACATCATTAGTAATTTGGGACACATAAACATATTTCTTGGCTACTCAGAAGAGAGAGAGAGTTGAACTCAATGTGATCTGGAACAGGAGCAGGCTTGTCCAGGCAACATACTGTAGATATGAGATGACAGATCAGAGGTCAAGGCTTAGAGCAACGGGGAACTATTCACTTCCTAACCTGTCACTCCAGATCTGTGTTGAGCAGGGCGGTACTTCAGCTCCCAAATGCTGCTGTCTGAAAAAAATGCTCTGTGTTTCTTCAGCAGTGACATTAAATGAAGCACAGATGAGGACAGAGGTAGAGTGGATCCAGGGACAACCATGGTACTATTATGTAGTATACAGTAATGCTAACTGACGTGCCTTTATTTGTTTCTCCCCATTCGTCCAGTGTTATTTTCTTCGTGCCCGTATTTGTTTATCTGCAGGTATCTTGAGGTGAAAATGTAGTAATATCAAAATCCATCTTCACTTCTTCTCTGATTTTAATATATTTGGTTCAAAGTGGAGGCAATAGTAAACAGAAATATGAAAAGAGAGGCAGAGAGTAGGATTAAGATTCCTCTTAAACATTGCAGTGTTATTAGGTTGTTTTCAGTGGGGAAAGATATGAAAATGTAGAGAGAGGGGGGTAGTACAGTAATATGTAACAGTCAAGAGCTACTCATGTCACATCCTCCTGATTTGTCTCCACAAATCTCAGTCCAACCTTGAATGAGTACTCACAGTTCTTTGGTTCAACCCCCATTGTAGATTCAAATAATTTAAGAAGCCAGTGTGTGTAGCCTGGAAGAGATATCTGGACAGGAAATGTATTTACAAAAAGCCTCCTTTTTGACAATAAAGGTTAGCCACCATGGAGGTCACAATTTCAAATTATGGTTACTAGTTGTATAACAGACATGTGCCACTATATAAAAGACATGATGTGTTTAGTCAATGAATAAATCTATTCAAAATGTCCAGTGTTCTTTGAGTGTCTCTGTTATAAAAGTGCTACTTATCAGCAAAGGAACGATCTTCCTTAATGTCTCTAATTAGCTATAAGTGCACTTAACGTCACAAAGGATCATTTCTACAGTGTGTTGCTTCCATAATTTAACACATTTCCAGTTGAATCAGGATTTAAAGGTCCAGTGTGTAACATTTAGGAGGAGCTATTGGCAGAAATGGAATATAATATTTCTAAGTATGTTTTCATTAGTGTATAATCACCTGAAAGTAAGAATTGTTGTATTTTCATAGAATAAGGTGTTTTTATCTGCGGGTCCCCTTGCACGGAGGTCACCATATTGCAACACCATGTTTCTACAGTAGCCCAGAACAGAACCAAACACTGGCTCTAGATAGGGCAGTTCGCATTTTTTGCAGCCACCGTAGTTTCTCCTACACGCTTGGAAGAGGAGGGTGAGGCGAGCGGTATTCAAATAGATGCCACTAAATCCTACATACTGGACCTTTAAGGGTTGGTGAGAAAATTTCTACCTCTGAGATCATTAACCTGTAAACAGATTTTGATGTGTAAAATCTATGGAGTTCTCCTTTAAAAAAGGGGAATTCGGAGCTTCAAAACCATACAATCATACAACTACACAAATTAAATGTACATCCCTAATAGGAAACTATGAATAAAACCCAATCACAACTGTTACAGTACAATCTGAGAGGCTAAAGAGGCTGATCCAACATGGATGACAATAGGAACAACAACAGCTTTGGTGGTAATGGAGTATGGCAGGACTGGCTGTGCCTACATTTTTTATTTTTATTTTAGGCTTTTAGTGAAACCCCACTGAGCAGGACTTTGATCCTCAGGTCGCCTCGCTGGTGCTGAAGAAACAAGACTTTAATAAAAAATGATCCGGTACTCATCATCATCGTGTCTGTTGCACCCTTGGAGGACCTTGGAGACGTATCACTGTCATACAGATTTGTGTTAATAACACAATAATGGCTGAGATGTCATCTATAAATGTTGCCATGTTGTTTCTGGTTGCCCAGAATTTGAGTTGCTGAATGATAAATAGAGAAATCTGCACTCAGGAATCAAAATTAGATAAATATTGTTTTCTGTAATAGTGACTGTCTACAAATTGCTTTTGTTGAAAAATCTGTCACAATGTTGGTCAAAGTTTTATATTAGCATAATAATTAAAAAGATAAATTACTGACGAGTAAGATTTTGATTTGATTTTTGTTTTAAAAAAATAAGAAATATACCTGTTTGTGGCATTGTGTATATTTGTTCGTGTATTTGTGTGTGTATGAATGAGAGAGTGTGAGCGAGGTCCCACACCTGCTAACCCAACTAGCCTCATTTATGTTTCATTACAACCCTCAGCCCTAAAATTAGAATGTTTGCATCAAATCTTGAAACTCAGAGAGAAAGAGAGAAGAAGAACATTTCATTTGTGGAACCTTCCTAATCCCTTTGACTGCTCTCCTCAACCCCCCACTCCACGCACACATACACACACAAAAACACACACAAACACACACCACATGGGCTGACTTTTCTGAGTGCGCTGCCCCCATCACATCCACATTATTACACAGCAGCTAATCCTGTTTCCCAAATCCCAGTACCTTGGACTCCACTGAGAAAATCCTATTGGTGCAGCACATTTCTCCATACGCTTTAGCATACAGGAATCCACTGTCCTCCAGACTGCCTTTGTCTCCTTCAAGCCTACCTTCCCGATGGTTTCTCCTGTAAATCACCCCCTAATTCCCTGCACCCCATCCATAATCAACAATGTCTCAAGATTATTATAGCATGCATTGTTGGGCAGAGTATCTCAGACAGACACAAAAACACACAGACAAAGGGGGCACTCGCCATCTTTCCCTGCCCGCCTGCCTGCCAGTCTGCTGTTTTGCTTAACTAACTTAGTGGTTTATTTATTGCTACTTTTTGTTTATTGATAAAGTTATAGTTAAGAATTCATGAGGCTGTATTCTTTGCTGTGAAACTTGAGTGTTTGTTACTAACAGAGAAGAGAGGATGGGCCGTCAGGTCACCTCCATCCAATCTATACGGCTTACTTCATAATTAATTGTATGTGCTTGTGAGAGTTTGTGTATGTCACTGTGTGTGCGTGTGTGTGTGTGTGTGTGTGTGCGTGCGTGCAAGTGCAGGATTGTACGTCCGTCCAAATGTGTGATAACTGACAGGCTTTTCTCAGCAGCCAGATGATGCCAGATGACTTCACCGTGTGTAGCAAGGCAGCTGCTCCAAGACTCTTGTGCCAACAGCATGGATTAAGTTGTCTGTGTGTGTGTGCGTGTGTGTGTGTGTGTGTGAGAGAGAATGTGTGATGGGTATTCCGTGCTCTGTGCTCAACTGAATACCTGTAAGTTATTTAGTGGCATTGTGGGATTTCAGTAAGGTTGCATGTTTAGTCGTGTGCCCGCAATTAACCATCTGTCTGCCTGTAGTTGTGGTAGTATTCATATTTGTGTGTGTGTGTGTGTGTGTGTGTGTGTGTGTGTGTGTGTGTGTGTGTGTGTGTGTGTGTGTGGATATGGGAGAGAGGCTCCTATGGGCAATGGGGAAGATTAAAGAGGTGTGCTAGGAAAGCATATTTGCTCTAATGAGATTGACAGCAACACTATGTAGGAACCATGCTGCTACACGCTGAGCTGACAAACATGGCACAAGGGCGTAGGTTTGCTTTCAGTCAGAGGTTCTTCAACAACAACAGTAAAAAAAAAAAAAAAAAAGTTTATATAAGTTATACAAATGTTATTTTCTTAATTTATATACATTTATATCATCTAGCAAATAATAAATTATGATTACATTGCTTCATGCTTTCCATAATAATGTTAATAAATTTGCCACATAAATTGCTGCATTATAATGCACTAGCCCACCTATCACCTATAATTAACTTGAGACCTAATACTGATTAATGTTGTAAAAATTCAAACTGCCATTTCCAATGCCAAGAATGATCCTTTAAACTCAATAAATAATGTTTTATTCAAATCTTTACCACAAAGAGCACAGTATTTTGCTGCATTATCTGATCAGTTTTATGTTTTCTTTGCTTGCTATGTGAAGCACTTTGTAACTTTGTTTTGGTAAGTGCTATATAAATAAAGATATTATTATTACTAGTAGTATCTTTAGGAGGATTAGCTGTAAATAAAAACAGCTAAATTACTTTTTCCCCCCAAAATGCAGAAGAGTTGGGGAACTTTTTTCAGCTTTGTGTAAAGTCTGCAGTCTTCCTCAAAAACTGCTTGTAAGGCAGCTTGTGTGTTGCCTGAGAGGGAAAATCGAGGGGAAAAGGTCAGCAAATCACTTTCTACTACTTGTAAAGCCTAAATACCGTGAGCACATGGTAATAACTTAAGGTGACTCAGATTAGCATTTCAACATTTTGATCAATTCAGAGCTTCTCCCATCTATATTTTAGCGGTCGGACAGTCAGAGGACACAGTTTAGTGGTCTTTTAGTAAATGAAAGTGAAACTGTAAAAATGAGGAGGACAAAAATAGGATTTTGAAATGTGAGGGGGACATGTCTCCCCCCCAATGAAAATTACTCCCTTGCACACACCGCACACAAATACACACTGAGACACATTCATTCCTCCTCCTTCATTAACCTCAAATCTGATCCTCTTTAACCTGTTTTCACTCAGAGGTCTCAGATAAAAACAAGTTCAACAGTTTTCATCTCAGTATAACCCTGTAGGTATGGCTGATTCTCAAAGGAAGGAGGAAACCCACATACACACAGAGTTTAGCATACTAACTTGTTGATGCTAAAACATTTCATCGGCCTCTGCAAAATTAATTGGGTGCATGGCAGCTGCGATGAAGGTACAAAAGCCTCACTGATAACTTGTGGTAAATTGAGGAAGATAAATGGCTGTTTGAACTAAATTATATCAAGCAGACTTCGCCTCTCCATCATTAGATCAAAGCAACACTCGCTGGTGTCAGCTATAATCAAGTCATCACTTCCTTTGCATTTGGTTGGTAAAGATTTATCACATGTGAAAGGACCATTCAGTGGTTAGAGAAGCTGTGTTTGTATGTGTGTGTGTGTGTGTGTTTGTCTTAATCAAATATGAGGAAGAAGGATTCTCAGAGCTTCACCCCATCCGTCAGTGCTACCGTGCTGTGGTCCTCTTCACACACTTGTCACAATATTTAGATGATCATGAACTATGTGAAAGTTGGTAAAAGCTGCTCTGCACTTGTTGTAAATGAGCTTGTCTCTGGTGAGTAAATATTACTGAGTTCTCGCTCTGAATCTGTGCGTGTGTGTGTCTGTAAGCGTGCGTCTGATCGAATGTTTCAGACGGAGGTATTTGTTCTCTCAGGCTTAGCAGATGCGTGGTGTGCAAATAATACAGGGTTCATGATGATGAAAAACACTTTGCAACATGCATGATTACCACCCATTCAACCGGTGTGAGCTACTGTAATTGTGTGATCCAATGACTAATGTGCAACATGTGCAGGAGCCATGTGTGAAACCCGAAGGGAAAGTATGCTGATGTGCCGGTATACAACTGCAAGTTGTTTTAGACTCTGCTGTTTATTATGTTGAGGAGCTTCTAAGTGTCAACCTGCAAGGTGAATCTGTTCACATACAAATGTGCTTGAACACATGTTTTAACATTCATTATTGAACACTTTAAAAACAGTTAAAATTATGTCAATATTTTGATCTCTAAGACAACATCATATTGTAGAGGCAACCATAGGTACTGATACTGATAAGTGATACTGAGGATTTTAGATTTTTGAACAAAAATGATCCATAACAATTTATGACTTTATTTTACTGTTACATGAAAGTAAAACTATGTTGATCTTTATATTACATTCAAGTCAATTGTACTTGCACTTATACTTTTCAGATTCAATCTCTTTAACAGGTCATTACTAATAGTATCAGATATTCTGTTGATTGTTCCCCAGACTGGGATGCTAATTTGCTCAAGAAGTCCCTGAAGGCAAAGTTAATTTGTTTTTCTCTGCATTCATTTAGATGACTAAGTAACTTTAAATGAATTTCTAAGTTGTTGCAGTGAATTACTTTGTTGTTTGGATGAGTTGTTACAGTCTGTTGTCATGATGAGATAAACTTAAACCTTTCCTGTTTGTGAGGTTGGTGTAATGTGCTGTAGCTAGATTGAATCCTTAAAGCCTCTGTCACAGTTTTTACAGACCAGACCAGAAAGCACCTGCCCTTTGTCTCAAACCAAATGGTCTTTTGTGCTTTGTCAAGGCTCTTTTCTTCACTTAGATATTATTATATTATATATTAGAGTGTTTCCATTGCTTGTACAGACATTCTGCTTTAACAAGACACTACAGCCAAGCTAGCAGCTCTGTGGAATTGAACTTAAGCACAGTGGTGCCTCGAGCTAAATGCTAACATCACATGCTAACTTCACTCTGAACCAAAAATGTCAACCTGCTGGGGGCACTAGAAGTGAAGTAAGAGGATCACCAAGTCCTCTGGGGAACATGAATGTCTAAAATGTGTACAAACCTTAATGGCAATCCATCCAATAGTTATTGAGATATTTCAGTCTGGACCAAAGTGGTGGACCCACTAACATTGCATTGTTTAATGTCTTGTAGTTCTGATTCAGTATTCATTATAATTCTTAAAAGACACACCCCGAAACAATTTCTTTTTGTCAGTGATGGTGGTAAAATGGAAACAGCTGAACACCATTTGCAGGACCAAATTACCCATAAACACAGCCAGAATAGCTGGAGGATAGGCCTAATCAAAACAAGAGAGAATGGAAAAGCATGTCTGAAATCAGTCCTGTTCATGTGGGCATTTGAAAGCCATCACACTCTCAAAACTTCAAACTGTCTATTCTTTACCATATATCCTATCAATCCTCTTGGCCTGAGATGTGCTCCAACTGTGTTGAGAATAAACATGATCAGAAGTGCTTGCTCTTGTTGTCATGACAAAACAGATCACATTAATTCACATGATTCTATAAAATCCATAACAAGGCAAAAGTAAACACTTCCTGTTCACATCAGTATTATTTTTTCCTATTTTGACAGAACAGACCTGTTTTCTGTGTACAATGTAAAGACATATACTCTTGGGTCCTGCAGGTTTGATTCCAGCCCACAGACTTTGTTTCATGTCTCCCTGTGCCCATCTTCCTTGTCACTCTCCCCCATGCTGTCTAGTATTAAAGCAGAGATGTCTCAAAATAGTCTGTGTCTCTTGCCACATAAAATCAGTTCACTATATCCACTGCATGTAAATCCATCCAGTCTCTTCTTTATTCGTAGGCCGTGATTCATGTTTCGTAGAGCTTGTGGTTTTTTTATGTCAAAACAGAGGAGTCAAATAGGAGTCACAGCCCTGTGTTTTATTCATTGTTGCTCCGCTGTATGGCCATGTTTTCACTTATATGGCTCTTGTTTTCAGAGAACATTTTAGAGAGCAGTCCATGCCAATCAGTTCTTAGTCCTTCACCATCTGCTGGTTTGGTGATTGGAGGATGGTCAGATGTTCCCCAGGGAGCAGGGGCCCTCTCTGGGCTCCAGGCCTGTCTACGAGGCACCCTAACCAGACAGAGCCACCAGACAGCCTCCTCAGGCTACTGCGTGACCCATAACACACACCATGGGCCACTCAGGCACCATCATTTACAAGAGTAACCTTCAGCAGTGGCTTGAGACTGTGATTGTGATTTAAGTGTTTTACCAATCATAACACAAACCTTTTCTACTTTTAATATTCAGAAACCTTAAAAGTAATTTCATAAAATGCATGATAGCATGATTTTAATCACTCTTGTCCCCTGCACATTGATCAATGTAATTTGGAATTTGATCTTATTACATTTCCCAAAACTCTTTTCAGCTCCCACACAGATATGTGTTGCATTTATCAGGACATTTTGATTAGCGTCTGTGCAAGGGTTGTAAAATAGGATACGTTTTCAATATACGAATAGCAGAGTATAAAAGACGTACTCTTTCATAGGACAGTTGGAGTGATTTTATGAAGTTTTTTTTTTTACTTTAGCAATAAAACATGTTCCATTTCAGTTACCTCAATAATAAATCCAATAAAGATGAATTTAATGCAACATAAAGTCACATTGTGCCACAATTACCTAGAAAGAGTATATGAGTGTCATGTTTGATAAATTGAGAATTCATTATATGAGGTGGGATATATTGCCTACAATGTATATTAGAATATAAGATTACCAAAGGGTGACCAGCAAGGTCTAAGCTAATGTGTACGTGTGTTTTTGTGTGTGTAAATGTGTGTGTGTCTTTTCCATTAAGAGGTTCTGATGGTTTCACAGTAATCCAGATTTTCCCCCACAATACATGTCTATCCAGTGTCTGTGTGTGTGTGTGTGTGTGCATGTCTTTCTTCGTGCTTGTCTTCTCCTTACTATCTCCACCAGCCAGGAAGACACTTAACATCTGGAGAGGGACACAAGTACAGTGTGATAAAAACCTCTGAGGGGAGAGAGCGAGAGAGAGAGAGAGAGAGAGAGAGAGAGAGAGAGAACACAAGGTGTGTATGTGTGTATGTGTGTGTGTGCAAATTGCAAGGTGAGGGTTTTGTGTGTGTTCATGTGTGTGAGGGAGGGTGAATTTGTACTGAGATACAGATGTAAATACAGAGACACACAGGAAGAGGGCAAACGGAGAGGAGGTGGAAAAAGAAACGCATCTTGCCATGAGTGGTTTGCTGGAACCGAACTTGTAACCCCCAGTGCCGTCAGCACATTAAATGGATGAGGGCCAGCAGGCATGTAAATGGATGGACAAGATGAAAGGCAGGGGATGGAGGGGTGAAATGAAAAAAGAAGAAGGAGAGGAGAAGGTGAGCAGGAGACAGCAAGAACAGCTGGGGAAAATGGGAGGGATGAAGAGAGAGATGACCCTTGGGGAGCCTCATCTCCCACATCAATTATGGAAGAAGTGTGTGTGTGGGAGAGAGAGCAAGAAAACACTCTTACAGCTGGAAAACAGCTCAACGAATGCACTGGTGTTCGCTATCCAACCATCTTCATACAGACACAAACACACTAATCAACCTTAGCCCAGCAGCCAACTCATTCTTTGGAAAATACTTCAAATTACAGCATAGAGACACAATAGATGAAATTCACTATTTTATGCAGTGGTGGAAGAAATACTCTGACCCTTTGCATAAGTAAAAGTAAGAATACCAAATAAATGAGAAATACTCCATTACAAGTAAGAGTCCTGCATTCACAATTTTTCTGAAGTAAAAGAATGTAAGTATTAACAGCAAAATGCATTTAATGTATCAGTTTTTTGTATATTATAATATTGGATTATTGTTACTGACAGTGGTGGAAGGTCAAGTACAGTATTTAGTACAATCTTGAGATACTTTATTTTATTACCTCCATTTTATGCTACTTTATAATTCTACTCCACCACACACGCCAAATATAACTTTTTACTCCAATACATATATTTGACAGTAGTATGTTTGACTGCAGTCACTAGGTATTTTTCAGATTAAGATTTTACACACACAACCTATATTTATCTTATAAAATATGATTTATTTTTATAGATGAAACTACCCAAATTATATAAAATAGTTAGAATTTGCTCCACCTCGACCAGCAAACATTAAAATTCTGCTTACATGTGAATGCATTGGTGATGATAATAGAAATTTATACCATGTAATCATAAAAAAACAGATAGGAGCCATTCCATTGTATAATGCATCATATACTGAGTTGCCTTTTACACTTTTAGTACATTTTGCTGTTCATATTTATTTACTTTTACAGTACACTTTAAGAAACATTTTGAATGCAAAACTTTTACTTATAATGAAGTAATTTACAGTGTGGTATTGCTACTCTTAACACCACCACTAATTACTGATGCATTAACATAAAAGCAGTATTTAAATGTTGTACCTGGTTGAGATATAACTTTAAATCACCCAACAGTATATAAAGTAGTTAATTTACTGTATAACAATGCATCATATTTTATGTGTTAATTATATGTTATGTTATGTCTCTGCAAAATAACTAGTCACTATAGCTGTTAAATGTAATGGAAAATACAATATTTTCTTCTGAACTGTGGTGGAGTAACTGTATAAAGTAGCATAAAATAAATTACTTAAGTAACATACAAGTACATTGGAATTGTACAAAAATACAGTTTAAACCACTGATTCTATCTTGTAAAAAAGACTATCACATCCAGACTAGCCAAGCTACGTGTCAGGATTCTGAGAAATAGAGACTAGTCATAAAATAGTAAAGAAAAGAAAAAAATTATAGAGTACAGGTCAAATGCGATGGGTTGAAATCCATTACGTGGCATGACGCCAAATTACGGTTTTCATTTGCAGTCCAGCTTTTTGCATAAATATCAGACATTGATGTCATCACTCGTGTGGCTCCACTTACAGAGCCTTGACCTGTCATTGGGAACGGGGCTGTTAGCACAGCAATGAACAAGCTTTAATGGTAGTCCCCATTCACAACTAATGTTTAAAGCCCGCAATCACTGCCTGAAATAAAAAGCTTTTTAAATGTGTGTGTGGGAAGGGGGAAGTGCGGGGTGAAATTGGAACTGGTGTGTGCATGTGTGTGTGTTTCCACATAACATACCTCTCTGCTTGTGTATATGTGCGTTTCCATTCGTTGCACCTTTGCTGATGAACAGTCAGCGCCCTCACAGCTTCCATAGCACACACTCTCTGCAGAGGTCAATACGAAATGTCAAGTGTGACGGATGCTCCCTTCACAAGATGTACGACCCTTGACCACACATGTAACAAGGCCAGGTCAGGATGGAACCCAAATAACATTAAAAGTCCATCGAGTGAGGGCGTAAATGCTTCTCATTATAGAACAATTGGTTTCTTGGTCCAATAATCGCAAATGGGCATCAGTACACACATTTGGGCAATTCATCAAGTCTACTCTTCTCATGCATATTAAGGAAGAATCAGATGGCGGCTATCACTCTATTCATATTCATGTGGTAAGATTGAGAAATACTGGGGAGGTGGTCATTTGAATTTCAATAACATGTCAGCCGTTTTAAATTTGAGAATTAAAATTCCAACCTTTTCCTATAACCTCATTTGACAGTTCATCCAGATCCCCGAGAATACATTTCCAGCCATCCTCTGAAACCATCAGTGACCTGTCAAAAACACAGCCTGATCCCTCACCTTTTAACTGCTAACTTTGGAATCATTCATCAGTTTGAGGATGATTACTCTATGTGTGTGTGTGTGTGTGTGTGTGTGTGTGTGTGTGTGTGTGTGTGAGAGAGAGAGAGAGAGAGAGAGAGAGAGGGGGGGGAGAGATTTGGTCGAATCTGGTGTACAGTATGAATTTCCATCTGGAGTGACAGGAAATCAATGTGGAAGTGCAGCTGTTTGTGCCCAAACCTGGATGCAGCTGAAGTGTAATCACCTTACCACTGACCTTCAGGGCTTCGGAGAACCCACACACACACACACACACACACACACACATTCACACACACGCACACACATACAGCACTACATACATACACAAGCTGACAAACACGCAGTAGCTGGCACATGTACTGTACACACATATGTTGGGCTGACACAAATATGCAGGTACACACACACACACACACACACACACACACACACACACACACACACAACACACAAATACAGATTATTGAGCTTCTTTCACTCTCTCACACACAGACATACATACACATTGACACATATTGTTGATTTAAGTCTCCTTTGGGGGCATTGCATTGACTAATCTAATCGTTGCATACAGTGCTAATGGAGGAATGGAATAAAAATAATTCACTGACTGGCCCATAAATGATAGATACTCCCCCCATACCCTGCTTCTCACAATGACACATTTGTTACGTATTTATTACACAAAAGCCAATTTTTTTATTAATATATAATATTAACAAAGGACCACACCGCTACTTGTATTAGAAAGGGGTCGCTCGTAGTGATGAACCCGCAGAGGATTATCAACCAAATCTGTTCTATGAAGCGTTTTGGTTCACTGTCCCTGCTCTCATAGGGTAGTTTTATGCTGCAGCAGGCACCTGTTTTTAGCAAAAAAGCTCTAAAAACCCACTGTACACTACCTGCTTGGCACCAAATGGCAGACAGAAAATAGTGGTGCTTTAAGCAGCTAAAGAGCTACATATTTCCCCTTAGGAGTTGATGGAGACCAAAAACAAAACTAAAAGAGAGTGAATATAATAATGTTTCTCCGTAACTGCTGGATGTGTAAATAGGTAACAGTTTGGTAACAAGTTCTGTATAACTTAAAAGGTGATAATATGTCAGTGTTGTGTTCACAGCTTGTTTCTGCTGCCCCCAAATGGCCAAAAAATCTGTTAATAGAGGTTTAAATTAAATGTGTGATTTTATGTGTGGCATGATACGTGCATCTTAGCAACTTAGTGATCATTCAAAATATCTACTGTTCCCATATTTACATCATTATTTATTTCTTTATTTTCCTATTTGTGCTCAACTTTGAATTATGGTATTTCTGATAATATGCACCTGAAGGCAGCGTATATTAAGTCCTAGTAATATTAACCCATTTGGTCGAATCTATCACAGTTTATCAGTCAGCTCAGTGTACTATGTGTACACAGTGAGTATGAAGTGAAATGTACATAAGTTTGGAAGTGCAAGGTCGATGGAGTCATGAAATGTGATGAATTTATTACCTGCCACACACTTCATCAAACATCATTGCACACTGTTTTAAAATCTTTTTGTTCAGGTGCTTCTAGACTTAATGCTGTCCCACAGGTCGAACGACAAACTGTTTTAGCTCCAACTGTATGCAGCTACAGTGACAACAAATTGGGGACACCAGTTTTGTCCCTAATTAGCTAAGCCGTCCCCAATCAACTGGTTTAAATTCCAAATTTGTCCCCAAATGTTTGAAAATTCAGAAACACACACACACACACACACACACACACAGTAGAAAAGGACACTCTAATTCCCCTGAAGGCCTGACTGATCTCTCCAGCCCTCAGAGAAGAGATGGACAGACCAGCAGCTGAGACCCCACTGATTATAGTCCAGAGAGGCAGCATGGGACAATCGTGTGTGTGTGTGTGTGTGTGTGTGTGTGTGTGTGTGTGTGTGTGTGTGTGTGTGTGTGTGTATGCATAGAGGTTACAGATATCCGGCAGCTGTGTCCCATAGCTCTGAGGTTTAAATGACAGGTTGGTGGCTGAGCTGATAGGCAGGAGGACGAGAGAGATGGAGGTATTTGATTGCAGGGTGCAGGGGCGTGGAGAGGAGAAAAGATGTGAGATGATGCAACATTGGTGGGGGAAGGTGAGGAAGAAACAATTGATATAGATGCTGTTAGAGGGTGATGGGCAAGAAAAAGGAACATAGAAGGACAGATGCAGGCTGTGAATATGAAGACCAGACCATGAATGTTGATATATTATTGCATATATGTGTGTGTTTTAATATACTGTAAGTGTTGTGCATGTGCTCGGCTATCTGTGAGAACATATGTATATGCATAATGTATAGTGTATTTTATAATTTGAACACTCGGTTTTAGAGAGCCAATACTGATAATTTTAGGCTTGAATTTTAGATAGTTTATGTATTGTGTATGGTGGTATTTTGTGCCACTATTCAAGATCTTTCATTTTGACTATATAATGCCAAAATGGTCAAATAAATAAAGACAAAGACAAAAAAGAAAGAAAAAGATCACTTTAAACCCGAGATAATAAAATGTGTTTTGGTGGGATAGCATGGAATGACCCAGCCCTCCTATTTTATGATAAGGGCAACTCTTCGATACAGTATATCTGATATAAAAAAAATCTAAAAAAAGAATCATGGTCTAATATATACAGTTTGCAAAGAAGCCACACTTCATAGATTTTACAGTATATATATAGCTGAAATCTGACATAATTAGACATTGGATTTAAGATTTTACTGCATGACATTGAACGGACAGCAAGCAATATTTAATCAAATAAAAAATCTGGCAACAGCAGCTTGATTTATTGGCATACTGCACATTTACAGGTTAATTTACAGGTTAATTCAAATCAGGATAATGCTGTTTCTGCTTGTTGCCTATGTATGCATTCCTTTTTGATATGTATGTGTGTGTGTGTTGCCGGTTGGCCTGTATACATACAATATGTGTGTGTGTGTGTGTGTGTGTGTGTGTGTGTGTGTGTGTGTGTGTGTGTGTGGGGACCAGACAGGCAGACCAGATGGCCTGTGCTTTACCTTCTCCTCGTCACACATCATGTGATTATGGCTCCAGGTAATCCGTGCAATTATTATCAACACAGAGTTGTGTAGTCTGAATTAAATATAGAGGCACAGCATAATGGCAACAACAGCAGGGTGTGTGCGCCCCACCAAGAACCACACGTCAGCATATGTAGGGATAAAGGTGAACCTGCATATGTGATGGAAAATAGCCTTAGTTTTATTTTTAGAACATGCCTCATTATGTGTTAAAATCTACAAATGGAATACATTAAAACTGCTCTTACATCCAGGTGTTCAAAGAGCCAAATAAATAACGTAAGTTAGAGCTATTTTAGTGCTAGAATCAAGCTTACCATCTGTTTTTTTTCTGTGAAAGAAAATTATAACAGCTTAGAAATATCAAACCTAATTAAATCAGTTGTACATTCAAAGTTTACAGCAGTTCATGTGCAATTCACTCACATGTAGTGTTGTTTCATCCTTTTTCTCTTAAAAAAAGATTTTCAGCTTTAAATCTTTAAAAAGGACTACATTTGTGCTGGAAAATATGATGCAGGCCTCTTGAGTCAAAGAGGTCTTGGTCTATAGCACTAAAACTATCGAGCAGCATGGAACCTTTGGGGTTTATTTCATATTCACAACTGCCCCAATATTTGACCATACTGTTAAAAAAAAAGTCTCTCCAGATGGTCTGTCCTCCTCTGGTTCAGTTTTTGGCTTCCCTCCCGGCAGAGGGCTATGATGGCTCTGACGGAGACAGCAGCAATTAGCCATCCACAAGGCCTCAGCTGCTAAAGGTAAATTAATTGGACAGACATTATGACAAGGAATCAATTTGTTGGGGGCATCTTCAAACCAGGCTCAGCCATTTCTCTGTTTTTATGCAATGGGTATATGGGCTCTGATTGGTCCACTGACAGTCAGATGCAATATTAGCCAATTCCACACGAGATCGCCTGATCCTCAGTGGCCACTTGATTGAGGGGATTGCATCCTGAAGAACTCCAGAAAAAGGACTACATAGCGAACATACTCACAACCCAACAAAAAGTGTGCAGCTGTGAGTAGCTGTTTGCTTCAAAGTAGGACACATTCATCTACTTTTCCACAGCTATTTTTATGCTTTGTTAGACAACATATGGTGGAGAATGACAGCACACACAGGAAAGGGGGAAAGAAATTAAACATTAACCACATTTGAACCCATGACCTTTAATGTTACTGGTGCATACATCAACTTGCCAACAGGAAATCCCAATGGTATCTTCCTTCATTTCAAATTTGCATAGTTTAGTTTCTCTGTAACTTAATGAAGGGAGTTATGAGACATGTGTTTTGCTTTGCCAGGATTCAGTGATGTGCAGTTATAGCACAGCAGTGCTGTATGTATCATGAGCATGTATATGCAAGGACAGAGTGTGTGTGTGTGTGTGTGTGTGTGTGTGTGTGTGTGTGTGTGTGTGTGTGTGTGTGTGTGTGTGTGTGAGGTGACCTTGACCAAGCAACAGGCTGTAAGTCACAGCTGTGAGCTGATGGATTGTACACAACTTCATCCCAGCTGATATGAGAGCAGAGGACACTGAGCCAGCTCAGACACAGTGACAGACACCACACACACACACACACACACACACACACACACACACACACACACACACACACACACACACTCAGTCGTGTTTCCATCACTTCACAAGACATTACATTGACTTACATTCATTCCCTGGAGACATACCCTACCCTAGCATTGACCGTAACATATTTTAAATGATAAAAATATTGCTCACCCTCAGTCAACAGGATGCTACTTTAATGCTTCTGTACCTGTAGTAACTACCTAACTGTATAATATTAATAATAATACTGTATATAGTATCATGGGAAATGTGCCAACCTTATAACAATATGGGACTCAAAGAAGACTCCATATTGCATATCCACTAAAGACC
This sequence comes from Siniperca chuatsi, assembly GCF_020085105.1. NCBI lineage: Eukaryota > Metazoa > Chordata > Actinopteri > Centrarchiformes > Sinipercidae > Siniperca > Siniperca chuatsi. The sequence goes on along the minus strand of NC_058046.1, from coordinate 24,209,645 downwards.
GTGGACCTTAAGTATTCAAAAGTTCTGTTGTATATCACTTCAAATGTCCTGTAATGCTAATTACAGAGGCAAAACTGAACTTCAAACATCTAAGTCATGATATGAAACATGCTGTTTACTTATGAAAATGACAATAGTTCATGGACAATATACAGAAACACCCAAATAATTGATCAAAGTAAATACTGGGACATCCAACATTAGCATATACAGTACAAATGTTCAGAACAGTGGTCTAAAAGCTTCTAAGGAACTGAAGTTGTTTGTGTCATGTTAAAAGCTTTGGGTGTTGATGATGTGCTATCTTACAAACAGTTTAGGCCTGTGACATCACCAGCCTATTTATTTATTTATTTGTATAGGGACAACTATATAGCATAAACCAATGCCACATACCACAGCATTCATAGCCTAAGCTAGTTTGCAATGCCTGTCCCTAACTGGGCCTTTAAAATGAACAAAACCAAAAAATAAAATACATACAGAACAACACAAGACACAAACAATGAGAGAATAAAACTGTAGTTTTAAATTAATGCAAATGAGCAATTAGCTGTTACACTTCTACTGATGATGGCTTTAAAGTAAACAGTGATACCTCTTTCCTTTTGTGGAATAACTCCACTCTTATACCACTGGTGTCCCTTTCAGTAATCCTTTTCTCTGAAGCACTTAGGGCTGCAAGTTTTTAGGAAAAGTGTGGTGAAAATAAAGTTATTATTATTGTTTATCATATAATGGGAAGCTCAGTAATGTGTTGTTAAATGGGTCTCTATAATAACGTCTACATCTGCTATCAACTGCTTAGCCAGCTTCTTCTCACATTTCTTAGTGCTACAGTACTTCTGCAGGATTTTCTTAAAACTATTCCTCTGGGGAGCAGAGAAGCTGCTTTCAGTGGCTACATACGTTGCTCAGTAAGATATCCCTTTATTTCATATCAGAACTGCAGTTTAGGACGACAGCCACCACTACACACAGCTACGTCTGCATACGCTCACAGAATGCTGGGCTGATACCACAGAGAGGCTGAAATGTATGAAGATATGGTAGGTGGCTCATCTGGCAGATGGGAAGTGCTTACACAGGTCTGTGGTTCCAGAAAACTATATATATATATATATATATATATATATATATATATATACAGTTTTCTCATCCATAATTCTGTATGTGGAGACAATCGTCTTGTATTCTAACAAATTGTGTTTTTCATTTGCACAATAAATCTGAGTAATGGAATTCTCCTTTTTAGGGGCAAACAGTACTTGCTGTTAGTCGCAAACTGGGTCTGGGTAATCTGCATCGTATCTACATCACAATATTGTTGTGCACTTTTATAGCTATTCCTCTATACCTTCAATATTTTTGTACATTACCTGCGATAATATCACATCTATCTACTTGAGTTCCCCCATCTTTTGCATCTGCTCAACTCGAGATTCTTAGAGCAAAATAGCATCTGATGACCTTTCCACTGCTCTCTGTACATTAAAATAAGTGTAGTCTTGTGGGCATGTTTCAGCACAATCTCTGTCCTCAGTCCGAGGCTGACTCTGCTTGACTGTGTCAGAGCCAAAGATATTACACAAGCATCCGTTCTTCCCACGTAGTTTAATATGTTTCTCACTCCCGCTGCTGTTTTAAAACATGAAGCTGGTGAACTACGTCTCTTCCATTAGCTCTAATTCAATTCAAATGTGTGCTGCTGAGGACACATTTGATTTAATGTGAACTAAAAGGAATTCAACCTTCTGGGTAATGACAGTTCATTCTTCCACAGAACCAAAGATAATACTATTGTCAGGATGTTTTACTTTGCACTCAGTCTGACATTCTATCTATGGCTTCATTACAAGCACACCAGATGATATGCAAAGTGTTTAAAATCCACCTCCTCCATTTAGATAAACTTTCTACAGCATCTAACCATCTCAATGTCAAGGCTGTCCTTTTCGAGTTGCGACTCCAATAGAAAAGTGAAAGGCTTGGTGAGATATAGAGACAGAGAGAAATGATTATCACACCAAGCCTTTCACTTTTTCCATCTGATATAGACTAACATGGATGTCTGAGTCAGACAAACCATCTCCTCAGACAACAGTTGTCAGGTGTCACGAAGGCAGGCGTTTTTTTCTTCAAGCTTGTAAGCTGTCTGAAATTGTGTAAAGACCGTTGGACACTCATGATCTTCACTTAAACCATCATGAATTTAAGCTAGGAAACTACTTTCTCTTAACTGGGTGATGTGACCCACCCAGCTAGTGTCAGGGGTAACTGGTCCATGGTAAAACATGCTCACAAATCCCTCTGTGTAGATGTTCTTGTTGTCAGGGTATGGCTGTTGAGAGAGAGGTGCGATCACGCACACTAGGCAACATCCTTCTCCTTACTTTTGTATTTGACAAGCCTAGACAATCCCCTCTGAACAGTTATCAGCAGCCATCAGGCGCCATGTCTTTTCCAGTTAAGGTCCTGGTTGAATGACCAGCATGTGAGATGGATGGATGATGACTATCTTTGATGGGAAGTTGACATGTTTTCTTTTTCAAATGTGGGTCAATTTTTCATTTTTACAAGTGGAATCCATTCCAGCAAAGATGTCTCTGTATCTACAACTTTCAATAATTGGTACTTTTTGAAATTCACTGGTCATTCTACAGCAGAAAACATTAATGTGAAGTTTTAGACATGCTAGTAGCTTTGGCTCAAGGGATAGCAATGTCAGTCTGGCCACACTGGGAGTCAAAATGTTCACATATCTTGTAAAATAGCTATACATCTACGAGATGGGGTGGCATACATTTTTTGTACAGATATTCATGGTCCTGACCATGACTTTGGTGATCCCCATTTCCTTTAGTGCCCCCATGAGGCTGCCATTTGTGGCTGCTTTGTGTGAAATGTTTCTACAAGGATGAATTTCCATGAATTTTGATTCAATTTATGTTTTCTTTGGGATGGTTTGTAATAAATAAAAGTCTTTCCTAAAGCTTTCATCTAGTGCAAGTGTCAGGTCAAACTTTTAAATCTATCCAATACTTTTTGATCATATTCCTGCAAAATTAACAACATTCCCATCATCCTCAGGTGCACTTTGTGTTTAGTGCTAATTAGCATTTTTTTGCATGCAAATACGCTAAATTAAGATGGTGAACATGGTAAACAGTATACCTGCTGAACATAAGGATGTTAGCATTGTCATTGTGACCATGTTAGCATGTTGACATTCGCATTTAGCTCAAAGCACCACTGTGCCAAAGTACGTACCTCACAGAGTTACTAGCGTGGCTGTAGACTTTTTCCTGTTACTGACACTTATACATAAAGTCTCAAGTCAGGTGCATATTTACAATATAATACAAATGCTCATTTAAAGTAGTATGTAATTTCTGCCGCTAGGGGTCTCTCACATCAAAACAATAACAAAAGACATAGTCTTCATTGTTAAGCAACCACCATTGCCGATGAAAATCTGATGTGACTCAGGCAGAAATCATGTTCATGGACAAGGTAATATATTAAAATTTTATTCATGTTACGTTTAGTTACGTTCGCCAACTTCCTTCCTCACTCTCTGACATATCCTGTGTTTCCCCGGAAATTATAGCAACTAGAAGGGGTAAAAGGGATATGACGCCATTTACGTACAGGTGACCAAATGAAACACACCGTTACCTTGAACAAAATGGATTAACGGATTCCTCTGGGTTTGAACATTGTTGGAAACATTTTTGATAATGTAAGTACACAACTCAGCAAAATGTATAACTTAGGTCTAGTCGTTTTTAGTCATTGTAATGCAGAAATGTTACATATTATACCTTAAAGTGAAGGAAATTTATGTTTTGCAGAAACCACTTTGTCTCTTTTTTTCATCTTTTACTTACATTTCCATTTCATCCATTCATTAATGTCTCCTCTCCTGAATGGCCAGCACTTAGGGAGAGGAGTAAAAAGTAAACATTCATGAATCTCCATTAATCTCTATTGCTGATGACATGCTCATTAATTGTCCATGCTTGTGTTAATCTGAAGGCTTTCTTAAAAAAAAACAACTCTTTGATGCAACAGTGAGGGCAACTGCAGGGCAAGGGCTGTATGAAATAAATATACCATGAAAGATTACATAAAATGACAGGACTAAAATAAGTCGAAGCAAAAAAAAAAAGCAGACTGAGCTCTGTTCTTAAGTGAAGTACGATGTTACAGTACATTTCCACGGTGGAAAAGCAAAACATGATGACAACGTCTATTCCCTCGTTCAGAGTAGATGGATGAAACCCAGTCAACAAATTAACAAGTATGTGGCAGCTTTCACATGTGCATGTTTTCACTCCTGTCCCCTGTCACAGTGGCATGAGAAGGTGGGAGGGAGGTGAGACTTCCAACACACGACTCTTTTGACCTCCTCCTCTCACATTTTTTATGACTGCAGAGACACTGACACATCTTCTGGGTCAAGGACCACAATGGAAGTTCTAAAAATAAAGTCTTCATGTGAGTTAAAATATGAATGTGTGAGTGGATACCACCCATCAATACATCAAATAAGATTTAAGATGCACTTGCATGGGAATATTCTGCATGCTAGAAGTATTTCTTATATACAAATTGGCTGTTTAATTGAAGGTGTCCAGAGTGTTGCACTTGGTTGTACACACGTAAAGTGACAGAAGTAATTGTGTGAAAAATCTAAAAGAAGAATTTGATAGAGAAGTTGAAACCTTGCTGACTTTCTCACCTCCGCAAACCTGGCCAATCGCTGCATGAAGTGGGTGTGAATGTTGGATTGTCGGTTTCACCAAAGATGCAGAAATTAAACTGTTGTTATGCAGCCAAACAAATTCCCCCCCAATTCTGATGTCAGATTGGTGTGGGGTGAGGGGGTTTCAGACAACAAGCACTTCAGATGAAGCATACTGACACCTTTAGACTACTTTGCCATATTCAAGGTTAAATATGTATCTCAACTGAAAAAGAAGTAGGATTCTATTTTCAATAGAAACTTAGATCTTCAGAAAATGTATCTTAGGTTTGCACACAAGCACAAATCTTCTTTTGTGCTACATCTTATTGAGATATAGAAAGCCAGGCTACAACTCTCAAAATAGTTTTCTGACTTCAAATTGATAGTTTTATAGTAACTGTCCCACAAAATCAGTTCTGTATTCACTTTTATTCAAGAATCTCACAGCACTAGTTGCTCAGCTTTAAAACTTTGGGAGGGAGTTGTTTATACTCAAACACAGTGATTAGTCTGTCCTGTGCAAAATTAACAACATATGCAAAATCATAAATCAAGTGTCATTTCCCATTTATATCTTTGTCACCCCAGTTATGATTCTGGGCTCCTCACAGAATGACACCATTAATGGGAGCTGCACTCCCATAAATTCTGACTTTTTGGTTCTCCATAAATGATCACCACATTTTCCTGCTCCGCGCTGAACCTACGCTGTTGGAAGAAGGCTACATCACACTAAAGCCTTTTGCAAATACAACTCACACTATTTGTTCCACACTATATATACCCATATGGTGTTTTGATCGGGACAATCATAGCTCGGAACTGGGAAATATGAAAATAGCAGGCAATGTTTACAGAAAATGTTGAAATGCCCTGAAATGAAAATAATTGGATGTAGCTGTGTTGTTGTTATTTTCACCCCTCAAAGAGGCTGACAGCATTGAGAAACCAGGTCACAGATTATTGTGGTATAAAGTTGATTGGCATCTTCTCTCAACTTTTGGAGGGTGTTTTCTCCTGGCCACTGAAACTAAGTCTCTCCACACAAACACAGTTTCACAGGATTATCCTTGCACTCCTGGCAATATCAGCCAGTTAGAGCCTTATGCTGTGTATGTGTGCATGAATGCATGTGAGTTTGGCTTTTCTCTTATGGTGGTGTGGTGTCTTTTTTTGGGGTTATCTCTCCTTCTCGTATGGTCATCATGCTCTTAGACTTCTTGAATATGTGTATGAGTGTGTGCATGTCCGAATGTGCATATGACTGGCAGATGAGGAGCAGACTCCCATCCCAAGTCCCTGAGCTCCCCTCCAACATCACCCATGGGCTTTGTTTTGATCCCCTCGCCAGTCATTCTCCTCAGTCACCTCTTAAGCCCTGTGCATACTGTACTGTATGTGTGTGCGCCGGGCTACAGGGATGCATGCACAGTGCCCCCTTAAGCCTTTTGTGCTCCAAATTTACACCGTCTTGCCCTTATTCCCACTGCCAATTTCTCCCCTGCTCGGTCGTCAGTGTATGCAGTGCAGGGCTTATAACGGCAGAACAAGGCTTGGCTCTTTTCCCTGCTCACTCTGCCATCAAAATCCTCAGAGGTATACTCCTCTTGCTGCTTCTTCACAGCCCAAGGCTTTTTTCAAAGTGTGAGAGACAGTTACTCTCGCCCTCGTTCCTGTGAATCTTCGCTGAGAATCTTCTGCTGGATTCTTCTCGGGTTCTGAGACGTTTGAGCTGAATGATGCATGCTTTAGTACGCTGGAAATCATACAAGAATAGGCTGTTATCACCACGACAGTGTTCAGTGTACCCTTCAGTGCATCTTGCTTTCTCAGTGAGCCATCATATCATAAGACCCATTCGAGGAAATTTTAATGGATTCCTGGTTAAAGTTGATGGAACAAATACAGGTTTATTGCTAATGGAGTACTAGAGAGGACACACATTTTGAATTTTGTATGAACGTGGGCATCATATTTCTGAGAAAGATGTATTAAGGTACACTTACATAATAAGAAGTCTATTTCATCAGGCCCACAATGACACTGCATTTATTTAATCTGCTCAGTTTCACTCAGTATATCTGAACAATGTCATCATTTAAGTCACTCTCTCTATTTTAATCTCTTTTGATTTTACATTTGTCTTTGCACTCTGTGGCTGCCAGGCATCAGCAGCATGGAGGCCTATTTCATTGTTTACACCTTTACAGGTCTCTCCACTTCACAACAAAGCCACCTAAATGCCTTAAAGGTACATTTAGTGCAGCTTAAGTGCTTGGGATGTGTTAATGCGCTTCCTACAAGGGTAAAATGTCTCCAGTGTGCTTTTATGTATTTGACAAGGCAATAATGTCTGCTCTGCACTGAATTTTGGCCAACGTCCAGATTACTGCAAGACCTAATCAGCTTAATATGAAGTGGAGCAGATATTGTTCAGTGCACAAGACATAAGGTGTAGTGTGAAAGATTGTTGCTGGCCATTAAGCCACAGAGATCCTCAGCAAAGTGGAGATTACCACTGTGATACTTTATGACCACTGACTTAAAAATCATTATATCCAATATTTAACAGGAAGATGCAATAAAGGTTTGGCATTGTAGACCATTATAATACTTAACAATTTGGTCAAATTGAATACAATATTTTTGTTATATTCTAGTTTATTGTGAAGAGTAGTCAGTTGGGGCGGGTTTAGAGCAACAATAAGCTCTGCATCTTCTCTGGAAGATTGTTTTTCCTGTCCAGGATTAGAGGCCTTCATAGAGAGAACTAGTGTACATACACGCATACACAGACACACACAGCATAACACACTAATAGGGGAAATCTCACAGAAATACAGACAGACAGAGAGAGAGACACAATGTCAGGATCATAGTCAGGATTTTAGAAATATTGAAATACTGAGGTAATGAGTTCCCCTTAGTTACTGTTGCAACAGTAACAGACTTACTACTAGAAATTCTTAGTTTTCTTTCTCAAGCTGACTTGTTTGAGAAAGAATCTCTAATTTTTTTCTTACTCTATAGATTTTTCATGTTTAATTATTCAGTTAAATTATATTTTCTGTGTAACGAAGTAGTCTAAGCTCAAATATTAGGCTATATAAGATTATTTAACATAATTTGTTTAAATTCTAAATGAAGGTCTAAGTGTGGCCTTCTCCACGCTGCCAATAAACTGGTAGAGAAATATGGAATCCTTTATTTAGTTATTGGCCTACAAGTAATTTAAGTAAGTTTAACACTCGAAAATACCTGAATGATCTTATAAAATATCCACCATGTGTACATTTTACATTTTACATAGAATGTAAACTCCTCCCAGGTTCCTCAAACATGGGGACATGACCATAGTGTCCTCAATGGTAGCTACGACCCTGCACACTCTACAGACAGACTAACACACACACACTCACATGATTGTAGAATAAACACACACACTCCACTAGGAAGCTCACATGTACTTACCATGACACATTAATGACAAACCAACCAACATGGAGAATGGCCATTAAGGGGCCTATTGACCTCCATTAATGACTCGCAGAGTCATATTAGTTCACAGGGGACACATTACTCAGGAGTGTGTTCATGTCTGTGTGCTCAAATGTGTGTGTCTGTCTGCCTCCCTGTATTTTGACTTTATTTGAATCTATGCAGGTTTTTTTTTGACAAGGCAGATAATTATCTCTTCCATTTGTTTATCTATCTTTTTGTGTCTTTGTGCCTCTTTCTTTTGTGTCTGTATCGTTGTTGCTGCAGCAACCATTTTTTGGCAGAAAAATGCATAATATAACCTAGGATGTGTGCCATTAAGAGCAGCGGCGGAAGCAGACAGTATCGGCCCGGGGATAATGATAGCTGGATGGGATAGCGAGGATTAGCACACAGCTAAGCTTGTTGTGACCACAGATTGCACTTGAAATGAGCACTGCCGGGCCATCGCCAGGGTGGATTAGAGTTGTGTTGGACTGGTGGAGCCGGATGGATGACTACATGGTTTACTTAAAGGCTGGCTAGAGGGTTTAATGGCTGGCTGACTGGTTAGCTGGTCTTCTGGCTGGGTGGCTGGTTTGTTGCCGGGATTGTTGAAAGTCTGGCAGGCTGCCCTCTGTAGCTGTCACTGGCAGGGAAGAGAGCCATCGAGCTCTTGGATCAACAGGTCATAATGTCGGGTCATGAGCCAGAGTGATTGCTACTGATTTAGGCTACACTGGAGAGATTTGCAGCATACAGTATTTCTACAGCAACTGCTAATGAAAGAGCAATTCATACTTACTTCTAGATTACTAGATGCATTAAGGTATTAGTATATGAAGCCACAGAGTGTACAGGGACAGTTAACATCAAATAATCCTTCATCGACAGGTTTCTCTCTCTCTCTTTGGCACTCTTAGTTGCATCTCTGACGGAGATACTGCACAAATGATGTACACTCAGTTGCCAAATTAGAATGTACAAAACTGATGAACTAATGGTGTCTAACAGCCCTGCAATAAATCCAACTTTCATGAAGGTTATGATGTTCAGTTTTTGAGGTGTTGATTACCCTTCATGGTAATTTCAGAGGCTGTAGTTTGTGCTGCCAAATTGTATTGCGTTACACTGAGAGGTGTTTCTAATATTAAGTCTGCCCTCATTAACATAAATGGAGTGGACAAAATATAAACACCTCTCATGTAAGAACACCTGATAAACTGACTAATGAGAAATATTGTAAAACAATGTAATTGTTTAATCAACTGGACTACACTGAAAGAAGAGGTGTAGTGGAATTATTAACATATCTACATTAACACAAGGTGTACAGAGACAATTCTGGAGATTGGATGTTAACTAAGGAGATTTATGACATTGAATAAAATAAATAATATACTATAAAATGTGACTGTCCTCTCAAATTATCCTCAATTATATGAACAGAAACTACATTTCCACGGTGCCATCTCAAACTAATAAAAGTAGCAAACATAGTGACAGAAGCATGATTATTTTTTATATGTTCTAATACTCGTACTGTTCTGTATCCACCCATCAAGTCTGTTGTGCACTTTAAGCACATCTCACATCACATTTGTGTACCTGCGTTTAAAATCATCAGTAAACAAGTGAACTGATTACACTTTTGCCAGACAGAAATTCATAACTTTAAGAGAACTTATAAATGTCTTTAACACTCTATACACTAACACTATAACACACACACACACACACACACACACACACACACACACACACACACACACACACAAAGACATAGGATTAACCTGTTTTGACCCCTTAAATACAACCTTTCGGTTGAGGTCATCAAGCCGCACTCTGACTAACTCTGTGATAATACCAGCTCACACTAGTCACCACTAGATATGATTGTGCTCTTGTCATGTTGGAAAAGACTTTGTGGTGAATATTTTAATCTTGATCTCAGAGTAGTACAACACCACATGGGTGCATGAATGGAGACTGCACAATGCACCATTTTGAAGGCAGCAACAGGCCTCATTAGCTGCACCACATCCTGGTTATCTGATCTCCATGCCCAGTCTGACTTGTACCAATGCTTGTAACTTATGACTCACCTCAGGATCAAAGGCACTAGTGTCAAACTACCTGCCAAAGCCACATTTCCTGACAAAATGATACCAAGGATGTGCTAACATATGAAACCGGAGACCCTCATTTGAAATAGGAGCTGTTCTGGTCAGTCTTAGTCAGCACTGATGCTATGCAGGTGATGAGATTTGTGTTAAAGGAGAAACATGAATGTACAGTAATAGTGTAGTAATAGGTACTCTAATGTGAGACAGACAGAGAAAGATGCTTTAATGTGGTATTATCACTTTATTTTTAAATCGGGCTTCCCCTTTGCATTAGGCAGTGGTGGACTGTAACTAAGTACATTTACTCAAGTACTGTGCTAAAGTACAAATTTGAGGTAATTGTACTTTACTTGAGTATTTCCATTTTATGCAGCTTTATACTTCTACTCCACTATTTCAGAGGCAAATATTGTACTTTTTACTCCACCATATTTGTCTGACAGCTTTAGTTACTTTTCATATTACAATTTTTCATACCCTTCCTGTCCAGTTATAACCAGGTATCTCCAAATTTGGTGATTTTGAATTTGACAACAGGGCTGTTTTTCTGAGCTCATGAAAAGATGACTTTTTAGAAATATGTGGTTCTCACAGGACAGCGACGCTACAAACATATGATGATCTTATATAATATGATACTTTGCTGTAGATTAAATTACCCAACACTATATAAAGTAGTTAAAATGAGCTCAACCATGAACTTCTACAGCAGTAAAATGCAACATACACATTAATGCAGCAATAATATTAATCTGAAAACATAATATATATAAATAGTAAAACACTGACAGGGACCATTTTTCTACATTATGAATGCTTTAACTTTTGATACTTTGAGTAAATTTTGCTGATAATACTTTTACTTAAGTTTTGAATCCAGGTCTTTTACTCATAATGGAGTATTTTCACAGTGTGGTATTTGTACTTTTACTTAAGTAAAGGATCTGAATACTTATTCCACCACTGGCATTAGGGAATTTATTTTACCCTTCTGCCAAATCGAAAACTATTCTTTGCTCAGTTTACACCCTTTAGCTACAAACTCAGTTTGTTTCATTGTTACGCACAGTAAATGATACACACACACAAGTCATACTATTAGCTTTGTTCCATATCACCTTATAAAGCTGATATGGTGATCTTAACTTTCAATTTGAAATAAAAGAAATAAAACTATCACCCACGTTTTGGAATCCCTCCATTGTCTTCCAATTGCCTTCAGAGTACATTTGAAGACTTTATTGATTTCCTATATGGGATTAAATGGATTACTCTGAATCTACACTACACTTATCAACTCCTAATGTCTCTATGGACAATTATGTATTGTAGTTTAAAAGGTGATTTAGAGCGCCTTCTGTACCAGTCTGCCAAACAGAAAGCTGCCCCCATCTCCATCAAATTGTTTGCTTCATTTAACCGACAGGATCAATAGTACAATTGAGTACAGGCCTCTTCCCTCTGCTCATAGCCTAGTCTTATTTCCACTTATTTAATATGAAGTTAAAGAAATCATTTTCACTTCAGTTAAAAGTACTTTCATCCACTTAGATGTGCCTTGTATCAGTAAGTAGAATCTTATTCTGAAGAAAAGTTTCTCAGCTCTCGAGGGGTTGGCGGTGGTTTTACAAGCAAAGAAGAATAGTGTACTTGAGGTCACAAAAGTACAATATTTTCCTTAAAATGGATTCTCAATTGAAAGAACTGTCAAATCCTGTACAAAACTTGGGTGTTTTTAACAATTAAAGATGTTCCTAGTATAAAGATAACCACCTCAGGCAAAGAAACAAGTGAAAAAGTCAAGGACATATCACAGTTTTCATGACAAGAATTTTATTTTCTTTTTTTTTATTACATTTTGGATTAAATTAAAGAGTTTTTTTTTCTTTACAACATACATTAAGCTGTGAATCAGATGTTAAGGAAGTGAAGAGTAGGGCAAAAAACTTTGTGACGTCACAATATCTTACAAGCTTACAAAGTTCAAAAGGTTGAGAAGTTGAGAAGAGAGTTGATTTGCATCTAATAGCAGTGTATTATAACAAGGGTGAAAGACAAAAAAGGCACACACCAAAGAACGTCACTGTCCACAGCAGCCTTCACAGTCAAACCCAATCCAGTCCAACATTCAAACCTTACTCTGACATCAAAACACTTGATGTTACAGAGTCTTAAATGCACCCACAGCTAAATTTATTCGTCAACACAGGATGTGGACATTTAACCTTCTAACCCAGACAGATTTTCTTGTTCAAACCCTGTGTGGACACGGCAATTCTCCAAGGTGAGAGATGAAACAACTGAACATTTCGAGACAAGAAATATTTAGTTGTAGATCAGCATTATTCCAGGCCTGGGAAAGTTGCTGGTTCATGCACTCCTCAATACACTGGAGGGTGTAAATAGGGCCTTGTAGTGTCCAGTAACCAGTCTACAATGCAGTGGAATTCTGGGATTCTGGGAATCACTGGGATAACTGTCTCAGCTGACCCCAGGCCGTGTTTCTGAAGAAGCACCTTCCCCCCAGCTCCTGCTTTGACCTAATCTGTTGCACATGACCCCGTCATTTGCAACCAAACCCTGCAAGCGTCTTTGTACACATGTTAGTCAGGTCACAGATTCTACACGTCCTTCTCACGTTAGCTGTGGATTGAGACATAGTTGGCTTTCCTCCATTGAGAAACAGAAAATTGCTTGATATCATGAAAACTTTTACCTATCTACACATACAACACTAAGGGAGTGCTCTGTTGATTTAAGTGTTGGGGGGGCATGTGATCAATAAAAATCCTCAAGTAAAAAGGAAGTGAAAGCAAGAAGAATGATAGATTAGTCAAACTCTCAGCCATTCATAAGGCCTTGATAATGAGAGTTAGTGAAGCAAAATAAAAACATATCTCTAAACTTCCTCAAACTGTGTTTTCTCTTACAAAAAGGGGGTAAATAAGGTACATTTTTTTAATATTATGTTTTAAAATGTCAACTTTCTTCACAGGAACCAGCCTGTTTATGTGACTGCCGCTGCCACTGTTATGATGCACACAAGAACCCTAGAACTGTGTTAGTACACTGGGTGCTTATGTGTATCTCTCACTGTACGTTTGCTAGCGTTGACGTTGCATTATTATTGCAGTGCACCAGAAAGATACACATAGATTGGCCTTCTCAAGTAACAAATGTTAATTGCTCAGTTAATCAGTCAATCGACCGTCACTCCAAACCAACAGACAGCAAAAAAAAGCAAAAACAAATACCAGGACTTTTGAATTGTATAAAATATAAAATCAAAAACACTCACAACGTCTTCATCGACACTGCCAGCACAACATAAAGGGTTGCTTTAAGCGCATTAATGGCACAATCAGAAATGAACCACAAAGATGAGTGTGTATGTGCATGTGCATGTGTATGTGTGTGTGTGTATGTGTGAGAAAGAAAGGGTGAAAGAAGAAAGGGAATCCTCCTTCCTCTCTTTCCTCTGGACTGTAAGTGTGTTATGTCTAGGGACCAGAATTACAACAATAACACCTACATTCTTTAATTGCATTTTTATCAAACCAGGGAAATATCATGACGTAAGAAAAATAAAAAAATACTACAAGGAGACAAAGTTAACAGCTAATAAAGAAAACATTGTCACTACTTTAGGGTGTAAGGCACAAATTTACATGTGGAAAAAGAAGCAGGCAATACAGATGTTTTTATAGTTTTCTTTTTCACCTGCTCATCCGCGTGATGCCGCTAGAAGAGACGATACGTTCCAAGATGGAGGCATCGCTCCGTTTGCTTGCAGCGTCACTTACAGCTTCTTTTCATATGTGTGTATGCAGATTCCTGTACTGTTGCTGCAGCTGCTTCTCTTATATTTGCAACATGCAACAGTGAGCTTTGATGGCACTGGTAAGCCAGCAACCAATCAGGACAAATGTTACTGACTCACACAAAACCACAGTGCTGATTGGGGGGATGCTCATTGGAGGAGTGAAAGGGTGAGATTCAGGAAGTCTTTTTTATGATTGGTCTAAAACAATGGAAATTCTGGTCCATAAAGGTAAAAGTCCCTGTCTGGCACAGTTTAAATAAATATCTCCTCCTCTTCACAGAGGTCACATATATCTTAAGCTGCAGGTCCCACTGAGCACACAGTAAGACCTAGTGGACCTTTAGTCGTCAAGAAAGTTCTACGGGCTCCAGTTTAATGACTTTAAATACTTTTTTTTCTCACACTTGATTAATTAATATTAAAAGATCTCTTCTCTGTCCTCCCTCTCTCTCCGAGCCTAAAAAGTCTTTTTTTTTCAAAAGCACTTCATAAAAATAAATACAACAAGCTATTAGTATTAACAGTCGTGTTATTCAGTAACCAGTACAGTAGAAGATTCCTCTGGCCCAGGCTTTCAGTCAAACCCAGGCAGGACTTGATTGCTGTAACACTGAGAGGCTTTCACAGTTTCTCACAGAACTCATGCAGCTGTCTGTACTTTCAGTCCGAGCTCAACCTCTCTGAGTTCCCATTCCTCAAGGTACTGTACAACGATTATTCTCCAGACCTCCCGTGCTGTCTTCTTATGTGCTTTTACCAGCATGATAAAGTATCAAGTCAAGTCACAGTGGCCAAAGACACCACAAACAAGAGAGCCACCGCCTTGGATGCTACAGGGTGCCATTGGATGAAATATTCAGGACAGCATCATCTTCTTCTGTTTCAGTAGCACATGTTCCCATGTGTGTTTACAGAGAAACTGGAAGCCAGCCAGAGCATGTGCTCGATGACGGCAACAAATGACGACAACCATTTGTATAATATTTACATATTTATATAAAAGAAAGTGTTTTCTTAAAAAAAAACTGTGTTGCATTTTCCACTGTACTGTACACCAAAAACAAACAAACAAAAAAACACTAAAAGGAGATGCAAGTTGTACAGTATTCCCTGTTCTTTCTCTCTTTCAGGAAAAAAACTTTCACTACTGTCCGTTCACATTGGGCTGACTGGCTTACTAGCTGACTATGTGCACGAGTCACTGGACTTGACTTTTGTCGAGAGTGAGACTACGGAGGGTTTGGGGGGGACATCAGGCTTGAGATATTTGATGCCCGTTCGAGGCAGTGAGCCGTAGGAACTCATTCCAGGTTGCCGTGACAGAGATATGCCCTGTGCTGTCATTTGTATGGAGTCCACCCGCTGAGGTGCAGGGGGCGGAGTCTCCACACGGTTGAAGCTGTGATGTCTCGCCAAATGGGAGGAGTTAGATGAGTTGGTGTTGTGCTTCTTGAGAGCGGAGGATCCGGAAGCGGCAGATGCTGATCCTTTCCGGAGCCCGTAGACTGACGAGTGGACCTCCAGGCGTTTGCCCATCTGTGGGACAGCTGGAGGGATAGTGAGAGAGGCCTCTCGTTGGGGCACACGTGGCGGCAGCACCCCATCTGGATCCACCATGTTGAGGTTGTGACAGGGGCTCTTGACTGTCTTATACTCCAGGGTGGCCCCCTGGTCATCCATGACACTGTGGCCCATGCTGAGGTCACTGTGGTGGGGCTGCTCCACGTACTCGTGCTGGTAGGACTGCTGGTGCTGCTGCAGATGAGGCTGGAGCTGGTGCTGATGCTGTGGCAGAGGCAGGACTACCACGCTGGGGATGTGCCCCGGTGAGGCCCTCAGGGGCAGGTCTGTAGAGATAACAGGGGAGCCCATTGGTGGCATGTCCTTGGTGCAAGCATTAATGAGGTTCTGGTTCCTCTCCCACTCCCGGCTGCCCCGGCTGGGCTTACGACGCGGCTGCATGGGGGTGGATTCAGGCGTTGGCAGAGCAGTGAGGTCCAGGTGGTGCTGGTCTGCTTTTATCAGCATCTTCCCATTTGGTGTCAGTCTCCCATTGTGCATCAAAGGAGTGAGGATTGCCTCGGGGCGACCGTCTTTGGCCTGTGTCTCAAACAGGCCTGTCAGCTTGGTCACACTGTTCATGGATCCCCGGCGGGAGTGGAGGTGGTGGCTGTCCTTTTCCTTGCGGCCAGTTAGGTCCATGTCTCGCCGCCGGTGGTCACAGACACAGTAGACAATGATGCCAGAGAAGATGGCACCCATGGCAAAGGCTAGGATGACAGCGATAGCCAACAGGGTCACGGGAACTAGCTGGTCACGACCCTTCTGGTAGCTCTCACGGATCACACCTGCAGAGAGACGTGGAGATGACAGTCAGACTGGCAGACTAAAAGAAGGAGAGATGATAATGCTGCTGCTGCTGCTGCTGCTGTGTGTTGGGGGAACCGGTTTCTAAGAAAAATAGAGCTGTTGGGAAAGATGCTTATTATTAGACTAACCAAAAAATAGAAAACAATATTGAATTACAATAATTAAAAGATATTTTTTGGGTAAAAAGATTAGAGGTTTAAATAATTTCATGAAAAACATGCAAATGAAGATGGGTTTATCCCATCATAAGGAATACCTATTCAAAACAGGCACAAGTGGTAGCTTGAAGTAGCAACATTCAATATTTCCCGAAAATCCAATCTTAGACTGAAAATGTGTTTTGGAGGGGTGATTATGATTCACATTTTAAATCCCAGATAAACCCCGCTGCTGAAATGAAAAAAAGATATGAGTGCAGATAAAGGAGCCTGAAATACCCAAACCCTTTCTTCTCATTGATGCAAATGTGAGACTTTTAATAAATCTTCATAAATGGATCCAATCTCATGAATCACAGAGGATACATTAAAAAGCCTCTGATTAGGCGCTAAATCCAATGAGCTGTGTCATCAGTGTCTTGTGAAAGCGCCACTTTCAAAGACTGGCAAAGGCGCGCTGCGATACGGTCAAATAAAAGATAATTCAATAAAAGCAGCTATGAAGTATTCTAGCGGTGGGAGAGTGGGAGCATGAAGGCTGTGTGTAATAAAATGGGGTCAACAATAATCTGCACACACATACACACAAGTGTAGACACATGCATGTGTAGATAACTAATGCAGCACTCTGTTCCTTGGGTTAAACACACCAGTCTACAGCAGAGAGATTTATAATGCGTTCACACATGACCTGTGGCCAACACAGATCAGTTACCACAGACAGAGGATTAGGCAGGTGGGCTCTATCATGTAAAAAGCTCCCACAGTGCGCCCGCTGGTCTTGATAACGTGACTCAGTTACACATGTGCAGTCATTGTCTCATATCGTGGTATATATTATTCACTGCAATGCAATGCAAAAAAGATGGAAGCGTTCTGGATGATATAACTAAGGACAATAACCTGATATTCATTTGTATGAATGGAATTCAGTTTCACATAATCCATTATGCCAGTGGGTTTCCTATACAGAGGAGGTGTGTTTACAGTGAATCTATATTCTAAAATAAGCACTACGTAGGTGATATTATTTCTATAACAACTTTCAGAAATCACGGACATTTTAATTTACTAGGAATTTACACAAAGGTGGCAAGAATGGCTGAAAATGGTGATTGATTGAAATGATTGTCTCTTGTTTCACATCTTTCTCGGGATTTGCATATATAAAAGCTTGTTTAGTTACCCTCTTACGACTCTACCTTGTTTATGTCTTGTCTGGTGATTTTCTCAACAGGAAAGTCACTTTTAAATGTGAAATGTATTTTGAAAAGTGTAATACTGTACTGTATAAAAAAATAAGAATACCTAAAATAATAATAACAGATATTTAAATACATAACATCTACATGAACATTCAATTTGTTCCTCATAACACACACCGTACACTATACACTGCCCACAGGAAATTGACAAAACAAATACATTAAAAAAATACCTTAGTATGAGCTGCAAACACCAAAGTTTAACACAACACAGTAAGCAAAACACAAACAGATTGTTGCAATTTTGTCTTTTTACAGTTTGCTATTCATCATAGATCATCATAAAAGTCTTTCAATTTGCTCTGTGATTTTCCAAAAGAAGATGTTACAAAATGTAGTGTTAGTTGCAATAATTCTGTAAAATCTTCTTTCTGTGTCTCCTCAGCGAGACATAACGCAGACACAGAGACAACGTGGTAATCTGTTCTCGTGGAACCGAAATCCACACTCTCTTAAACTAACATCCATAATCCTCGCTCGCTGCAGTCATACTTCATTGGACCAAAAACACGACTTAAAAACCGTTTTCCTAGCCTGAAATAAAGGAATGCCTGAGTCTCTGCGTTGACTTTTCAAGCTCAACCTGGATAAAAAAGAGGGGTTACTTTTGCTCAGATCATTCCTTATTTTTTGTAAAAACAAAACTTCACTTTTGTCTTTAATAGAGTGCTGACAACATGCAGCTCAGCCATACCTCATTTAGTGTTAAACAAAAGGTTTAAAAAATACTTTTCTGGCCAAAATCGTTTCTTATCAAGGACGTGCCTTGCTTTGGAGATAGTGTGAGAAGTGATGAGTGTTATATGTAGTGAGCATTAAGGTTTGACATGTGTTATGCTGTGGACTCGTGTGACCAAATGGCCCGCCTGTCTGACGAAACATCTGCTTCCCATCTCATACAGTAACATCTGCGAATGAGAGAGATACTTTTCCTTGCTGCTATCTTTCATTTTGTTGACTTTCTGCTGTCCTCACTTAGATCTTTTTTTTCCTGACTTTCTGCTACTTCTCATCTTCACAGAAACACTGAATCACTTTTCTGACTTTCTTCTTGTTTCAGAGTGTTTTCTTTCACACTGCTAAGCTTCCATATGGTAAGTGTCCTTTTCAGTGGAAACTGGGAAGACTGTAATTATAACCTTGTGGTCTTTGTGAGTTATCATACTTGGGCAAAAACGACAATGGTGATGGGTGCCATTTGAGAGCAGCTGGGTTAAGCACTTCAGCGAAAAAAGAAGAAAAAGGAAGAGGGAAGAGGAATACAGCCTCACCTGAGAAGAGGAGCCCTGAAAGTCTCCAAAAAACCATTTACGTAAGAAAATGAAAGTGCAAGCATAAACAAATACTTTGGCAAAGCTCTCGTTTTTCCATAATCCTTGTTAAATGTAAATACATTCATCCATCTCTGTCTGTGGTGCTTACATGCTGAAAGAGCAAGTCAAAACTGTTATGAATTTTCATGAGAGTGAATTTATTGCTGCTAAAGGTTAACTTTCTTCGACCGGGGATTTGGATTTCACATTGAATAACAAAGGCGGAGGGAAGCAGAGCCAAACGGGTGTCCATTCTGGTGAAGGAGGCGAACTGTGGAGTTGGATCTTTGTCTTCTATTCCGGGTGTGGGAGCCGAGGTTAAAGCCCTATTTAACCTGCACTGCATGGTTCTTCCTGTCTGCGTCTTTAAAAAAAAATAAAAAATCCTTTCATTTTTTTTCTCACTGTTTCTCCCCTTCCATCCATCACTCATGTCTCGCGCACTTGCACACACTTCTGGAGGGTACTTAGCCCAAGGCCTTAGGTAAAACGCGAAACAAAGAAAAAGAGGGAACTTTGAAGACTTCCATCTTTCATGTGAGGAACTGTTTCTCATATGAACATCAAAGAGAATCAAAGTAGCCACAGAGGACACAGGATCTGTCTCTGTCGAATCACACGACTTCAGGGTTTTGAATCAAGGTGGCTACGCTGCTCATTTTTCGGGGCCCGTTTGTGATCTTGGCAAAACTTTTCAAAACTTTCACTACGTGACCTTGAAAAGTATTGTTAAAAGTGTTGCTAAAACCCACAGATTTTCTGCTTTAGTCTCATCTTGTTGGGGTTCTGACTATACAGTGACTTATAATCTTCTGGTTTCAACTCTTGCCTCGCCCCCAGAATGCCTTGCAAGGCATCCTGCAGTTCGACACTTCTCTCAGCGGTTGAATTGATTTGAATTTCACACCGCCTCAGGCCTCAACATTCAGATATTAAACACATATCTCAGATACTCAGATATTTCTCGCTGTCAAAACAGCCTGGGTCGGCAACACTTACTTGTAAATCAGAAACATTGTAATCTGCTGTGACTGGAACTTGTGAATGCTCTCTCTCTGTCTGTCTGACACACATAGACACTCTTACACTCTTTTAATCTCTTCAGAAGCACCAACTGACTTAAGCCCACAGAGCTTGCCTTTGTGTTGGTGTTGGGGAAACTTCAAAGGTAGTTAAACATCACAGAGAGGTTACGGAGAGGGCCCTAACCTCTGACTACAGGCTGTTACACAAAATGATAAAAATCTTAATCAGACTTAACTGCATTCACTGACGTGTCACTTGTTGAAAGACAGAACAGTGGAGCTTGTCAACTAATGGGGAAGAAGAAAGATGAAGGCGAGGAGCAGACAATGTTTAGAGCCTTACATTTACTCTGCCTTCACTGCAGCGAGAGCTTTAGAAACTTCTTATTTGCTTTCAGGGACTTGCTTGTTGTCATCTTTTAAAAAGGACATTGCTGTTTAGATAATGACAGCAATTCATTAAGTTCTATTTAATCTCCAGTTAGGATATAATCCCATTAAGTCTTGTGTATGTTTACTTTCGAGAGGCACTTGCATTAATGGTGTTATTCAATATTAAAGCATTCATCAGACAATCCTGAGTCAGTGCACAGCATGGTGATGAGCCAGTAAAGATACAATTAAACCCCTAATTATATCATTCTGCACCTCAGGTATTAACACCGATGCATACAAACTGTAGTATTTAATACTCACAGGAAATCAACCTAAATTACACGTCCCTGGGAACATTTTCATCAGGTGTTTGATGCCTTAAATTGACACTTCTACTGTTTGTATTAATGGGTGATAGACTTGTTAAAAAGCACTGCCCAGCATGAATAACACAGCTAAAGTTAATCCAATTATTTCTGAATTTCACTGCTACCCCTGACTGTGCAGGTTTACTGCGAGTATTAAAATCATAAATCATAAATTTATAACAATGTGGATTTTTTTATGGAGAAAAATACTGTTGGCTCCTGTTCATTAGTATTCAATCTTGATGAGTCACTGTTACACAGATGATGACCCACTCAAGTGTATTTTATCATGCTATGACTGCTGAAAATGTGTGGCAGCTGTGTGGAAGCTTCTGACTTCTATGGATGACTAAAGTACTATGTGTGTTGCAATATGTGTTTGAATTCATCCAGTTATAAATGCAGCCTTAGATGATTATTCAGAAATGTTTTAGTATACAACAGGCCCTACATGGTACCACCAGAGAACAAAGGCTCAGCTTGTATCTACTTGATGAGTAGCTTACTCATAGACATCGTGAACGTGACCATTTAAATTCAGTTCAAAGTAGAATAATGACTGAAGCTGAATGTGGGTTAGACAAGCTTCAAAAGCACAAAAGGATGAGCTGCTGTGATATGAGATTTAGTCTCACATGGCCAAAAAGACAAAGCAAAGCTTTTGTATGAACCAGCAATGGCAAGAGGTCTGGACTGAAAAGCATAACCAAAACATAAAAATGAAAAAGTAAGCAGCAAATGTGTGTAGAAAACAAAAGCAGTCTAAGAGAACAATAAGCTAATCAGTGGAGGAAATTATGGCTTATGGCTTGACGTCAGTCAGGGAAGTGCGTAATGCCGGGAAAACATCCAGTCCACTGTTTCTATTATGATTCACAATGAGCTACGAATAATTCATCTGCCTCACAAAGGCCTATCGCAATCCTGTAGTTAATACAATATTGAAGGTGTTATAATGACAGGAATATGAGTTGTAGGATTAGGTGATTAAATAATTACTTTGCTTTTCTTGTCTTTGCTACAGTAAGAGTCGTCCTTCCTTAAAGGACCACTTCATTTCTGCTGTCAACTTTTAACCTAAATCCTATCATCCGTTTTTATAGGATTAATCTAAATCCTATCATTCTAAAGCAAGGACATATGAAACTACTAACATTACATTTCCCAATGTGCTCGCCCTCATTGGCCCCTGAAAAACATCACCAGCCAAATGCATCATCAGACAGTTGATGTCAGTTCATGTTAAACTAAAGCATCTATAAAGGAGAGATGTCTCTATAATCAGACAACCAAGGAATCCTTCTTCTATCTTGTTTTGCTCACTACTGGTATAAGAAATATAGCTGAAAGGTAATGTGTGTTATTTACTGACCACATTTAAGAGAATTGGCTACTAAAGGCTCTCTTGTTCCAGTTTTGGTTTAGTTTGCAGAGCTAATATGGAGATAAATCAGTGGTTAAATGGACCCTTCCAAACCACAATTCTGCTCTTCTAGGGGCATGTAGCTGGATGGAGTTGAGTCCATTGTAATACTGTGCATTATTAGAAAGTTTCAAACCAGAATTTGACTGTAAACAAAAAAAAAAAAATGCATTTTTTTTCTGCTAGTATCGGACGTTTTTGACAGGTTTTTTTTACAGGTAATATTCAAGATTGACACGGCATCCCCAATAATGATTGTGAAATGTTCCTTCAACTGCCTTCCAGAAAGTGAGATGAAGTGAAATACTCAGGCTATCAAGACTTTTTGGAATGAAATAAAATAGCGCTGCATCCCTGTGTGAGTGGGGTCTATCATACCACCTTAGCACACAGGTGTCAGGGAGCTGCTCTGCAAGGGTTATTTTCAGCTGCAGGCAGCTCTCTTCAGACAGTTGGTATTAACATGAAATCCTGACATGGAGGGAAATATCTCTCAATAAACTACAGAAGCTCTCGTCTAATGGCAAAGAAATATCATCAAAATGCCACGATGCTGTTTTGGAAACATGATGTTAGAAAAACTATTGTGGTTCCTCAGATTTTAATTCACAAATCAAGTTTCTGTTTATCAAGATGTAAACACTGCATCATCTTCAGTCAGTTGACACTTCTCATCCTGTGAATCATAATGAGAAAACAATCACACCAGACAACCATGTCTCCTAGAAACTACATTTATGTAATACTAATTTGCTTTCCCAGTTACATCGTGGTAAGAAGCTTAATTGCTACCTGGATTATGCTCACAGGCAACTTTTTTTTTTCTAGTGTAGGAAGTGCTACATAGATATACCACACACAAGTCATTGGGAGGTGGTCAGGGTGGATTATGGGTTTTTGTTAAACGTTAACAAAGTAAACACATCCTGTCTCGTGCTTCAAGTCACGATGACTTTTTGAATATTTAACCAAAACCGTGATCTTTCCCTAACATTAACCAAGTGCTTTGAGTGCCTTATCCTAACCCTACAAAAAAAAAGTTTAATCATGCTTTTGTTGCTATGAGCAGATATTGTAGGAAAACAAATAAAATACTTTGTCAGATAACATTTACTGAAATTTTCAGAATCAACATTTTGCCTCGTTATGTTTAATAAAAACGTAATCCTGGTGTTTCCTTTTAAATGTATTTGCTGTTGCAAGTAAGTAGTATAAAATAGTATATACATTTCTTAATTAAATCTCCTAATTTTCAAGGAGATAGGGTTGCACCAGATGCACTTGTAGATTTTTAATATTTAGCCCAACACTTATTTCAGCTGAGATTAGTTGTGTTAGCTAGGTTAACACAAAATACAGAACGTAGACTGTTCAGGGTTAAAATTGTGGCCCAGTATGAAAACAAATGACTCAGAGGGATAGAGAGAAACACTGTTGTTCACTCTGTTCAGCTACAATATCTCACTACATCTTACATCCTCTCTTATTCCCCTTTCTTCCATCTCGTTTGTTCAATTCTATTGTTCAGCCAGTTTGTCTACCTTCTATCTTTTTACTCTCTCCCTTATAACCTTCACTATTACATTATTGTCCTGTTCTGTTTAATAAATCTTTATCATGTGTGTTCCTTTTCTCCCGCTCGCCTTCTCCCCTCCCTCATTTCCCATGTCTCATCCCCTGTAGTCTCTCTACATCCCTCTTTCCTTCCACCTCTCCCCTCTCCTTCTACCCTGGATAGCTGCTGTAATGAACCCATAAATTGAAGCAACACAGCAGTGGCTACAGGTCGTGTCAGGGGAGGGTGGATGTAAGGGTGGGGGGTTGAGCCTGACAGAGAAAGGGAGAGAGATAGGACGAGGAGATAGAGCAAGGGGGGAAGCAGGGCAAGGATTCATTCCTGCAGACAGGGGAAGAGATATGACTCCAGTTGGAGAAGACACAGACTACACGAGAAGAGACGGAGGAGGAGGAGGAGTGGGGGCATAGATGGAGGAGGAAAAGAGACACAGAGAGATGGGGGGAGGGGCATTGGGGGAGGAGGCTCCATAAATTGGTTCAGGAATTAATTTGCTTCTAGGTAAGGTATAGCCTTGGAACATGCCATCCCAGTCAGATGAGAGGTCCTGTGGAAGGGAGACTGATCACAATGGCAGCAGATGGTGGAAAGTGGCAGGGCTGGTGGTTTCCAGGGGACAGGGTGAGCGATGGGAGGCAAGGGGAGAGGTGTATGGTAGGGTGACAGAAGTGGAAGAAAATATAACAGAGACAGATGAGGCCCAGACAGACATATAGACAGACAGACACCAAGCTCAAATGTACTGTGAAACACAAGCGGCCACCTGGTAACTGCGATGGCCCCACTGGAATGCTGTATAATGATGCTGTTGGGTGCTAAATATCATCAGTGTGTGAATACTCATCACTTTGCAGCATTTCTAATTACTCTGGTGGTGTTGGGCTAATACATATTGGCAGCACTGTAATATTCATTAGCAGATACGATTCTACAATGTCTCGACTGCAAATGAAAAAGTTGGGGAGTAATTGTAATTTCTTTTAAATCACAAACAAGCTTGCAAACGACTTTGGATATGAGCTAATACATTTTCACGCAAGCATAAACTTTTTTTTTACTTAATTTGAGAGACTGATGGTACGGTTAAATGTGTATCCCCTTATTTCTTCTGTAAAATGGGCTGCATAGATTTATCTCTGAGGCATTAAAATGCAGATAAAATGACTCATTTACTTAGTTTCTGACTCCATAATCATTTCTCATATATTGATTCCATTTTCACTTTCACATACGCAGTTTGCAAAGTTTTCACAGTACAGTTGACACCTGAATACTGAGGGCGACAGGAAGGAAGAGGAGGCAGGATGGGTGGAGCGGGAAATGAATACTGTTGACTGTGGCGCTCAATTTGCCATGCTGAAAAGCATTAAGCTGCATGGAGGCAAAACTGCTTAATACCATCAAAGCAATCAAGGCAGGAAAAAGGCAAATATATAAATAGCAAACAAAAAGACACAGTCTCAGACCAAGCCATGCAAAATATCAAGAACTGCTCACAAGAAACCAACACAAGAAAATCAAACAAATCTCATCAGAGCTTATTCGTATTGGAAAGGAAAAAGAAAAGACTGTTGAGCTGAAATTGAAATAGAACTGATAAATACTGAAACAAGCTACAAATGTGTCTTATAAAAATGATAATAATAACAATAATGATCATACAGAAAAAATAGCAGGAAGCATTGTTTTGAAAAGTGAAGCCCAGTTGCAGTTACCTGAGCATGGGTTGCCTTCACACCCCCAAGTTCCAGAAACCTGGAACTTTTATTATTGCAAGACAGCTTTTAGCTTTTTTTATGTGTGATTCTCAAAGTACAGCATTCCTCACCATTCCTTGTAATTCCTCGAGTAATATTACTCCTGCTCAGGTAAAGGCAACAAGGGGAGCGACAGCATGTTGTGATGCTGGCTGTAGGCATGCTGTCTGAAGTGTCTGCCACCATTGTGCTTGGATCTACCTACTGGTGCCTTACTACTTCCAGCTGACACGCTGCAGTCTGTTTATTCCATAGACAGGAGATACTGCAGTATGTATTGTGACAGACTGAACCACCTTATATTAGTGTTTGTAATTATGAGAGACGGTATGTATTTAGCTAGCCCCAGTTTGTACCTCTCATGTATTAACATTACATGTGAGTCACATCACTTTCTGATATAACAAAAATATATACCTGTCGATCCTACCTATCAGCACTTACTGCTGTTCTGAAGGTATTTCCAAAATTTCTTTTAAACATCTGGATGAAACAATATTTTGTCCGTTGCACCATAAAAAAAGATTTTTACCTGTTTCTTAGGTTGCAACTCAACCAGGTAGCCAGATATGACATAGGTCTTTGCTTTTGGGAAACATTAGCAAAATACAAACCTTTTATTTTGGATGAAAAAATATAAAATATTCTAAAGTAACATCACTATATACCAATATAACTGATAATTCATTTTAAAATTTTGGTTCACATTGAGTAAGAAGATGTGATGTCATTTCCGGCTAGCATCTTGGTTTGGATTAAGAAAAAGAGGCGCAACTTGAGAAACAAGTTGCAAAATCTTTGCTATGGTGCAAAGACAGAATACTCTTTTAATTCATATCGTTAGAAGAGTCTATGGGCGAATTCTGGATATACCATCAGAACAGCTGTAAGTGATGTCAAATGACCTGGCTTTGTCAAAAATCACTGGGTATATATTTTTTGGAAAATTGGATGCTTGGTGCTGTGACTCGAATGTAATGTTAATACGTGAGAGGCACACATTGAGGCTAGTTTTTAGCATGGAAATACCCACTGCAGCTCATTTATTTTATAGGAACTTCAATGACATGTCTTAGTCTTTAGCTCATTAGGTGCTCTGTTTTTCTTTCTGGATCTTTCTTTATATACAGTATGTCTATTGAAAGTCCCTTCCATGCTAGCATTCATGATGAATCACCATTATTAATAATCAATATCTCCTCAAGGCCATGGTGATGCTGCTCTAGTAGCATAACTATGTAATGTAGCAGGGACATGCTGCATGTTGTTTTAATGTGATCTGTAATAGGTCTATCTGTTTTATTAAGGGACAAATTGACGTTTTTTCTTCCCCCCTCCAATGTGTCATCCTTCTCGTCTCCTTCCCTTCTCTCCTTTTTTCTCTGTCTCATTTATCCAACGAGCCGTCCTTGAGGCGGTGCAGCATTAGGCAGGTTGTTAACACAGGAGAAAAGGGTGTTCAATGTCATGTCACTGTGTCGCAAAGCATGACAGAGCCTGGGACCGGGCCATCTTCTCGAGGAAATAAATACATCGCCATCTTCCTTTTCAGAGTGTAATGGTCTGGATATTACATCTCCTGTGGGACATTATAGTCCACGGATAATAAATCCATCCTACAGAGTGTGCGTATGAGTGTTTGTCTGTGCATTTTTCTCAAAGAGCACATAATGTGTATCTGTCTGCATATGTATGTACTGTGTGTTTGTATACATTTCTGTGGGGGGGTTATGTGCACAGTGTGAGGCAATTTATCCCCTAGAGAGAAAGTGATCCACTATCTCTACACTTCGTCAGCTGGAAGCAGCCAGGCAGCCGTAAATCTCAATTACACAAACCCCTCCCTTCCCCCCTCCCTTGCCACAGGTGACAATGGACCAAATTGACTGCTCACTGTTGTGTTCCAAGGCTTACCATTGGCTTCGGGCTGAGTCTGAGAGGGCACGGCTACGTACGGGTCCTCCCCTTTGTCTGAGCTCATGGGGGGGTCCTTCCGCTCCACCATGCGGCCCCGCCCCAGGGGGCCCTCGGCGGCCTCGGGTAGGGCCGAGGTGGGGAGTGAGAGGGTGTGGTGATGGTGGCGGTGATGGTGGCCTGCCGGACACAACACAGGTTAACCGACGCTCGGGGCAGACAGGGACAGGCTTCAGTGCATGTGAGCACGGGCCAGCAGGGGTGCGCACACACACACACACATACAGATCTATCCTGCTTTGAAGCATACACACAGACACATACACTCACACACACAAGGACAGCTGCTGGGCTGTGTGAGGCAACAAAGTGTTTCTCCAGGGGCCAGGGGCAACTCATTAGCAAATGTGTGTGTGTGTGTGTGTGTGTGTTTCTCAGGATAGACATGTCCTTTCTTTTTTTCTGTCATTCTGTGCCTCTCCTTGTCTTTCTCACTCTCTCCCCTCCTGTTCTGACTGGCATGTCAAAGCTCCATTGGGCCTGTCAGAGCAGAGCAGAGTACGATCGCATTTCTCCACAATCACCACAGGGTGCCTACCTTTGATATGAAGGACAAGAGACAAACTTTCTTTCCAACGCTCCTGTTGAGGAGTCTGCCTGTAACTTTTCTTCAATTGTAAAGCGCTTTTAACTCTGTTCGTCCTCTTCCCCGCTACCTTTCTTAAGCTTTCTGTTACTTCAAATCTAACTGTTCAATTCATTTTGACGTGTACTGTTACCGTCTTACACTTCAAATCATAAAGCTTGTTTTTAAGTGGGAACAAATAGTCGATTGAAAGAAAATTAACAACTATTTCGATAATTGATCAATCATTTTAGTCATTTTTCAAGCCAAAATGTCAAATATTCTCTGGTTACAGTTTCTCAACGATTTGCCGCTTTTCTTCATCTTGTGTGACATTTCACTGAATATCGTTGTGCTTTGGACTACACCTTGGGCTCTGGGAAATTGCTCAAGAAAAATTGTGATGTTTCACTATTTTCTGACATTATATAGAGTTAATGATTAATTGATTAATTGAGCAAATAATTGGTTGACTAATCAAAAACAAAAATAACCATTAGTTGCAGTCCTAGTTTGTTTCTTCTGTCCTCCCCTCTCATACAACCTTTTATTTTCTTTGTAAACTACTTATCTCATCTCCTCATAACCCGTGATCTCTTACTTCCTCTCCACTCTTGTGTTCTCCTCCTACTTCCAATTTACTCCCACTTTTCCCCCCTTTCTTTATTTTAAACCAAATGTTTCAAATCTGCACTGCCGGGAATCTTTATTTAGCAAGGCCCTCAACCACATGGCTAGATCAATCATCAGAAATATGTCATTAAGAGTTAATGAATTTTCTCTGATCTGACTCCTCTGTAATTAAATTCCTTAATGGCTAAATTAACTACTGGCCCAATGTTAAAAAGGGTATCATAATACAGCCAGGAAGTTACACTGATCATGAGACTTTAATAAGAATAGCACACACAGGGTGTCTCTCTTGGAAATGAATGCACTGTAAGTGCTCTAACACCTTAAAGTTTGACATTATCTGACAATTGCAATAAAGTACTCTTTCATCTGTGGTTGATGGATCATATCTGTCTCTTCTCCGTCTATCACTGCACGTCTCTCAAACTATCTGTGTGTGTTTTCCTACATCTTCCCTTCTCATTTTTCTCATTTTCTTTCATAAGCAGAATTTTTGCGTTGTCTGTTTATTTTTGAACCATGCTAATCACATTACCATCCCACATGCTTACACTTAAGCCACCCTACACAATTTTGCACAAGCTATATATTGTATTTAATATAATGTATTTAAACCACACGTTTAAGAAAAAAATCCACCCAAGATGAAGAGTGACACTTTTATCAACAGCCTCGGTGGAGCTCAACCCCCAATTCCCATTTTGACACGCTCTCTCCAAGGAGGAGGTGACAGCAATGTGTGTGTGTGTGTGTGTGTGTGTGTGTTTGCAGATGTGTGAGTGCCTTTTCAATATGTGTTTATACTTGCGTTTGAAGAGGGGGAGGCATTCCAGGGGACTAACGTTGATGCTGCTGGTAGACTACACACAACAGACACCCACACACAACACCACCCAGAGCCTCCTCCTCCTCCGTGTGGCGTGGCAATCATTAAAATGATTTATTTAACTATTGGCCCAAGGCTGAGAGATTAGTGTGACAGGCCTATTTTATAATTCATTCCCCCACCGCCAGGGGAAGTGCAATTCAGGCAGATGACACACATAGAGAGAGAGCTTGGAGCCTCAGAGGTCCTCCACGGATCAGGAAAAAAAAAGCCCTAAACTACAGACGGATGCACATCCCTCTCTTTCTACAGATTAAAGAGAGGCAAGGATGTCTAGTCTGGAGTAAAGGAGAGGAGAATGGAGAGGGGGCATTTATTTATCTTCAAATCCATATCAACCACTGACAGATAGATGGAGGGGCTGGGGCAATGGCTGAGACTTTGTTTGGGGGGTTGTAAACTGGGTGTTGTCTGTGTGTGTTTGTGTGTGTGCCTGGAAATACAGCCAAGCCTGTGGGAGCATATTCAGCACTATAGGGTTGCACACCAACACAGTTGCTTTCTCTGACCCTGGATTTTCAAAAGGAGGGAGAATCACAGTGGGGGTACAGTCACAGGGGGCTGAGGGAGAAAGAGGGAGAGCTGGGCTTTCTGGAACGACTTCAAAATATCTATTCTTGTCAGTCTATATGGATCTGACTGTTTTGATCTGGCAGCTGCAAGGTATGGGTGTGTGAGAGAGAGATTTACTGAAAATCAAACTAATGCGCCCTCCGATTAGATAAAAATAAGGTGGATGTGAGTGTGGGTGTGGGTGCTATGGATAAGAGTGACTTTGATGCGGGCTAATCACATCTGTTTATCATTCTTTAAAAAGACTGATGAAAATGTTATCAGCCAGCAGTGAAGTGTGATTATGATATTGTGGTGTGTGATAAGGTGAGTAAACGTATTTGCAGGAAGAAGCCAGCACTAAAAATGTGTGTGCATGTATGTCTGAGCATGTTTACATTAGCCTTTTTGAATTTGAGTATGCAGAGAGTCTGCAAATGCTTGGTGGCAGTTGGCAGAAACATATCTGATCTTCCCTTACTCTAAACAGGCCATTCTAATCTCTCTCACTCTCTCTCTCCCTCAGTCAACACATGTCCTGTTTAATGTGCACACTGAGGCATTTCTTCATCATCAAGGCCTTAAACCACCAACAACCAGATCCATCAAATTAGCAAAGCAAAGGTCAGGGCTAATCGATGATATTGCACAGGGGATGAAGAAGAAGGGGCAGTGGGAATAAGGAGGTAAAGGAGGTCTAATAGAACTAATAGAATCAGAATCAGCATTAAAGATTTTTAATTCTACATTTCTGATTTCTAATTCTGCGTCCTTTATTCTAAACACCAAAGGGGCTGGGTATGGGGAAATACTACGAGAAGTGAAATTGACCGACCGTGCTGTAATGTTTCATTACCTTCGTAACTGGAAGGAATGTCTATCAAAAAGAAGGAATGAAATGAATTCAGTTAAAACCTTGAGTCATTAATAACCCGTCTTTACACATGTGGGAGGAGTTTTCAT
Source organism: Siniperca chuatsi (assembly GCF_020085105.1). Lineage (NCBI taxonomy): Eukaryota > Metazoa > Chordata > Actinopteri > Centrarchiformes > Sinipercidae > Siniperca > Siniperca chuatsi. Next base: position 24,178,266 of record NC_058046.1, on the reverse strand, counting down.
TTCCTTGAGAGGGAATGATTGATTGACTAGATGAAGAGGTGTGGCTGAAGTTAAAGAGTCAGGGGAGATGAAATGCAGCTCCTGTGTTTTATTTGATTGTCTCTACAGTATATGTGGGATACTTACCGTTGAGTGCCACAAAGGTGTCTGGAAGAAGAAAAGAAATGAGGGGGAAACGTGTTATTGCTTGCAGTAAAGGGAGCTTATGCTTTAACATGATCAAATGCCATGACTTTTAAAGTAATTCAGAATCGACTGGCAGCTCGATATTCTCCTAACTTTTAATCAGAGGAGATCTATGGCCTCTACAGCTAATGAAGCTCCAACACTATGGCTTCCCATGACATAACATCCAGATTGAAGGGGAAATGCACCGCCTTCATTTACTCTGAGTAAATTGTCAAAATTGAGATGAAATGGACTAAGATAAGTCAGATTGTTTGGAAATGTATCTTGCAAACCAAACAACTCAGTAGAATATCAACAGAGTATCACATCTGATGAATCCAAACAGTTATTCTGAACATGAAAAGATCAAATATACATTCTTCATATGTGTCATTCTCTGTGTTCTGTAGAGTAAAAGAGACCTTTCAAGACTTCTGAGGCTGACTGGGTTGGGAGCCCTATCTTGTTCTGTGTTTCAAAATGAGCCCTGTGACTGCTCACAAGTAAAATCCCTTCCTTGTGTTTGTGTTGTGTTTTTCTAGCGATTTGCAAGAAGGAACCCAGTCTTTGCCCAAGTGGACACAACACTCCTTTGACCAGGGGACCAGAGAAACAGCAGGGGAAGGACAGAAGAGGGTGAGAGCTGAGGGACAGATGGATGGAAGAGGCTGAAAGAGAGGATTGTGAGGGCGGAACAGACGGGGGGAGAAAAAGGTGACAGCAGTGAAGAAGGAAACGGAGGGCAGAGAGAAGAGGGACACTGAGTTAACAGAGAAGAGAGGAATGGGGGGGAATAAAATAGAGGAGGAAAGATAAGAGTGAAGAGGGCCTGCTTACTTTGGCAGTCTCCCAGGCCATCTGTGTTACCATGCTCCACGTCCTGCTCAAAGGCTGATCTGCGGGGAACAGAGACATCATGGTCAGCAGCGGAAAACAGGCCAGGCCATGCAGGCTCGCCACACCTAACAAAGTAACAAAGCTATAGGAAACCTACTACAAAAACACCCCCAAACACAGTGTACCCTATGCTTGCACACAGTGTAGGCTGCAGAAAGCCCTATACTGGAACAAAATCAAAGAACACCTAGCAGGTGCCCTGGAGGCCTAAAATCAGTGGTTATGAAGAATACTGGCAAGCTAGTAAATCCATAGCTGGCACGGGACTCATTGTCAGTAGTGTTGATAGAAATAGATTCTTGAAATAGATATTTAACTGTAATAAATGTATGTTGTATAGCTTTAAAGGAATAGTTCGACATTTTGGGAAATATGCTTATTTTCTTTCTTGCTGAGAGATTGATATCACTCTCATGTCAGTATGATAAATATGAAGCTACTGCCAGCAGATGGTTAGCTTAGCTTAGCACAAAGACTGGAAGCGGGGGAAACAGCTAGCCTGGCTCTGTCCAAACGTAACAAAATCAACCTAAGAACTATGCTGAAGTGTAAAAAATGGGTGGTTTGTGCTGGACTATTACTTGGCCCTGAGAAGTTGCCAGGCAACCAGAGGAGACTCTCTGGAAAGTTACTGGTCGCGAAGAAACAGTCAGACACAACCGCCAACTCGTATAATTAAACAAACAAGATATAACTAATTAGTGAGTGTTAGAGGTGCTGGTATGCAGAGCCAGGCTAGCTGTTTCCCCCTGTTTCCAGTCTATATGCTAAGCTAAGCTAACCTGCTGCTGGCTCCAGCTTCTCATTTAACCAATGGCAAGAAAACAAATAAGTGTATTTACCAAAATGTTGAACTATTCCTTAAAAAAACACGGAATAGATGTAAAAAACATGACACTGTTTTCATGAGAACTTTGTTCAATCCTTTCTCCTATTTCTCAGTATCTGACATCATCTAGGTTCAGTAGAGATATGAGGCTGTAGTCCCAATCACATGGGCCAAGACCAGGGTAGCGAAGGGTAACCAGGCTTGAGGGCCATCATATGACACAGAAGAAGAGAGGGAGAAACCTGTTTAATTCCTGAAAGACCACCAAGCAGGCAGTAAGGAGATCTGTGAAACAGAGCGGACCAACTGTCAACCAGGATCACAGTCACGCATGACAGCTTTTCACAGTCCTCCTCAGCTCCCCCCCTGTTACTCCTCCTCCTCCTGCCTGTCCACCCGCCTCTCATCTTCCTCACCCTCCACTGGTCACAATTATAGCATGAAGAAGAATGATTTTCCAAAACAGCATCACCCACCACTTATCCCCTGATCAGAGTTGAAAGCATGAACCTGACAACAAGGACAAGTACAGGAGCTCTTTGGAGGATTTCTGCTGTTATTCTCAAATTAGAAACAAAGTCAATGTCACTACTTCATGTGTCGGAGATGATTGAAAATTTTCATGCATTCGTTTAATATTCATCTTTACTTCCAGTTTGACAGAACCTTAATTGTGATGGAGATGGTAAATGTTACCCTCTTGATAGCCAATTTCCCTTCAAAAGCAACAAAAAAAAAAACAGCCACACAAACAACAACAACAGCGGCATCCTCTCTTCTTATCTGTGCGTACATTTAATCTGCTTTTCTGATTTGCTTATCATACACAGTCATAATCACAAAGCAGACGCAGAGTTGCACAATTAAACCTATCTAAGCACAAATGCCGTCCAAGCACTCCTGGTATTTGCTGGACTTTATCACCTGGTCCCACCCTGCCATGACATTTTGTTTGGCTTCTTTGACAAGACCAAAACACCTGCAACCTTGTGGTCATGGTTTCCATGGTTGATAATAACATTACATACTGTAGCGAGACTGTGTTGAGATGGAAATTACAAGGTTTAAATCCCATTGGTCTCGAGATGAATTAACAATGAGTAGTCACACTACAGATGCAGTGTCTGGGCCTTACTTAGCACATGTGAAAGTGAATGAACCATAGTGTCAACCTTCAGTTAAAGGGTTCAGGTCCCATAGCAGCTACATTATAGCAACAGAAGTGCAGTGTGTTTGAATGTGACACTACAGACGGTTCAGCTCAGGGTTAAGATCCCACTGCAACTGCATAATGCATATTTAAATCAGATTCAAACTGCACTGTACATAACTGGAGGCAGCTAAGGGCCACATTTCTATATTATCTTGCATCAGATGTGATTATTATGTGAGATGTGTGGTTGCACAGAGGGGACTTGGTTGCTGAAATGCAGGTCAGGCCTAATAGCATTAATTATTCATATCAGAGATGAATGGGCGATGAGGGACTTAATATACTGTCCATACACTGTAAAGTAAGTATGCATAATATTTCCTCAAAGTCACCCATTAATTTTGATTCATGGCTTTGATTTTAAAAGTAATACCTGCAATCAACTCAGACTTTATTAATCAGGATTTCACCAGCTAATAAGTCAGTATGTGTGCAGATTTAATCAGTGTAAGACCCCACCCCTGATCCAGAGAAGAGTCAGGGCTGGTGGCTGTGACAATGGCTTAAAAAAATTAACAATAATTTTTAATACACTGATCTGTTGTCAGTGAAACACACTCATGTACCTAGTTTACATAATAACAACCATACAGAATCATGCATGAACAGGGGGTGACTGGGGACCATATTGCAGGAGACCAGAGTGCAAGCTGTACATAGGCAGTAGGTATGAGAGGCATAACTCCACATGGGAAAGCTGGCACACAAGAGCTGAGGCCAGATGGAAGAAGAAAGGAGGGGAGGCATGCAAGAGAGAAAGAAAATATCAGAGGAAAGATAGAAAAAGAAAGATGGATAAAAATAGATACACAGACAGGGATGGACGTAAGAAGATAGATAGGTTGCTGGTTAGGTAGACAGACAAGGAAATAGGAAGAGATGGTGCTGCAACAAGGTTTTTATTTTAATGAGGAAAGGAAAAGTAAGAAAGGAAGACTAATTTTAAGAAAGAGAAGTCTCTTCTCTGCAGGGATCTGTTTGTATGAGCAAACCTTTATATTTAACACCAAAATGCCTCTGACACTCCCCTCCCTCGTTTCATCCCTCCTTCTGTCCAGCCTGGCAAATGCTTTGAATAGCTCACCACGGACCAACAGATCCTACCGGCCTAATCCCCCCCCTTAGAAATATTGTACAGTAAAGGAGCAAGGTCATCTGCCCTCTTAATGCCTCTGTGTCGGCTCTTTCTCCAAAGTGGAAACTCAATCAGAACAGCCCACTGCAGCTTTACAGAATAATAAAAGGATGGGCTGCGTGTGTTTTCTTTGTGTGTACATGTGGGTATGTGTGCCTTTGGTGTATTGGCATGCCAGACCAATCATTTTGCAGCAGGGGATCAAATTCATTCAACGTCAAATAGCCGCTGGAGCACTGGTCCGTTTGTTATGACTTCATCTGTAAAATGTTTTTTCCCACCACAAAACTCCATATGCTGTTTGTTCAGAAAGTATAATCTGGTTCTATGTCAAAACTACAGCCACAAATTATAGTTACCCTCGACCACCAAGCTTTCCCCAGCCCTGGGTACCCAACCCTGAGCCTGGGGCAAACAACACTTTCCTTCCATTCATCCTTCCAATGGCCCTTTCAGCTGGAGGAAATTGCACTTCACCATAAAATTAGAAAGATCACAGACACGACAAATCGAGAGAGGAATGCCACCAGTCATGACAAAAAAGGTGGGATACTATTTTATTAAAATTGCTTGGCAAACACATGTGTCTCACCAGCATCATGTTAATTACTTCTCTCAGCTGTACATATGTAACCACCACATCATTTTACATGTTAGCTGTATTGTAATGGAAGATCTTTCATTATTAATACAAGCTTCAGTGGACTTGAATATTGATTTTAAAAGTGACATAGTGTAAAACTGGCTTCCTCTGATTTCAAAGTAATTAAAGTTAATATAGAGTTGTGAAGTGGGAGGAGCAGCTGGTCTTTTTCTATACTGTAAATTCCGATTCCCAACTTTTCTCTTGATGAAATCCTTAATGTTCCTGAACATAGAAGCACTGGAGTCTCCTGGATAGTTAAACAATACTATAGGCTAATGTTGCAGCCAACAGTTTTAATTACTACAACTTTGTTTTTGAGAAAAAACCTGTATCATATAGAGGATGGATCTAAATACTACTATACCCATAAGCCTCAATCACGTTGCCATGGAGAAGAAGCCAGTCAGTCAGTGACATGTCAAAATGTCTGTGAAAAAAGCCTATTGTGATTGTGTTTACTAACATGTTACTTACTTGGTGTTGCCGACCACCTGTCTGCAGGCTCCTTCGGACACCCAACCACAGTACGGGTCTCTAGAGGCTATACAAGACCTGAATGTGACACACACACACACACACACCATCAGCCCCTCATCATATTGTATACTCGAGTAGTAGTAGTATTTTAGGGAATCAAAACCATTTGGCTGTTTTTGAAAGAATGACGATTTCATGTGCAAGCATCAAACTTACTTCTTGCATCTTCCATGTCTTTCACAGCGAGACAGCGGCACTTTAACTACGCAGGAGGTGAAAGCGACCCACAGAGTGTGACTCTTGCTGTCTATCTGCATGCCGATGATGCGCTTGTCCTCCACACCATCTATACTGCACCTAGAGGAGAGAGAGAAGAAGACAGAGAAGAGGGTAAAACAGGGATTTTTCTTTCTGTCTTTCCTTCAACTACCTGGTTATTTAGGGACAAAGTCTTCAAAAATGTTGGTGAGGAGAGATGTAAGAGGTCATAAAATGAGATTTAACAGTTCATTTAAAGAGATAAAAAGAGGAAGATTAAGATGTGGCAGAGAGACAAACTGTGAGGTCAGGGAGAACAGAGATAATGCTGGACTCGAGAACATGGGTTCAGGAATAGAGTAGGAGATAAAGAGAGATAAAGATGGGGGTGATACAGATACAACAGATAAAAAGACAGATGGGCACTGTGAGCAGTCAGCAATAATAACTGCACTTAACTGTAAAACCCACAAACATTAACGTAACTCCCCCCCCCCCAACCATTCTTCCATCCCTGCTAGTCTTCTTTGTCTACTCGGCCCCACAGGAGCACACTCTAATCCCTCTGGGCGTGTCAAGCTTTCTATCCCTTCTCTCCATCCATTCCTCTCTCCATCACGCCATCCAGCTCCTGGGATTTAATCTCCCCTTCGTAGCGCTCTGGTCCCGCATTAACACTCTCAATTAGGGCTTAGAGTCCATCTACACTGGGTAATGCACGACAATCGGGCCTATGCTGATCCAGCCAGCCAGGTAAGGGAGCAGGCGGGCAAAGTCACTTACTGTACGCGACTAAAGCCAGATGGCCAGCAGCCGACAAATGCTCGGGTCCCAGCCATAGAGACAGAGAAGAGGAGAGAAGGGAAACAAGGCGGGAGATACAGAGAGGAGACAAGAAGGAGACACAGCGAGGGGAGAGGAGAGAAGACAGGGCCTGCCCTTCATCCCCTCCATACGGCTCATCACATGGCCACAGCATGTTGGATAACAAACAGTGGTAACCTTGAAAGCCCTCCTGTCAAGTCCTTGCTCTCCTTCCCTTCTTCTTCTCGGCTGTCTAACACAATAATGTATTCTCCGCTCTGCTTCTTTCCATCTCTCCTCTGTGGTCCTCTCCTCTGTTCTGTTTCGCCCTCCTCTGTGCTGCCATTTCTTCCCCCTCATCCATTACCCCTCAACTAAATATTTGCTTTGGCGGGGTCATACTGTGGCTGATTTTTCCTTATTCACTTCTACTCCAAATACACAACAAAGCTCAACTCGTTCACCCCACCGTGCCCAGCTCACTCGTGAACACACTCACATCCATACATGCAACAGCAGCCGTGTAATGTATTAGCGAGAGATCCCAGGCTGGCTCTGAAGACAAACACAGACTTCGCCGTGTTAGAGTGTGTGTGTTATGTTTCCTTTAATCAGCCAACGTTTTGGAGGAGCTGGGCTCCGCTGCGGTTGGGAACCACAGCGCTACGTTATCCAGAGCCTTAGGGTCTATGTCTTTAATTTAGTAGCTGTGGTTGGGCAGAGTGTAACCTGATAAAACTCTTTTAAATGATAGAGTAGCCATCTGGCTGGCTGGCTTCACTATATAGCTTGGGTCGGGGGAATTGACTGGTACTGATGGAGCTGGTGGGTTGGTGGGTTGGCTGAGTCGGGAGATGGTTGGAAACATGCAAAATCACACACACTCTCTCTACAACACACACATATGCAATAACTGACCTTCCTTTGTTTGTAGCAACTGTATCTATGTGTTTCTCTATTTATATCCATCTCTCTCATACATACACATGTACACCCAGAGCTACATACTTGTCAGGGTTGTAGACGTTGAGCTCCTCCAGAAACAGGCTGTCATTGAGGAAGCCGTTATTCATATTGGCCAGGAACTTGAGGATGATGCCTTTCTCAGATCCCAGGAAGACCACTGTATGGTTTTTATGGGCACCCGCTTCATTGTCTACCACAATGCGCGTCAGACGATACCTGGAATAAGGAATAGGAAGTAAAATAAATCAACCAATCAATCAGTCAATTAATTAGTCAGTTTGCCCACCAACAGAGGATCTAGTTTTTGCCCATTAGAAGAGCAACAGATGGTGATGAAGAACACCCGCAGGGATTCAATGTAAATGTTTTGAACTCTATCCCAGTACAGTGCTTCTTCTACTAGACCACATTCAAAAACTTGTGCGATTAAATTTGCATCGATAAAGGGTCTAGGGAAACTAGAAAAAATTAAGAAGCAAGGACAACAAAAATAGGTGAATGTAATTTCCCAAATAATAATTATATAATCAATCAATCAATCAATTGATGTGCTTTCCATCATTCACGTTAGATGTCTATAAGAATAGCAAACAGCAGGGGACATTACACATTCATAATTATCTCATTGATTGATTGTTATTTCATTAGAAATTCAATCAGATTGCCATAGGGCATGTCAGGTGGTTCCTAAAAGAAGAATATTGCATAAAGGCTGCCCAAGCAACAGACAACAGTTGCAAGCTCTACTTTCTTTTCTAATTGACAGCTGCTGATCACATAGTTTGGCTCAGCACCAAGTGGATGTGCATAAAAATCAAATTTCATCTCATTATAACATCATACCAAGCAGATTCAAGTTAGCAGATTAGACACCTGCCAGTCAGTGTGTTTTGCATTGGTGCCTTATTGTGCTTGTGGGCATTAGAAGGAAAATTCAGATGGATCAAATAACAAGAACAGGTTTTAAGAAATACCTCTTTAAGCTATTTACTTTTACCATCTGATTTCATTGCATCACAGATGCCGGTATCTATCTCTCAATTACTTTCAGGGCCAAGAAACTCTTAAAGTTATCAAAAAAGTACATATCTGCACATCAGAGTGTATTATGCAAATGCTTGATTTCACGATTTTTTAATTGAAGGAGATGGGATTTAAAGATTAAAGATGAGAGTTTATCCGGAAATCCAGGAAGTCCACTTTAACCTTCATTAATGGTTTACTGATTGTTCTCTATACGAAAATGGGTGAATAGGACCAGAATTTATTTTGGATGTGATGAATGTAAATTTAACCTTACTAGAGTCCATTAAAAAAACATCTCTTCAAATGCTCTGTGTCAGTGGCTTAATCCAATCAACAGTAGCAGCAATCTGAAGGTCTAATGTGGTTTTGATCTATTCAAGCATAACAGGAGCTCCAAGGACTGTGTCAGTGGGATTTGATCTCAGTGAAATAATACAATCTCAAGGACTAAGACATTCACTGTCTTTCCTTTTCAGGATAATAAAAAATCTCAAGAGGGGGATTCTTCAGAGTGCCTCCCCCCTCCATTTGATTCATTGTGCCCAATGAGGTCCCTGCCACAGCACAGCAAGTCACAGCACAGAAAAGCTTTTTCAAATTTGTAGCAAAAGCTCTTGCTGGATACTGGGGTGTCCTCTCCAGGGTGTAACAAGGATCAAACCTTATTACCGATTTTGTTTCCAGTTGACTTCAGCTCAAGAATAGTATTCCACATCGAGACTATGACAGATAGAAAGTCTCACTCCTCTTCCACCCCATATGCCTTCATGATGCTTTTTAAGCTTACATAATGCTTTTAACTACTGCCTCTGACTTACATGCCAGGCTCTGCTCACTTTGGTGCCTTTATAAATTAAATAACATAGTCTGATTGCGTATTATGTAAAAACAGAAACACTGTGTTATTTAAAATATGGTTGTATGATTTAGTGCACTAATGAACAGAGAGAGTTGTAGAGATAACCTTGATGATAGCTGTTCATATTCTGACTAAGCCAGCGAAGTATGTAGGTCAGACCTCAGCAAAGTAGCAGCAAGATATAATACCATGCAAATAATTTGTAAAACCTATGACGAATTCTTTATGTAGCTTATCTTTAAAGTGATGTTACCACCACTGAGGCTTGTCAAGGGTCTGGCAAGCACTCCTAACCTTAAATCTCATCCAGCTGCAATTCAGAACCAGGTCCAAATTAAAAACTACTTTTTTAACTTTTTACCAAATGCTCTGTCGGCTAGTTTTGCCTTGTCGATGGGATGGCTGTGTGCTGTTGTATTCCCCCAGAGGCTGGCTGAAATGTCTGTGTGTAGTGTAGCTAAAAGCCAGACAGACCTTTATGATCAAACAGCATCAGCACTGGCATTTGGGAAATGGGCTCAATTCCAGAAACGCAGAAGAAAAGCCAACCACAGGACAAAAAAAAAACTTTTAACTCAAATATACTCTCTTTGAAATATCCTCAGAGGATTTAAACAAGCAAGTTTGCAACAAAGACTAAACGTAGCTGGAATCATCTTCTTAATAGGGACTTGTAAGTGTAAATATGAAATCTTTGTTTGCATGAAGACATCTCATATAACCAATACATTTCAGACGAACATCTCTGAGAATTCAAATTGTTTACTCTGTCTTCATCACATCACTACGTGGTCACTCTGGGAGAGAGATAGTGTAGTGTAGATCTGTGTTTCCTCTACTACAGCGAAAATAGGTCAGCGGCTGGTTTGTGGTGGAGTACTACTGTGTTTTTATGAGCCCGACTCTCAGAGCAGCACTTCACATAATTATTGTCCCGGGCTGAAGAGGCTCATGGACCTCTGATGACGATGGCCTTTGGAGTGTGTAATCCTTACCGGACCATGGTCTTGAGGAACCAGGGCCTGTTAGCAATGGAGGGCACGGCCTCGTCCATCAGAGGATGCATCTTGATGAAGTTGAGTGTGTCGTCGGGGAACTCATTGGATACCTTGTACCTCTCCATGGATGGAGTGCCGGCACAGTTGCCAGGCCTGCAAATGGAGAGGAGGAAGAGGAGGGCGATGAGAAGGAGGGATGATGGGAGACAATAATTGAGAAGAAGGAGGAAAAAGCACAAAAGAAAAAACGCTACATTGACTGTGGGGGGAATGAGCAATTTTTCAGGCCAGAGCTCCAATAGAAAACAACAATAGAAAGTTCTACTTCCCTAAAATCAATGAGAGTGCAGCCTTAAATTACTAAACTCTCACTCCAAGAGGCTTTGGTCAGAGCAGAGGACACAAGATGTCTTCTTTTCTCTGGACTCAGGGTAAAGCACTGAGACATTCTATCTATCTGATCCTTTTACAGGGAGTTGGTGAGCTGCTTGTAAAAGAGAAGCTGCTTTTGATAGCATATCCCCTTTGCAGGCATCTCACCTCTGAGAGCTTGTAAAACCCCTTTACTGCGTGGTCTTTGATACCCTGCCACACCACATAATCCACACCAGGTCCTAGAAATATTAGCCAGCTGGCCAGTGAATGTCTGACACTGTCAACATGTAAGGACCAAAAACCTAAAAAATATATACATGTCTACTTAAGAGAAATGTGTGTTCATCTTCCTACGAAAATCTTTCTTTACATAACTTTTTAAAAGTAGAATTTAAAATCCAATAATGAAGAAAACTCCTTCAGCCATTTTGTGCATTCCTATATCCATCTCTATCATGTCTATACAGGGAAATGATAGAATTTCATAGAAAAATGTAGTACTGCTTTTTTAACCATTTAAGGTACACTTTTTTGGCTTGAAACAAAGTATAGAAAAAAATTCCCCTTGACAGATGAGTAAAGGTCATCTGCTGCTAATGTTAAATTATACTCCAAATTGATACTGTTATATTAAAGGGCCAGCATTTACAGAACCTTTTGTCACTGTAAAAAAAAAACAGCAATAACAGCCAGCCCTATAAAATTTTCTTTGTTATAGCTACATTTATGTCAGTGGACATATGGAGGGCAGAACGCAAACAGACATCTCTTAATACGAAAACCTGTAAATGATTCAGTATGAGAGTCTAACACATGGAGGAACAGTCTGCTGCGGGGCCAGACCTAGGTGGCATTGTTACAACTCTCCGTCTGTTTGCCTGCAGATAAACGGTCTGAGCGTACCAGAGTATGGAAATGAAATCAATCACATCAATCACTGCAACAACGGCGGGTATATCTGATCTTTGCAACGTCTGACCTTGTTGAGCATAAACAACTAATTACATGCTAATTGGGTAAAACTCACACATATACACTCATTCACACAAAATACAGAAATGAACGCACAGAGAGTACAGTACGGGCTCTCTGTTGGTGAAGAACCGCCTCCTTAGCCAAATGGGAACACACGCACACACACACACACACAGGGTACCAACAATTATCGTGGCCCAGATCTTTGTAGTAAATCTGTTTTTTTCTGGAGGATAGGAGATCAGCTCTTAGCGCACTAATTAGCAAGCCATAGATGGGAGATTGATCAGGCTGGTGCATTTGTGGAATTAGCCAGCCATCTGTAAAATGATCTCATGCTTCATTTATTGATACTGAGCGCTTCTTTGATGCAGCTGCGTGTGGGGGAGAGGTGAGGTAATGGGTTAGGGGTGCAATTGTGAAAAGAGGTGTTATTGGTGTGAATGTATCTGTGCATACAGTATGTGGATGTGTAATCCCTTACTAAAGAACAAGTAGGGATGTACTGAAAAATGATGCAACACGAGTTAAAAATGTGGTTATATTAACACATCATAATTCAACAAGTCTTATGCATTGATTGATGCATCTTGTGTGTGTCTGTGTGTGTGTGGGAGAGAGAGCCAGGAGTGAGAAGAAAGGGAGGAAGAGAGAGACTGTGTGACTGAATGTACTGTATGTGTGTATGACTGTGTTAAATCCCATTTGTGAATGTATGTGTGTGTGTGTGTGTGTGTGTGTGTGTGTGTGTGTGTGTGTGTACGCTGTGGTTAATTAACTGCTGTTGTACCTTGGCTTGGGAACCTTCTCTTCAGGAAAAGGCGTCCAGGTGGAGTCTGGGGATTTCTGCTCTTTGAAACGCCCTGTGAACGTGTTGGCCACCTCCGCCATGTCATAGGCGCACACCGCTGAGCCTGGAATACTGCCACAACACACACACACACACACAAAAAAACCAACATAAACAATCCTCTCAACTAAACATTTCAAAGAAACACCTTGCCAAGTCTGGACTATCACCAGGAGACAGAAAAATGGATTTACAATCCCCTTTCAGATGGGTTAAATTCCTCAGGGGTGGCTCATTTTAGATGTTGCTTGTTTACACTGGGTGATGAAGTCAAGTTTGCCATGTTGTCAAGCATTTGCCATATTAGAAAAATAAGAGGTGTCAAGTTCTTTATTCACACTTCCCTCAATTAAGATGGTGAAAACTTTGCAATTTACTCAATTTCTTTTAATATAATTGATTAATTGTTCTGATTCTAGCAATTACTCTTATCTCTGTATTGATTACAGTGTCAGTGCTATTATATCAGTGCATATACTGTAGTGTTATTGCATATAGTAGTCTATGAGTTACAGTGTCTGTGCTTGCCAAGCCTCGTGAGGACACACATTCCCTAACTCTTCACTCCAAGACTGGGTTTCCCCAAAAGCCTTGAGGCAACAAAGTTCATCGCAAGTCCACTGTTGGGCAAGAAATATGGACAACAGATTATCTTATTATTGCCATTCATTTAAGGGGAAAAACACCCATCTTGTGATAGCAGAGAGCCTCTGTCTTCTTTCCGTCTGTGTGGAATCAATGCATAGCAGACTGCTGAGTCACTTTTCTATTTTTCGTGCATCTGCTCTCATAAATTAGAATGGAAACTAGGAATTGTTTATTCTTTGTCAGACTTTCTTTTACAGAGAAATCTCTCTCAGCTGGCTGGATTTTCTAGCTGTTGCATCATGGGTTAAACTCATAAAGACATCAGGGAGACAGCATACACAAGGGCAGTATTATAGAGAGCAAGGTCAGAGAGCTGTTGATACTTGGCTTAGCTACTAAATTACAGTAATTACCCACTGTATTGGATATGTACAGAAAGTTAGACAGTCACATGTCTGTTTATATCAAGCTGCTAACAAGGCAGATAGATGGTGAGTGAGCCAGCCAGTTAGCAAGTGACTGGGCCAGGCAGCAACCCAGCCAGACATCCAGACAGACAATTAAACGACACAAACCCTGAGTGCTGCCTACAGTCTGAATGTGCTCCGTCTAATTTCACCCCCTGACTATGAAATGGAAAATTAATGCCAGGATCAAAACTGGTGCTTATAGAAATTTTCAGAGGCACTGCTTCATTGGGTTTTAATGTCCATTAACCATGCTCAATTGCATTGTCACAAGCAATTGTCTTATCTGCTAAAAAGCAGCCATAAAATGGAAAATTACAATATGTGCAAGCTATCAGCCAAGGCTCTATGGCTTTGTGGTAATTTTCAATTTAGATAACAACTCCCCCAGCCTATGAATATGAAAGCAGTTCTGAATATGAATTGTAAAAGGGAAAATAAGATTAAACACCTGCATGTCAAAAGGGCAACAAAACTGTTTTGACAGAAGATGTAAATGTTGACCCAGCAGTCTCAGGAATTACATGTAGCCAAGAGGCACAGCAGGAGCACACACTACTAACATTAACAAAGGTCAGACTGTCATAATTTGATGAATTGAGGGCATTTTTAAATGCACTTCAAACTGTGAAAGATGTTAATAACTGGAAAGTGTAAAACAGTTGTTGATACACGTGAACTCATTTGAGACAAGGGAAAATAAGATCGAAGAAAGAAAATGTCCGATACATGTTTGAATTTTCAATGCCTTATTTAGTTTTCTGTTCTTCAGGGTACCTGTTGTAAGGTGTGGAGAAGGTTGCCATCACTACATCCCTCCCGTTGACATGAATGACATCCGTCACAGCCTGCAGGATGTTGAAGTAGAAGTGGGAGTCACCAGGGATGGAGCAGTTCAGGCGAGATTTCAGAAATGAGGTCCACTGCTTCTCCAGGACACGGGGCGAGCCGCCTCGGTCGTTCTTACAAACCCTGGCCACCCGAGGAAACACCACCTGACCAAGACACACACAGGTGAAATTTTACATTTGAATCGCTCGCTTAGTCTCATGTCACATGTCACCTCTGCAGTCTCCTGCACTGAATTGTTTAGCAGCCCATCAAAGAAGCGATTCACTGATTTAGCAGTGCACTCCTATAACACTGTCTGACTCACGATGGACAGGACAGATCAAATCACTGCAGCAGAACCAGAGAGATCATCTTTTTTATTCCACACATTCTGCTTCCTTGTCAAAACTTGGTGCCTACATTACCCACAATGCAACTTGACCGCCGGAAGTTCAGTCCGAGATTCAGGTGTGTTATGCTAGTAGTGGTTAATGTAGCCTCGAGCATCACAGCATCACAGCCAAGTGATGCTGACTCAAGCAACATCACTTGAGGCACTTTATCATATTTCACGTTGCTCCTTCTGGAGCCATAAAAGGCTTTGTACAACTTTTTTTACATACAAACAGACTATGATGTGTAAAATTGATGGAGTTCCCCTTTAGGGCCAGAAGTTGGTTTAACAAAACTGATAATAATTTCCTATATAAAGAAGTTTTCACACACACTTAACTCTGAATCTTTTATTTTGCACTTTTTATGAGGCTAAGAAATTGAGAAAAGTAGTATTTGTACAATGTAGTATTTGTTCTGGCCTTGTTCTGGGTCTTTTGATCATACTGTATCACATGATCTTCATCAGCAGATTCCCCATTCATCCATGCTGCTTAAAAGCTAAGGTTTTCAGCCAAGATGGAGAAGTTCTTAAAGTGGTCAGAAAAAATGGAAGTTTGAACATTTCCATGACAACTGGGCAAACTCCTACTTATGATCAAAAGCTCCATGACAGCTACTAAATGGGCCTGGTGGTGAGATTGTTTTCTGTTTCTAAAGTCAAGAATGAACTTTGAACGTCAGAGGATAAGAAACTTTTGAATTTGATGCCCAGCAGAACAAACTATAGGTGACACCACAGTGTCTTAATCCAACGTTTCATCACTTTGCAATTTAAAGACACAGAAGAGTAAATTGGTGTGTTTGATATGCTGTTATAGAGTCAGCACCTGGCAACAGAAAATTTCAAGTATAAAGCTTCAAATAGGAGCCGGCGTTGTAATTACATCTCTGCCGTGAGATCACACAGTCAGTATTGTAATTAGTTGTTGTCACACTATACTTAACAGCAATAAATCTAACCCTGACCTGAAATTGCAACCTAGAGTAAACAGTGTGAATGGGTGTGAACATGTATTTAAACCAGATCTCTACACACACAGACACACACACACACACAACCACACATAAACACACCCTCACCCATGCATACATTATAACCAAAAAATGCATGCACAAAAGTACAGAAAACACACATACTTGTTCAGTCACTCTGTCAAACACACACAGACACACACACACACACACACACACTACAGTACATGGGGGTCTGTTCACTGTGAGATTAAAGAGCAGTGAGATTACAGAAAATGTATTACACAGAACAGGTGAGACTGTCAAGTTGAATGTGGAATTATGTCAGTTTTACATATAACAGTTCAGTTTCTCACATTTCTCCTTGCTAAAGATAGCTGAACACTGGCTTATCTGTGTGTTACCTGGGCACAACCACTACACACACACACACACGAACAAGTACAAATACACAGATCACTCATACCAAAAACTTCCTCATACAAGGCTTGTTAATTCACTTGTTTAAAGAAATATTTATCCTTTTGCATTTTCCAGATAACAATCCAACATTTAAACTACAGCAAACACAAACCTGCCACAGTAGATTTATCAGTTTGCCATAAAGCACAAATGACTGATTACACTGTCATGGAAGGCCAATTTACTTTATAATAATGAAGAGATATCATTCACTAAATGTTAAATTGTTCTGTGCACCATCAGTTCTACCACCACATGTGTAATTATACTGACATTGCCTTCAAAACACACAGCAGATTCAGAGGCCTGATCAGTATTCATGCTCTGTATAACACATGCCTGTCACTTCTGGCAGTGAATCCATTATGTCTGTGTTTCTTGTTACCTCCGCTCTGTTCTCATCTCGTCCCCTCTCTTTCTCACTCTCTCTTGTGTGTTTCCTTTCATTTATTCTGAAAAATACATATTGAGTGATTCATTTCCATAATGTATTTTCTTCTACCTGGTACCCAATTAAACTTTCTGAGGGCAGGATCCAAAACTAAATTGAGGAGGTTAATAGAAAAATTTCTGTTACTGTCCCTTCGGTGTAAAACCTGAGGAAAAGCCTGTTTCTTCGTCAACCTTTCTTCTTGCACTCTGTCTCATTTCTCTGAGACACTTGGGTGGAATTCCTCTTGGGAAACATTGAGACGATAGGTCAAATGGCAGTATTGCCGGACGGATGCGGACGTGCAATTCAAGCTGTATATTTAGACTTCAAAATGGGATCTCAAGACATCCACAGAATTTTCTTTTTGGATCTATTTTAGGTCCTGCATCCTGTCCAGTATTTATCTGTTACTGAAAAATCTTTGGCCACTTTACAGCTCTTGAAAGCCTCCTTCCAGTTATGTGATACACCCATATCCTGTTAGTTTCCTCAGGCACTTCCTGATTCTTCTGGTAAATAGGAAGTCACCTCTGATTAGTGTTCAAACAATAGCAGAATAATAGGGCCTGTACTTACCTTTCCCATTGTGTTGTACTCCATAGCAATTTCCCGAAAGAAGAAGTAGATGAAGTCTCCATAATCGACTGCCTGGACAAAGTAGGGCTCTGCAGGAGGAAAAAAATAAAATATGAGTCAAAGTGACGTTTTGCCGTGACAAAACAGTTCTGACACCATATTTCACAGTAAACAGCTGGGATATCTGTCATATTATGCAGAAAAGCACTGACTGTGAGCCTTGAGTATCTCAATCTATCATCCATTATATCAGCGAAACAATTTGCATTCAAGGAAAGAGAGATCTCTCTATCGAGTTTTGACAGGCTGGACTTGTGCTTGTTTCTCCCTGGGGCAGAGCAATTTCCTGGCTACATCAACTCTACCAGGGCAGGTTGGCAAAATGTACTGCGTCAAACAGAGCTTGTGGCATTAGCATAAGTGCTCCTGCTGTTCGTACCTAGAGTCATACACAGATGCACAAAGATACATATACACGCAAATCATAAATCACAAAAACACAAACACATGGTCAAGCATGCATGTCAAAACCCGAGTTTGTTTTCTAACTTGTCAGTCAGCTTGGTGCTTTCCAACCAGAGAGAATTTGTTTGTGTGTCCCCCACTCACCTTTCAGCCATTTGGAGTCGTGTTTGACAGTGCGCAGAGTCGGGCTGTCTCCTAGGCTACGATAGATGACCGCATCGATCGCTAGAAAGTCTGTTACGGTGGCCGAGTACAGCTTGCCATCTGGAGAGGGAACACAGAGATGGAAAGAGCAATGAGAAGGAAAGATGGAGATGGAGAGGGGAGAAGAATGAAGAGGGAATGATAGAGAGCCATAAAGGAAGAGAAAAAGGTGAAGAGAGTAAAGTTGAGTCAAGAGATAAACACATAAAGCCACTCAGAGATTCCTGCTCTCTGTGGCTGGATACACAAACATGTTTCAGATGGCTCAGACCTGGAAAATGAATGAATCACACAAACCGAAGAGACTCTCTGATGGACAACAAACAGGCTGCACACACACTTAAACATGTTGCACATTTGTAATTGCTCACTCTCTGGCAAACACACTTCAAAAGCACAAACAAACACTGAAGCCCTGCATTCACACACACAGTCTTAGGGCCCCACGGAAACCCACAGGCACACACTTACATGCACGTACGTACACACACATGCTTCACGGACACAATCCACCACCAGCATGACCTCAGCCTGCCTTGGCTATAACCACAGTGGAAACTTAAACTACATAATTGAAAGGATATCAGTCAGAGGAACCCTCTTGATTACTGAGTGCTTCCAGCTCCTTCCAAGCAGCTCTGCTACACATTAACTGGTCAAGCTAGGCGTTTACTCTCCTCCTCGGCTTTAAACAGGCAGAGACAGCTCATCAATACTGCCATAAATCGGTTCACAGCAAATAATAATGGGGACTGAATTGCAGCTGTTGCACCAGAAGAATCGCACCCTGCCAATACTATGCTGACTCATTCTTCATTCTATTTTTGAAAGAAAGTGAATGAGAGACAAAGAGGATGACAGAAAAGTATTATTCCATTTTTTTCTGTTACCCCAGTACTACTGATGCGTTTCCAAAGGGCTCCAAAAAGCAGCAAATTCTTGACGCAGAGCAAATGTGGCCTCAAGTTCGACAATTTGCTCTAGTGCATGTAACACAGTTTGGCTTTCATTCTTGACATATTGTCAGAGTATTGCCATTAGAATAAACCGCAGGGTATTAAAAACAATATTAAATACAACCGCAACTAATCCCCTTGCTCAAATAGACTCAACTTTCCCATCTAGCTCAAACATGTTCCAATGTTTAATAAGTACAGATAGGAGAAAATTAGGATGAATGTTTTTGCCTCATGGCAGTCAATGAGTAGTAGTAGTATCACACATACATACATCTATTTTCAGCTAACTTAAAATTGGGGAGAGTTTCTCTCATGTTAAGCCACAGGAAAGGACTTAAATATTGAAAATCACAGTGATGAAACGTAATCAAGTACTTAAAATACAGATGAATTAATTGTTAATTTGACATATAGAGATGCATGTAATCTTACCAGCAAAGAGGGCAACATTGGCGTGCTTGGCGTCATATGGGCAGCGTGCCATTCCACTGATCTCCTCTCCCAGGGCCTCCAAGGTGTCCAACTAGGGTCACAAATGAGGTGAAAGGTCAACAGAGGGTCAAGACAATGTAGTGTTGTTAAACATAACAATGGACTTGAAATACAACTTAGACAGGAAATGTTGGTTCCCAGTTGGAGGAAAAGATCTAGAAGAGAAAAATGAGAAAATGCTCAAATGTCAAAACAATGACCATCTGAAGGCACTACTACAAAAAAAAACTGTGTTAAAGTGGAGAAATATGGTGTGAGTCATAATAAAAAAGTCCCAAAAGGCTGTGGTACCCAGCCCAAGAGTGTGTCCATCTAACTCTGACCTAAACTAATATCCTGTGGATGCCACTCTGGTGTCCTACTGAGAGTTGTCAAAGCAGCCCATCTGGGAGTATCTGGGAAACTGTCATGGTAGGAGATGAAAAACATTTTCCACAGCAGCATGTTCCGCAGTATGGGTGGATGTGGTTTGCTTCCACCTGCCATGCTTTATCCTTCAACTATACTGGTGTTAAAGAGGAGTTTTAAGAACCCTCAAGACAGATCTTTAACCCATTTACTGCAGTGCTTTCCCTTGCTCTGATTTCTAAAGTCTGTGAAGAGGAAATATGGGTGAGCACATGGCCCTGAGCGGGGAATGTAAGAAATTTTTACTAAACCACAGTAGTTTTTAAATAGTAAATCATACAGTAGTCATTATTTTATGTTTTGCAGCCTCAACTTTGTCTTGTGCTAAGAGCTTTTCCTTGGGCAAGACTTGTTCCCTGATTTAGTATATTTCAGGAGAGATCCTAGTTTTAATCCTGCACCTAGACAATGTAAAAGTTTTCTTTTCTTAGCACTGGGAGTGAAGTTTATCCAAACTTACAGCTAATTTTGTTCAGTCACTCAGTAGTCTCATTTCCATGAGCTATTTTGAGGCTTTGTCCATTGTTTAAGAAGCACTACTGGTCTAGTTTAGGACTTAGTGGGATGATCTCTGTGAATTGGAATTTAGACAAGACTTTCCTGTTTTGCACCCAGTTTGGTTGCAGTGCGATTGGCAGTGCATGGCGGATGATCAGATGTGGTTGAAAGGTCACTATCATCCCACCATGAGTTGGCTTGTCTTCCCCAGCACGCCTTAGGACACTCTTTTACCCTGGCTAAAGACCAGAGATACCCACGAAGACACACACACAAGAGAGAAGAGAAAGAAAAGCCATACTAGCCAGAGGCTGAGGTCAGGGAAGATTACTGAACACACTGTTTGCCTACGGAGTTCATAATACATAGTCATTTTTCTTCTCTATCTTTGTTTCTATCTCTCTCGTACTGTACTTCATCGCTTCCTCACTTTCTCTCTTTCTCTCAACAAAGAGAAGCATAGCTTGCCAAGGCTGCAAACTGCTTACGCCGCCCTTTCTGGTCTCTAAACAGGTCATTTTGTTTTCTATTCCTGTCTCGGCGGAAACGGTTATCATCTGCCCACTAAAAAGGTCACACACACTCCGGCGCAATGCTGGAAAAGCCTGCCAGAGAAATTGTTGAGGCTGATTTGGCAGAGAAAATTACAAGTGACCTTTTACAACAAACACAGAACCACCAGCAACAGCACATTTTCTCGATTTCTCATTTCTTCTGTTTCTTCAGAAATTATAGGAGGATAATATATGGAGGAGAGCTGGTTTAAAGATATATATTGTTATTAGACAGAGGAGACTGTAATTATAGATTAGGCTGAGTTAATCATAAGGGACGTGAGTAACTGAAGGTCAGGTGCATCCACTGAATCAGAGCGTCTGGATGTACAGAGCGACGGGACTCAGTTGTGCTTGAAACGTCAGCAGCTTCTGTATCAGCTACCGAACACAAACATTCCCTCCTTCTCTGACACATAACAAACACACACTCACATATCTCTCACACCACAGCAGCTACCCCCACCCCTCCATCGCCTCAGTTGATTTCACCGAGGCAGTGACCTCCGTCTACTGGGCTTGGCTGGCTGTCACTGATCTATTCCTGCCGTTTGAACAGAGGAAGGCACTCCCAGCCTGCCCGCAGATATACATACAGCTCCCGTCTCCTGTCAAGTTGGCATGTGTGGAGAAACAACAGCCAAGTGCTCACTTGCTCCGGTTAGCCTTGTCCAAAGCAATATCCAATATTTTAAAAATGGGCAATAGCAATCCATAAAGCTGCCACACTAAAACACAACATTTTTAAACATTACCATAAAGAAACTTGATGTTTAAACAGTCAGATGGATTTTTTTACCTTGTTTACCAGGCAAACCATATTATGCTGTCAACTCCACTAGCTGCAAAAAAGAAAGAAGTGCTTCAGCTTTGTAGAAACACAATTCAAAGTAATGGGAAAGGAACAGTAGCGCTGTCACACTTTGTCAGCGCTGCCTTAACAACACACTGTTCTGTAGGGATCTACTGTAGCTTAGCAGACGAATGTACAGTAACCTTGGCTCAGGGTGCTGTGTATCTAGATGAATTAATTACTACAACAGCTCATTGGTGTTTTCCATAGGCTATATGCTAATTAATTAGACAAACACAATGTAGATCCAAAACATGCCCATCAGGAGTGTTATAATTGGTTCAGCATCAGTTTCAGTACTCAGGGTGAGGGACACGTTCTGCTTCTGTGTCTGTTTTTATGACTCCTTTATGGGCTTTTTTTATAATTGCTGAGGGATTTGTGAAATCTTACTAAGGACAAACTTAGTGTAAACTGAGCCAGTACCCCCCTTATTAACTGTTTGCTTGAAACTGTTTCCTTGTTTATTTTTATAGAATAAGAACAGTAAAGTGCATTTTCTTCTGAGGCGTAGGTCTCCTTATGCAAATCTAATTTCTATGATTACAGTGGTTCCAAATAATCTTAGCGGTTTACCTGGTTCATGATTTTGATTAATGATTTTGTCCTAATTGTTGGTGTCAGAAAGGGCAGCCACGGACAGATAATTTATTATAAAGGAGAAAAAGAAAATCTTCCTTCTACAGATCCGGGCACCAGACATATTGATAAATGTTCAGATCTGTGTCCTACAGTTTGCAGCTGAGTTTAGTCCCTGCACATTTCTTTGTATGCAATCCATATTTCCACTTGCACAACCTTCTCCATCTATAAAGGTCAAGTGCACAAGTTCACACCTGGGCCAGAAGCGGTTGTGTAAACCAAACAAGGACAAAACTCCCTTGGAGAGGGAGCCCATTTCTCTGCAACCTGTTTCTGAGCCCTGAGAGGATGAACCCTTTCTGACCACCTTTTTATGCTAGAGCAGGAAACTGGAGTTTTTGCTACTTTTGAGAGAAATATGTTATTTTAACCAACAGAGGAAGAACCTAATTTATCTGAACCTTCAACTTCTAAAATTATTGATCTTTTGGAACAAGAATGGTGAACAAACATTGCTCAAATATGACAATAATTTGGTTAATTATGTGTCCTTACTGATGTATAATTATTAATTAATTACCTTTTACATTGTATGCTATTGTCTTTCTTTGTAATGAACATTATGTCAATCAAACAGCTTCTGGAAAAGCTGTAGTATAGAAAGGCATGTGTGGATGCATTTTCACCTTGTTGATTACAATACATTCCTCTGTGTGCATTAATCATATTTCAAATGCAAACTTGGCACAGATGAAATTTCCCAGTACACCTCAATCCACCAGTATCAAGTCGAGGACACATCACCTGGGACCCACTGCCTCCAAGCCTCCCCACTGATTCCCCCCGCTTTGCCCGGCAACAGGCGATGAAATTGACTCCAGTCATATATCAGCTCAGCTGGATGGGGTGTTTATTATTACAACTCAGCAAGGGAGTGACAGAGGGAGAAAGCAACAGAGGGAAAGATGGCGAAGTGGTGGGAGCAATGGAGGGGGAGAGGAATTAAGGCTGGCAGGAGAGGAGGACAGAGGGAGGAGGGCAGGAGGGAGGGAGGATGAATAGAAGAAGAGAGGGAGTTGGGTGCTGTGAGGTGCCGAGGGAGAGGACTGTGCCATGGCTGCCAAGGTGTCTGTCTGTGTTTTTTCTACATGCATCCATGTGTTTGTCAGTGTGTGTGTGTTTGTGTTGATGCCACCAACACAAGGTGAAAGGCAGATAACGAGAAGAAGCTAATGAAGAAAGAAAATTAGAAGGTTTGTAAAAAAATAATGAAAAAATGAAAATCAGACAGAGGTAAAAAATAAAGAGGAAACCAGGCAGGAAAGGTGTTAGAACAGAAGACAGCGTGCTGTGTTGCTGGTTTGGGTGGGAGCCCTCCCTGCCCCCTCTGTCTCCCTCCACTTCTGCTCCCCCTCCATCCCTCCCGCTCACCCTTGCAGCGCTGTTGATTAATGTGGGATGAGGCTGGCCCCGAAACAGAAGCTCTTTTCAGCGCTGTCACACTGGGGAGATGCAGAGGCAAACTGTGGCCAAGGTGGACTTAACCACAAACACACACACACAAACACACAGACACACACACTTTTGACCAAGCAGAGTGGATGAACCCAGCACGCCATCAAAGGCCTGGTATCTGCCCAGAGAGTCTGCCAGCCTGCCAGCAGTACAGTGTGTGTCTGATGATTTTGCAAAATGTGTGTGTTGTATGTTTGCCTGTTTGCACAGTTGTCAGTATTTGTATGGGTGCATACACATGTGCCCAGGCATTTGTATGTACATTTGTATGTTTGTGTGCAAGTGATCAGTGGTAATTTTTTACAACATTTTAAATGCTGTCAATATCTGACTCTTTTGACAGCCTTTACATTTAATCTGAATGAAATCATGGCTTTTTGATTCAATTATTTCTAGACTAAAATGCCTATTTTATTCTACTAAAATAAATACAGTGTCAGTGAGAAAGAGCAGTTGCAAGAACATTAAACTGCCTCACTAAAATATGCAAGGGCTAAATGTATATTTTAATGAACACTTGAATTAAATAATTGTCTTTTATGTACAGATGTGTTACTTTTCACACAATTACTAGATCTTTTTCTTAACAAACATTCCTAATTTATTTTGAGATTAGGTTAACATCGACCATCATGTGCAGTAATTTATGTGCAGTATGCATTGGTTTTTATGTTTGCACAGGAAAGCGTACTTGTGTGTATGCATTTTACCAAGCCTCACTGTGTTTTACAACACTTCACCTCACTATTCCCCTTAACTCTACCAGACTAACAGCAATATCAGTGCAGTAGCAGCTAAAACACAAACCTTGAAACCATAACCGGAGGAGCTATAAAAGCTAACCACGCCTGATAAATGCAGAGACATAAATTCCACTTTCCCTGCAGGAGGAGTCAGTGAATTGAAAGACGTCCACTCTGTGTGCTTAGCATGCTGAACCACAAAGGCAACGGAGCGGAGATGCCTTGTTTCTCTGGTAAACACATCTAGTGAACCAAAGCAGGAGAGTTTTCCCCACAGGCCACCTAGATAACATCTCTGTGTGCTGTGACCATTGCATCACATCCTAACAAACCAAACAATAACATCCTTCAGGACAGAACCTCTGCTGAGTTGTTCTGTCTGTACTACTGTCTTTCTTACTGGTGCCTGTCTGTCTGATTCTTCCTGCATCTTTCCTTCTTGCCTGATGTTGTTCAAATCAAATTTTGGTAATTACCAATTAAACTAAGCTATGGTCAGCCCAGCTGCTGTAACTTGCAGAAGTAGTTAAAATTTTCTTGTGAATGAGCTAAGATTTACTCAATGTAATGGCAATGCTGCTCAGTTTTTCACACTAAGGCATCAAAAAACATCAGATTTATGTCACTAGGCAAGGAAAAAATGTGGACATTTTCAGCAGCAGGACAGCCCCATCTGCTTTTTATGTTTGTCTTTCTTGCCTGCCTGTATGCCTTAAAAATCTTTTTTTATGAATATTTTTTTTGTCCATCTGCTTCCCTGTATGCCAATCTCTCTTTTTTGTCTATCTTTTCTTGACATCTCTATTTTTGTCCATCAAGTTAATCTTAATGTCTACCTGCTCTCTTTCTTGACCCGAGGTCATTAATATGCATCTTCATAAGGTGGTTTTGCTTTACCTGAAGGAATCTTGAAACTATTCCAGACATGCCCACATGAATACTGCCAGAAAGGCATCTGTTTACAGGAGAGGGTTGAATCAGATTTCAGGACTGAAACTTGTGTTTCGGTGTGTGTATGTGAGTGAGTATGTATGCAAGAAGGAAGGTAGTTAGGTTTCTCTGCTTCTAAATCAAGTGTGTCAAAGTACACCTGGAGATAAAGACATAGGAGGAGGGCCTGCTGAGTTGTGAAAGTCATCCATCTTTGTCCATCGCTTTATAGCTCACCCCTCCACCCCCACCCCTTCACTCCCACATGGTTGGGATTGCATGTGAAAAATGTCCCTGAATGTGTGTATGAGTGTGTGACAGAGGAAAAAAGAAAAAGAGAGACAGAAGATAGAGAGAATAGTAGTTTTAAGAGACTGTATGCGCAAAGTATGTATGACGAATGCCTGTCATTGGGATAAAAAAAAGGGCAAATAGCACCAAAGATATGTGTGTATTTGTGAGTGTGTATATGTGTTTGCGTTCCTACCTTGTAGGTTCGACAGGAGGGGTTGAAAGCATTTGTTCCACAAACAAACAAGGTGTCATCATTTTGCTGCAGGAGGACTTTAATGAAATTGTGACACTCATCCTTCAGGGAGCGCAGGCCAGGAGAGAAAGTAAGAGAGAAAGAAGAAAGGAAGTCCTTGGTGACATTTGCATCTTGTACAATAGACACTTTTACACTGAACGCCATATGTGGTTTGTAAAACGAGAGGTTCTTTCTTTTCTTTCTTTTGAAGTACAGCATGTAGTGCTCGACAGACAAGTGTGGCATTTGTAACAAACATCAAGCACATAATCATGCAATGTAGCATTTCTTCATGGTACATTAAGACATATTTACAGCCGAACAATAAAGGTTTTGTCAAAACTTTCAAAGAAAATACAATTTTGCAGTCATTTGATATGACGATTCTCACTGTTGTGCTCTATAAACTGCGATAGCAGAAGATTATATGAACTGCAGAGAGTGTGTTATTGCACCTGCAGGGTCTCCTGTGTCTGTTAATGTGTGTGTGCACGTGTGTGAGAGAGAGAAAGAAACAGAGAGGCTGTGAGAAATTACATCTGTTACAGCTTGTCTGCACTGCATAATGTGTGATTGCATAAGTGTTTTGTGAAGAATAGGGTGACATTTGTTCTATAAATGAAGTTCGGGTGTAGGCAGAGAAGCTGCATTGTTTGTGTGTTTAAGTGTTCGTGTGTGTGTGTTTTCTCTACCTTATGTTTCCCTTTCATTCTGCAGGTGTCCACGTCTGCCTGTCTGGACTTCCATGTCATTTTCTGGAGAAAAAAGATGCAAGTAAAAGAGACAATGAGAGAAAGAGAAAGCAGACAAGATAAACATCCAGGTAGGAGAAAAAAAACAGAAAGCACTATAGAACTCAATAACCAATCTATAGTGTGATCAATAATCATCATCTGAGATGCTCCGTCATTGATTCTCCTAATGAGGCACCTGCTCTGAGGTGAACTTTATTCTAAGCGCTGATTGGAGATCAGTTTACCTCCATGAACCTCTAATTCTCTGCCAGGGAGAAGGAAATACGATACTGACCCCAGATCAGAACAGAGTCTGTCCAAGGACAGATCCTGCCTCAGAGCTGGGAGCTCATTTCTGTGGATTGATAGGCTGGTCATCCTTGTGCATACACACACACACACACACACACACACACACACACACACACACAGACTGCCTTGGCCTGTAGGTCAGCGCTGGCCAATACCTGCCAGTCAACTACAAACACTCAAACGTATAAGCCGTCTTTCATTGTCAGACACACTTAACAGTCAATGCTAAGTTATATCTGGTTTCCAGCCATACACACTCACATAAACACTCACATACACCACTTTTCGTCCCTCCCCTATGTGGCCTGAGGGTCAGCGCTGATCCGCTGGTTCAGACCGCAGCGTACCCGCCGCTGTTGTACAACATGTTTGGAGCTCGGCCACTGATTAAAGACCTTCAGTCATCAATCAATCTGCGCGTCTCCCACCAAGCTTTCATCTGCAGCCTGCTCTCATTAAGACCCACTCGCCGGGCTTTGACATTGAAGTGGATGAGGTGGAGAGATGGCGGGTTGTTGTATACACGAAAATGGCCTTGTTTGAATTCTGTTTGCATGCATTATGTTAAGGGCAAGTGATGCCAGCGAGGAGTGGTTGGAATGGAATGGAGAGTGGGTTATTACAGCCGAGGGCCTATGTAAATATGAGACACTTTTTGAATAATCTGAAAATATACAATGGGATCTTCTTCCCTTCCACATCCATCTTGTCTTTCTCGCCCTTCTGCAATGTCATCTTACCTTTCCCTCTTTTTTGTCCTTTCTTCCCTCTCTTTTTCCTGCTCATCTTCTTTTATCCACTTGCCCTCCTCCTCCTCCTCCCTCACTTCCTCTACTGTCCTCTCAGCTTCCGTTACACAGCCATCAGACCTTCCGCTGTCCCACTGATGAGCGTGGATGACGCAGGCGGTTTGCTAGCTGATTGATTGGATAATCTTCTTAACGGGGTCAGCATGGCGAGCACGGCAGGCTCACACCGGTGAGCGGGTGAGTAAGACTGCTGGCAGGCACACGTATACACCCACGTGCACACATAAACACACAGCGGCACACACAGCCAGGTTTGTAGGGTTACGTTGTCAATCACAGCAAGCTGAGAACAACACGTCCTCAAAGAGACAGACGTCTCACTCACCTTACTGAAAAAGATCTCGTCACTGTTGGTAGTGTCTGTGTCCACCGTGTATATGTGATCCCTGCGATGGAGGGAGGGCGAGAGAGAGAGGCAGAGAAAGGAGAGAGAGAGAGATGAGAAGATAAGAGGTTAGACAGCAGCAGTCAGAAATTCAACAAACAATAAACCCATTTTTTTGTCTTCACTGTGTTTTCCCCCTGCAGGCAGCAAACAACATCTGAAAATGGGGCTTTGTATAAACTTTGTTCAAACTTCAAAAATGACAATAAACAAAAGGAGGCCAGATCTATTTGCTCTGTCAGACAGAAACAGTCAACAAAGGTTTAGAGCGCTGTGGCACAGGCCTGGGGACAAAAGCCTCTTTGTCCCAGAGAAAGGTCTTGAGGGGGGGTGAGGGAGAAGGGGAAGGTTGAGACGGGAGGTGCCAAGTCACTCAGAACTGTTCAGGTCAATTAAGCCTAGTGTTTGAGCCACAGGAAATCTATACTAACACTCATTATAGCTCAGACAAGAAGACTTGTGTGTGCTGGCCTGGAAATATACAGGCTTCTCCTGTATTACACAGTCCAGCCATAAAGGCCCCAGCAGGGCATATGGAAGACATAAAACCCACAAGGGTTAACTACATCTCAGACAGACCGACCAGCTGGTGGACCAGGCATGTAGCTACACCTACTTACCATGGCGAATTAGGGTGCCGACAGGGAGAGGGAGGGTGCAGCGGGGGGTAGTAGGTGTAGTACTGGTGTGAGCAGAAGACACAGAAAGAAAAGGGGATTTTTCTCATTTGAGGAGAGAACCAAAGGTGACCATGCCAAACGATGTAACTACTTTAATTTGTTGGAGATTAGCCGTTGAACGTGTTTTTAATCAAAGTGTATAACAGTGGCATCGTCAGACTCACGGCTTAATTACGTTCCAGCTCCCCAACCTGCGCTCAGCCAGTCAGCCTGCCTTGCTCTCTCATTAACTAAATCTAATAAAGTCTTCGGAGGAACAGGCATCTTGAAATGAATCCACTTATATCGCTTTCCTGGGGGCCACCGCCATCTCCTCGAGGATAAAACCCAGTCTACTGTACAATATCAGCCACAACGCTTAAATTGAATAATTAATCTTTAAAAGCTGCTGAAATTAAGAAAACAGCGCTGCTTTCTCTGTGGGAGAGGACAAATTTCCAGTGAGGACATGGGTGAAATCGCTGTCAGTGAAATTTTTGCTTTGTTTTCTCTCACTACTCCTTCTTTCCATGTCTAATTATAACACATCACAACTCTTCTACAGTACACCATGCTCTATTCACCGCACCAAATGTTTTCGGCTATCTTGCCTTCATCGAGGTGGTGCACAGTCCATTGATCAGTCATGTGACTTATAGATCACTATAGCAACAGTACTAACTAAATAAAACAACATTATCATCATCTTTTTAAAAAGCCATGAGTGTAGTTCTGTTTAGTTGACCTCTTTATGGGCCCAGAACCTATTTTCTAAATTGCTTTCTTCATTTTTGGGTAAATCCACCTATAAGTCCTTATGCCTGCCAGACTAAATTCCAAGTCAATCTGTGGTTGACCTTAACACGTACATCCCTTAACTAAATTTCCGATTGTTGAAAAGATTTCTGTTCTTCGATTAAAATTTAAAAAATTTTCATGTAATATTCAGCCATGAAAAGCAAAAAAGAAAAGAAGGAAGTCAACTTTAGGTCAGTGAGATACATCCCATGCCCTTCCCAGATTCAAGTTCACTTGCTCGAGCAAATGCCAGATGCTGGCTGTCACTGTGCACTCTGCCATGACTAAAAATCGAGCATTTCAGGCTAAAACCGCAAACTGCAAAATGTTTTTCATTAAGACACTCTGGTAGCACTACCATTGCACTACTCAGGCTAATTGATTTGGATTGAATTTCCAGGGTTCCTGAACGGCCCTTCTGTTTCAGTGTTTCTTTCGCCTTGCTGCCCGGGTAACTGGATAAATATCATGGAGCTACAGTAAATTTGATTATTTAAATGGCAACTGTAATTTGTCAAAGATTTTTTTAGAAATCCACACCATCACATTTAAGATAGAGTAAAGTTTAAATGGAAAAGAAAAATGATGGGTGATAACAGTGATGGATGATATCACTATAATGTTCAGCTATGTCTCCTAAAGTTCAGCGACTTATTCATTTAACTTCAAATTTAAAATTCAAACTTTATATTAAAAAGACAAAACTAAATCAAAAGCTATTAAATCAGAGGATTACTTGGCGGATTTAGTGTAATCCCATGGGTTATTTTACTGCCTGCAATTTTAAAACAGCTCATGATTAATCTGTAATTGACTGCTCCATAATTTTCGACAGTAACTTTCCCCGCTCCCTGACTTGTGCCTCTCTTGTCCTCGTGCTGACAGCGTCCTCAAGGGCCGAGGCCTTCCAGCCGCAGGGTTTTTGGTTCCAGCTGAGATTAGAGGGAGCCAAGCGATGAGGCGTCCCTCAAACATCCTGACTAGAGATGGAGGAGGACAATGGAGCGGCTGTGTCTGTGTCAACACCAGCTCTCTAAACACACACATGTGTAAGGAGACCAACCCCCCTTCACCCCAACAAGCTCACACAAACAGACATATGCACCCTTTCCCCTCTTCACCACTGCACCTCATATTACAACATACTCACTTTCCTCTGGTGTGTGAGTCACATCTATATAACTATATATAAAAGAGAGAACAGAAAGCCAAGGCAGGGCCTTCAAGGACTACACTGGTGGTATTGTAATGTAAGACCATTAACTACAGATCGAATATAGTTAAAATTTTTGTGGACCATTTTCTAAAGCAAACCTGAAGTTTTAAAATTGATATCCTACCTTCCAGGCAGCCATTGGTTTCCATTTATTTAATAAACTACGAAAATCTACTTGAAGAGAGTTCCTTGAAATACTTGATCCATCACAGCAAACATTTCATTACCTTTATTTCTTGAAAAAGTTACATTATTGTCACGAGGTACGATCTGACTGACATGTGACATCCTTTACCAAAAATCGTCGCATTCATAAAGTATTATTATTACTGGACTTATTGGATAATGAAACTAGGGCTGCAACTAACAATTATTTTGATTATTGATTAATCTGCCGATTATTTTCCTTATTTTCTTGATTAATCTATTAGTCATTTTGTTTATGTAAAAAATTGTGAAAAAAACCCAAAGATATTTAATCTACAAATATATAAAACAGAGAAAAGCAGTAGATCCTCATATTGGAGAAGCTGCAAACAGAGAATATTTGGCATTTTTGCTTTAAAAAATATGTAAAACGATTAATCACTTGTTAAAATAGTTGCTGATTAATTTTCTGCCAATCAATTAATCAACTAATCGATTAATTGAGTAATGCAGCTCTGCAGGAAACAAAAGGACATAACAAACAATAACCAAACATACTGAAGATGATGTAAAAAGTTGAATGTGAAATTAGTTTCCAGCCTTAAAAAGGTTGCTGGTAAACTGTCCACTGAAGGTTGAAGGTTGAAGCACCAACAGGGGGGTTATATATAACAGAAACCTACAAAGTGTGATCCTACAACGTACATTTCCAAATCAGTGGTTAGAGATATCAGCATTTCATCTTTTTTAAATATTTTCTTGTTATGAGTCTAAAGCTGAGGTCAGATTTCAAGATAGTTCTTGCCCGCTGAGCATAGTTTAGACTAAACAACTGGCCTGAGTAAAAACTGCTGTCCTGTTAGAGCAAAAATGTAGCAAATAGTAATGATAATGATGTTTCCATTTGCACTGAGCAGTTCAGTGCGAATATAGAAATAGGTGTTCTATTGTTTATTGTTTCCTAGAATGGAATCCATTTACATTACGGATGTACACATTTACATTTCACTTGTAAAATTATTTATGAGAATGAAAAATGTCTTATGAGTGTTCTTCCACTTAGTTTGTGTACTATGTGGAAAAATCCAGGCATTTCAGGTAAACTCCTTTACATAAAGTTTTGTAATAACTCACAAAGTGCAGAACAAGATGAGTTGGGAATCTTTAACAGTGTATATACTATCTACAGTATGTGAGTAAAAATTGTTGTAAATACCAGTTGATTTAATCTTTTCTTCTTCACCATGAGCTTAACTCCCTCTAACAGTTGCCTCACTTACTGTCACATTTCATAATGAATCTCACACCACTCACACCACATGTTTCAGACTGGGTCCAACAAAATTATCAGGAATTGTCAGGAAGCTTATGTCTGTAGTCTTGAGCCCATTCAAACTGCATCATAATTAATCTGTACCAGGGGTTTTCAAAGTTTGACACTGTGCCCATCCCTGTGGGCTGTGGGCCCCATTTTTATAGCCTATATTTGTTTATATTTAGTATGCCAAATTAGCTATTAGCAGTTTCTGTTTGCAATGTACCCATGGATGTTCAAACAACTATCACCGGATTACTTTGATACTGAAGAAAAAGTAAAAAAAATATTCTAAGGCAAGTTTTGGGGTTATATGGAGCGTAT
This sequence comes from Siniperca chuatsi, assembly GCF_020085105.1. NCBI lineage: Eukaryota > Metazoa > Chordata > Actinopteri > Centrarchiformes > Sinipercidae > Siniperca > Siniperca chuatsi. Next base: position 24,145,634 of record NC_058046.1, on the reverse strand, counting down.
TTTTCTATTATTTCTAAGCAGATTTATGGAAGTTAATTTGCAAAGGATGTAGCAAAACCTCTGATCAATGCCAACTACTGGACCCAAATCTAATTGGTTCAAATCAGTCTCAGACTCAAATTTACAATCCAGTCAGAATTTAGTCTAGTCTAGTGTGACTAGGCCTTTATTGGATACTGTTTACGAGTGACTTAATTTGCTAAATCCACCGGAAGATGTTTTGCTGCATGTAGTTCTCTTTCTAATCATTTTCTCCTTCTCGACTGTAAACTATGAATCAAACATGCTCTGAGAATGGCACAGTGCTGTTACACAAAACATAAGGGTCAACTATATAGGGGCTGTGCTGTTGATGATGAAATTCGAAATACTGTGAGAAATAACAGAAGCCTTTGAAAACCAATGAGGGCAGAACATTGGCTGTCAATGTGAATCACTTGGCATGGGCTTTATATTTCCCGAAATTCAGCAACAAAAATGTATGAGTAGGACGGAAGGTATGCAAATATCCTCTTAGACACAAATATGGAGGCACTGAAAAAGGATGGGTACAGACAGAGAGAAAGAGCTGAATGACCAAGGCAAGACAGTAGACCAACTTAGCGTGGGCAAGAGTGTGAGATTGAGAGCAATAGAGTGACATGTCCGTCAGACATGGTAGCCATGCGTGGCCATGAGAACACAGGGGCTTTGTGTGGAAGAATGTCGTTTTCATAACAGCACATTTCTTCTGGGGTGACGGCGGGCCAGCTTGGTCCATCTGCTGGGTCTTTGTCAAACTATCTTGCACTCCGGTAGCAGAAAAGAGAGGAACGCGATTAGCATGCACCCCGCACCTTTTGCCACCACCCCTCTTTCTGCGAACTAAATGCCTGCACGTCCACCTCCTCCTCCCCCCCTCCCACGCTTTCTCTCTCATCACCCTCTTCACCCATATTCCTCTCTCTTCATAACTGGATCATGGGTGGTAGAGGAGGGTCCATTGTACATTGTTTTGGCTTTCCCTGGTTCAAATCCTCTTCACAAAGTGGATGGGAGGGACCGGGAAAGCCAGCAGGCACCTTTGGGCTGTGAAGAGAGTTATTGAGGTTCTGAATGCGCTAAGGGCATCAAGAGGACCTCAGTGATGTGGTGGCATGAAATACAACAAGCCAGAGTTCACTCACCCCCAAGCTGAGGCAGGTTGTTCTTTTCGAAGGTTGAAGTTCTCATTATGGTTTTCTACATTCTCTCCACATTTCCTTTTGTGAGTGTGTGCATATGAGCATTTGTGTTTGTTTTGTGTGTGGCTGAGTCAGTGGGGTGAGGGGCATGTTTTGAGCATGCACACTTTCACGCAGTGAAACTGCATAAAATATGTGATTTTCTTTGATTTATTGATTAAACTTCATCCAGTGGTCTCAAAATATTTTCCAGATCTCCATTTCTATTGCTAGAAAGCCCAGTAAGTAAGGGAATTAGTCATTCATACTCACAAGTTAGTAATATGTGCTTTTGAATTACTTTATTTGCGCTCATGAATTAATTATTTGTGCACACCAACTAACAGAACATGCCATTAAGCAATACTGATAACATTTTAACATATGGTGAAGGGATGTCACGGATTACCCCATGTACAGGGAGTGCAGAATTATTAGGCAAATGAGTATTTTGACCACATCATCCTCGTTATGCATGTTGTCTTACTCCAAGCTGTATAGGCTGGAAAGCCTACTACCAATTAAGCATATTAGGTGATGTGCATCTCTGTAATGAGAAGGGGTGTGGTCTAATGACATCAACACCCTATATCAGGTGTGCATAATTATTAGGCAACTTCCTTTCCTTTGGCAAAATGGGTCAAAAGACGGACTTGACAGGCTCAGAAAAGTCAAAAATAGTGAGATATATTGCAGAGGGATGCAGCAGTCTTAAAATAGCCAAGCTTCTGAAGCGTGATCATCGAACAATCAAGCATTTCATTCAAAATAGTCAACAGGGTCGCAAGAAGTGTGTGGAAAAACCAAGGCGCAAAATAACTGCCCGTGAACTGAGAAAAGTCAAGCGTGCAGCTGCCAAGATGCCACTTGCCACCAGTTTGGCCATATTTCAGAGCTGCAACATCACTGGAGTGCCCAAAAGCACAAGGTGTGCAATACTCAGAGACATGGCCAAGGTAAGAAAGGCAGAAAGTCGACCACCACTGAACAAGACACACAAGCTGAAACGTCAAGACTGGGCCAAGAAATATCTCAAGACTGATTTTTCTAAGGTTTTATGGACTGATGAAATGAGAGTGAGTCTTGATGGGCCAGATGGATGGGCCCGTGGCTGGATTGGTAAAGGGCAGAGAGCTCCAGTCCGACTCAGACGCCAGCAAGGTGGAGGTGGAGTACTGGTTTGGGCTGGTATCATCAAAGATGAGCTTGTGGGGCCTTTTCGGGTTGAGGATGGAGTCAAGCTCAACTCCCAGTCCTACTGCCAGTTTCTGGAAGACACCTTCTTCAAGCAGTGGTACAGGAAGAAGTCTGCATCCTTCAAGAAAAACATGATTTTCATGCAGGACAATGCTCCATCACACGCGTCCAAGTACTCCACAGCGTGGCTGGCAAGAAAGGGTATAAAAGAAGAAAATCTAATGATATGGCCTCCTTGTTCACCTGATCTGAACCCCATTGAGAACCTGTGGTCCATCATCAAATGTGCGATTTACAAGGAGGGAAAACAGTACACCTCTCTGAACAGTGTCTGGGAGGCTGTGGTTGCTGCTGCACGCAATGTTGATGGTGAACAGATCAAAACACTGACAGAATCCATGGATGGCAGGCTTTTGAGTGTCCTTGCAAAGAAAGGTGGCTATATTGGTCACTGATTTGTTTTTGTTTGGTTTTTGAATGTCAGAAATGTATATTTGTGAATGTTGAGATGTTATATTGGTTTCACTGGTAAAAATAAATAATTGAAATGGGTATAAATTTTTTTTTTGTTAAGTTGCCTAATAATTATGCACAGTAATAGTCACCTGCACACACAGATATCCCCCTAAAATAGCTAAAACTAAAAACTACTTCCAAAAATATTCAGCTTTGATATTAATGAGTTTTGTGTGTTCATTGAGAACATGGTGGTTGTTCAATAATAAAATTAATCCTCAAGAATACAACTTGCCTAATAATTCTGCACTCCCTGTATAAGTATATCCACATATTTCTATTGTTCATTTAGATTAGCTTGTCCATTGCCTCACTATTTATTTTGCACTGCATTAACACTAGTCTCAAGGGGACAAGGACTAATGTAATCAGTGCAATAACCTAACAATGTTGATGAAGGAAGGAAAGAAGTCAGTATTTGTAATAGGAACCTCAATATCAAAACACAACTTCTAACCTGCTGCTAACACTCTGGGTGCGCCTGCCTAACAAACTGGAGTAGCCACAACAACCTGTAACTTTAGTTCCTGCTGTTACAATAACTTGACACTAAGAGCATTAATTACTATTTCCAGGTTCTGTATATTTCTGCTGGATGAATTGCTAAAAATGCTAAAATCTTAGGAGAAAGAAAGTATTTTACATATTTTCAGAGTTACATTTTGAATGGAAACTTGTTCCAACTTTTAATTCAGGTGATTATGAGTACTGGAGCTGCAAGCTTTGTTTCAGAGTGTGGACGTGGCTGTATGTCGCTGGTGCTGGGAGGAGAGGGAGAGGAGGCAATCGTGTAATCCCAGTCATTAGTGGGTTTTAACAGGATTTGGTGTAGCTACAATAATGGAGACTCTAGTGGCCTCCACTGCGAGACCCAAAGAGACCCGACAGGGAAGAACAGCGGCCACAGAGGCACGACTGTTCCAGAGGACTCAACTGAGAGACGGTAATCTGGATTTTTTTAGTTAGTATGTGTGTCTCTTTGTGTGTGTTTGTGTGAGTGCTAATGGCAACCACACATTTTTGTTTCTCCACTCTCACACCGATCTTTCCCTCTGTCTCTCACTGTCTCTCTCTCTCTCTCTCACACACACTCACACACACATTCTCTCTCTGGTTCCCATGCTTCCCAGCCTCATAGAGGGGTGTAAACAGAGTGTGGTTGGTGTTACCATGGTGAAGGCCGACTGAGGTCCAGGCATGGCGACTATGCCCTGCATGTGGAGAGACCTGGGGCATGCTCACTAGGCAGGCTATACAGTAACACATTCACACACACACGTACAATTATATATGGACTGTCTCATTTTCTGCACATCTCTTCTCCTCATGTCCTCAAACCTTTCCCTAACCTCAAAGGGAAAACAGTTTCAACCTGGGTTTTAGCCATCATTTCTATCCGTAACAATAACATTGTATAACATTAGGCTAATCGCTGGGCTCTTGGAACTGCCTCGCTCTCTGAATCAGACAATAAAACAGGCTCTCAATTTTCTTAACTTACTCACCATGGTGACATTGATGAAAAGAAGTCAAACAAGGCGGGAAACACAAGCAGTCAGGTAATCACATTTTAAAGAAAAACCCCATGTTAGCCAAACTTATTTGGAAAATAAAAGGCAAAAGGAAAGATTTCCATTGTAAACATCCATCATAGTTTACAGACCGCCTTCCTCGTTCACCTTTGAATTGCTATAGTTGCTATAGTTGGGCATGCACACAGTTTTCTTGGGTAATGAGCAATTATTACTGACATTATGGGTGCTCTCACCTTTGGTTTCACCTCCAAATAAAGTGGTTTAGATAATCTGATGAAACTGTCGGCTTGTTTACATCGCTTGATCGTCTGAGTACTTGATTCCCGCCCCGTCAGACTTTGACCAGATCATAACTGTAACCTAAATCTTAAACATCAAAGCAGTTTGAGTAGGTGAGAGCTGTTGAAATTCTCTATACTATCTCTATACAAGCTTACAGTAGGTACCTACCCAGAGATGCGATTCTCCTGTTTATGGACAAAATATATGTCCATTAGTGGGTACATCCATTGCCTCTCTGCCAGTTTGGGAATGTCATTGGCCTTAAGCTACATGACCATATACCCAGCCCATCTATGTGTGGGTTCCCCATTGACTGATGTGTATGTGTATGTATATGATTGGTTGTCTTTTATATTTTTTTAACCTTTTTAAAAAAATGTTTCATAGCCATCTTATTTAACTGTTCTTTGTAATGTGTTGTATGATGATCCTGATGAAGGCCACAAGCCGAAGCGTGTTGGTCTCACAATAAAGTTGTTCTTCACTTATAAAGTCTCTAAAACTCTAAAGGTCTAAAAGGTCTAAAACTCAAAGTAGTTCTCACAAAGGTAGAAATCCAGGAACACACACACACACACACACACACACACACACACACACACACACACACACACACCATTTCTATTGGCATCCTCAGGACTGACAGCAATGAGTTTGATATCCCCAAGGCAAAGAAATAAAAGCCTATGAATGAAGATTAGAGTTTGGATACGTCTGCCTGATTGCTACATGACAAGTGGCTTCAATCAAACCCATTGAATGAACACACACACACACACACACACACACACACACACACACACACACACACACACACACACACACACACACACACACACACACACACACACACACACAGACGCGCGTGCGCAGTGGAGAGAAGTGACTTGACTTGCTACATACACATACCATACACATACACAACCATATTCATGCACACACCCAGGCACACACAGACACACATGCACACAAATATTTTCCAGAGATCAGAATGATAAATCTCCCATTGCCCTATGATGAATTCTCTCTGAATGCTGTACATAGTGTACCCTGACCATGAAATATGGACCGCTGGGATAGGAATCCTCCTGTGTCCATCTCTTACTGCATCAAGAACAGTTTATTGCTTTTACTGAACGTGACTCTGCTGCCAAATACCTAAAACACACATGACAGCAGACACACATAAACCACTGAGCTTGTACATGAAGAAGTCTTTATGTTCATTACCTGTACTTTAATATACATCATGTCTCACTTTATCATAGATAATGTACAGCTAATGTATGAAACAGCAGCTGCACATAAACCAACTTGGTACAAGGTCGAATCTCATGTTTATCAATGTCTTCACAAACAAATACCTCTTCATAACTTAAAACTATTTTCTCTGTGCAAGCTGCATCTGTATGTTGGGAATGATTTAAAAAGAGACTTGTTAGCAGAAAATTTGCTATACATCCATCTTGTTAAGAGCAGATATTTCAGGAAAAGTGAGAGAAATTGGCACTATACTCAGTCCAATGCTTGTCTTGTTAAAATGGAACAAACAAGAGGCTTTCTAATAGCCTGCATATGAAAAGACAGCAGTCTGATATCTTATCAGGCTGTACTGTCCCTTTGGATAATGCACCTGATGGAAACTGAGTCATGAAATAAGATTCAGAATATTAAGGGACTAATCTAGTCATGTACTGAATTCATAATCAACATTCAATATATATGAGTCTAAGAGGGCTAATGATATTTTACACATATTGGAAAAGCCATATGACCTCATCAACAGAGGCCATTTTCCTCAGTATCTGCCCACAAGTAACGGCTCAAATGGCATTGCAAAAAGAGTCTCTGATTCCACCAAATCAATACATTTCATTCAAGGTTCAAACCCGAGGATGAATTATCAATCACTGCATCTGTTACTGAGTTCCACCGTTGCCAAAGACTTGCCTCTTTCCCTCTATGGATTAAGCCACTTTTGTCTATTTACAATTTCATCAGTTGCTATGTTTGTATGTATCTCATAGCTTAAAAATCTTGTGATTTTATTGCCAGCGCCAAAACAGGAGCCAAAGGGATTTAATACACTGAGCAGCCATTCAAATAACAGCCTGAAACAGTGTTGAGCTTTGGACTGCATTCACAGTGGCCATCTGCAAGCTGCTGTGCACCAAGAACTGAGGCTCACTGGTCTAGAGGCATGATGGCAAAGCTGTGTGATGCTGGCCTCAGAATAAACAAGTCATTTGACTGGACAACCATTATAAAAGCATCTATTAATGTTGCCTAGTTTTTTTTTTCAGCAGCATTGTTCATTGTTCTGTAGCCTGAGTCTTGCTGGGTTGACTGTTGGCTCGTTTTCTCATTGATTTCTGAAGTGGTAATTGTCTCTGCTGTTTGCCTTAAACTGCTTGTCATTCAACTTTTACATGTCTTTATCAATATCCTGCTAGAGCCGATGGATCTTTGTGCACGGGCTTTCATTTGTGTGTCCGTGTAATCGACTCCAACATTCTTCTCTGTGTCAGGATCAATGGCCCAGTCACCCGGCTCGGTCTAATCTGAGGCAGCCATTCCAGTTATTCAGGGGTCACATAACTCGGCCATGTGTCAGAATTCCCGTCTGCTTTAAGCAAGTATGCATGTGTGGGACCAACGCACCAGGTGACCTCGCACTTGCACACACAAACACATGCGCAGCTCACTGCAGACACGATCACAGGCTGTAGTGCCCACGCCCACAGGCACGCCAACACATGTTCACCATCCCAAAAGTATCTCCATATGCACACATACATTACGGCCACATATCACACTCAAGAAATCACTTTTAAATCCATGCAACAACTGGTATGCATACTAAACTAAACATCTCATGTCCACACCCCTCCAATAAACCCTCTGTGTCTCATTTCCCTGCCCTACCCCTCAGGCCCCTGCCACCCCATGTGGAGCAGGTGGGCGACAGGCAGACCAAAGTCTCTGGCGCCCCACCACACACACACACACACACACACACACACACACACACACACACACACATTTCTCTCTTTCGCTCTGTTTCCTTTCCCACTCTCCACACACCTCCTCTTAATGACCAGATATGTTAAAAAGCTCTGCCACTTGAAGCAGCAGCCTCTCCCAGCCACTTAATTTGACATGCTTGGGAGGAAAACAAAGAAAGACCCCTATTGTGGCTTTTAACAGTATCCAATCAAGCCTGCCACTCAATTAGCCATGGGCGGCACAGAACAAACAGATAAGGATCCATTTTATTAAAACCTTTTCAATGATGCCTTAATGTTACACTGCACATTCAAGACTGCATTGAAGGTAAACCCGCCTGTTGATGCTTTGGACAATAACCTGACTATTTTCACAGATCGCTCACTTTGCCATGAGATGAAGCAACATGAACATTTCTAAAATACTGATGACAAGAGAGAAGAAGAAATCAATACTGGTTTTCTCCATGGCTCCAGATGGTGTAATTGAGCTATATTATCTCTGAAAGTTGAGTCACACGAAAATAAAGATGCACAGGTGAAAAACACACTGACCGATAGACAGAAAGCAATAACGGTAGGTGACAGACAAGGAAAAAAACAGCCAGACAGAAAAACGAGTTTTAAAGATCAATTACTACTTGGCTGCCAACGAATAAAGAGTCCAAACTACTGTATTAGTACTGTATTACTGTTTATCGACAGCACTGAATGTGCATTAAGGCTGTCTAGATGGTGCATTTAGACCCTAAATGTAGACTATATCAAGTAGTTCTAAAAAATTGGAAACTCTTTTCTTTGAGATTAGTGTTTAATTCATCTGTAGTTTTCATCTGTATAAGTGCCTGTGTGGGTGTGTGTTTGTGTGAGTTTGTATGTCTGCCTGGATGTTTATTTAAAACAGGGCAAAAGTCTTATCGTACGAGCTAAAAGGGGTTTTGGCAGATGGCGAGCCCAAAATAGAAAACAACAAAGAGGTAATGGAAGAAATGGTCCAGACTGCAAAGTGTTTTAAAGCATTTTGCTCTGAATTAGTCCCTCCTGATTCCCAAAACTTTAAAAGAAAACAGCACAGCAGGGCTCCAAAGTTCAGTTTGATAGCCCAACCACTGTGGATCTCACAGCCCTCAGCCATTATCAAGGGATCATCAAAAGGGATCATATGTTCACAATCCACAACTGGCAACAATTGATGACAATCATTCATAGCTGAAAGTCAAATGCAATCAGCAACTGTAATATGAGAGGAGATGATGAAGGATTCAATACTCCTGGTGGAACCACAGTTGCTCAGTTTAATTAATCCTAATCTACAGTGGCCTGCACTTTTATTCCACAAAGAAAAGTAAAAAAACTTGCAGTAAGTTTGTGTCTGAAATAGCAACAGTACACACTCCTGTGTGTTCAAAAATCTGACCAAATAGCTATTATCACTCACCTGGCAGCGATGTATAACGTCCTGTTCATGATCATGATGAGCTGGATGTCCAGTTTGTGCCTCTGGGTGTTGTTCCTGCCGGGTTTGTGGCCTACAAATGCTGGATACTGCTTTGTGTCTGCAAGGAGAGGACAAAAGGTAATCCCTGCATGTGTTAACCTTACATTTATAAATGTAGTAACTGTAGCAATAACAGGAATTTGGAATTTAATGAATTTCACAGCTTTTATCAAGTGTCTCATGGGTTTTAGGTCAAATGTGAACCCATGTGTCTTAGCTGGAAGAGAAAGCGCCACCACAGTTGTTGGTTGAGCTCCTCCTGCGACCATAAATTGTAGGCTAAAAAATGTGCTGCACTATACCCTGCAACCGTTCTATTGTTAGTGGCTTTGGATGAAAGTGCTTGGTTTGAACAAACAGTCTGATAGAGGAGCAGGTCTATGTGAGGCTGACTGGCTTCTCTTTCAGCTCTCCTGGCCAGTAGCGTTGGGTACAGTGTTAGGCCCAGAGAGAGTAGGACGGGGCAGGACAGAGGGAGAAACACAGAGAGAAACAGAGGAAACAATGACTGTATCTTTATAGCCTGCAACAGCATTTACACTATCACACACAGCATTAGGAGCCCAACACAAAAATAGCGGATTATCCTTTGATGTGGGGTGGGCTCCGTTTCAAATGCAGCTTTAAGTCCTTCATTTTAGCGTTTGTAGAGGGCCTATCCTTTACACTACATGCCTTGCAGAGGGTTGCAGAGGAAAAAAGGGTTGAGAGGGATGTGGAGGAGCAAAGGGACAGAACAAGTGAGAGAGATATCGAGAGGGGGATTTGCGAAGTGGAAGACAAAGAGGACAGGGAAAAGAATGAAGTGAGGGAGCGAGGGAGGACTTGTAATGAGAGGAAAGAAAGAAAGAAAGATATACTTACAGTTGCCGTGTGAAATGCTAATAGGCTCACTGTCTTCGGGGAAGCCCGCCCCGGCTATTTGCAGTAGCGTGAAGTAGAGTAACAAGGCCTCTGACCTCATGGTCGCACCAACACTGCTGCTGCTGCTGTTGCTGCTGCTGCTGCTGCTGCTGGTCCTCTGCTACAGATTTACCTCAGCCTGTACAAAGAGACACAGAAGTGGTAGACAAGGAGGAAAAGGAGGAGATGGAGAGCAATGAAGGGAAAGAGATGGGGAAGGCGGGAGGAAGAAATGACAGAAAAAAAACAAAGTTTGTCAAACAAATCTGTTTTCACCTGACTGCTTCCCCAATTACTTTCCCTCCTCGGTTTCTGCATTCTTTGTGTGAAACAAAGAAATGCAGAAGGCGCGGGGGGAGCGAGGAGAGGCAGAAAAAGAAAGGAGTTAGCCAAACAAATTCAAGTCCACCTGAATTAGCTGTTTGTGCATTTTTGCACAGCCCATTGCAATCTGTCAGAGATATATTTTTATATGCATTTTCGATGACTCAAGTGAGCCGCGTTGCAAGTGAAACAGAATTAATTGGATTAGGGGAGTAATATGCGTCATAGATCGATGTCAGGCAGAGAAGATCTCTGTGCCTCTCTCTTCCTCTCTCTGTGTGTTTGGGTGTGTGTGACAGGGTCTTAGTGTAGTGGGAGAGCTTTTTTTGAGATTAGACTGCTGTAAAGTATCAGCAGTACCTGGAGATGGGGCGGGATGGCGTGGCAAGTACCTAATTTCCCACTTGTCAGTCTCCTACAAGGGTAGGGTAGCAATCCCACATCCTAACTCCTACAGGCCGATGACTACCATGGGCTAAATTGGTGCATCAGTATGGCTATTAAACACTCCAATTTACCACGGCATTGGTTTAAGAGCCACCTGCAGGCTTGTACTTGCCTTTCTTTCCTCTTCATCTCATTTCTCATTGCACTTGGTCACTACCGTAAATGCCAACTGTTGACTATTCTCACTCACTAAGTGTGGCCTGCATGTTTTTTTTCTTGATTATTTTCCTTTAAATCCTGGAAAACACAATATCCTCAACAAGCTTATTTTCTAATGTAATGTATATGTGCCCACTGAAGTGGATTTTATAGCAAATACCCTTGATTGTGTTGATCAAATGTCTTCATTGAACAAACCATGGCAACTGAGTTTTTTCTACTGCAGTTTGTGGCGACAAATTACACCCATAAATCATCCTAGACAATTATTGCGTCTGTAATCTAATCAAGAATAAAGCATTTAATTTGCATACAGCACGTTTTTCTTTTTTTTTTCTCAGATGAAGCTGCAGGCGTGAGATGTTGCCTGGTAGATACAGTAGGGGATGCTTCAGGGATGAAGAATTGAATAAAATAGTCGATTTCATTTGCTCCAGTCTGATAAAAGTTGTTTATCCCACGCTGTATTTTCATTCGCTATTGTATGTCCGGGAGGGAGAAAGAGAGAGAGGGGGGAATTACTTTCTTTGTCATGTCTCTCTCTCCCTCTCTCTCTCTCTCCCTCTCTCTCTCCATGCTCCTGTGAATCTCATTCAGGAGAGGAATGAAAACACTATTCACTGGGAGACTCACTTTAACACTGAGGAGAATACCAATACTAAAGCCTGGATACGACCTTGATCTCAGAAGCCACTCTGTTCCCCTCCCTCCTTTCTCACTCATTGGCCTACACTTCTTATCCTTACACTGGGTTTTTTTTGTACCACATTCTATATTTTATGAAGAAAAAAATACTAAAAATGTATTTTCCCTCACCCTCACCTTTATCATTCAGCGAAGAGCTGAGCTACACTATCATTCCAACTTTGTCCAAATTGTAAATAAAAATTGGCTTTTTCTTCTGTCTATACAGTACGTAAACCTCTGCGGAGGACTGAAATGTGTTTTTCTCCTGAACCTTGACCCGGAAGTCCTCCAGTAATTGACCGATTGATTAGCCGGAAGTGGCATGAGGCAGAGAGGTTAACCCTGAGGGAGCTAGCACAGAGAATGGCGGATGGAGGTTGTATTGAGCAAGAAAACAAGATGTGATCTGGCTAATAAGTATAATAAATGGGAATAATTCTGTAATGAAATTTTTTGATAGGACTTGATTATGTCAGAGTAAAATGCAAAACTACAGTAGCTGCTTCTTCCATATGACTGTAGATGTTGTAGAGTTATTGTTCACTGAAATAAATCTCATGGGATTAATCATACTCCACACAATTATCAAGCACGTGCTGAGAATCGGTGGCTGCTGAGAGCGAGGCACATCCTCCATCTATATCAATGGGGTGTAATAGAATGCTAAAAACTGTCAAACCATCTCACACTGCCTCCTGTGATACACAAAATAAATTGAGCACAAAATGACTTAAGTGAAACCTCTAAGCCTTCCAGTGGCCCTTTCCTTACCAGCTGCCACACATGAGTAACAGGAGGGAGCGAGACACAGTCTGTCTTTACCGAATTACACTCTTTTTGTGGAAGAGCAAATTGCTTCCTTGTGTGTGAGTGTGACTGTGTGTGCGTATGTTAAATCCCGATCAAAAATGCTACTTTTGTACAGCACTGTAGACGTCTGTTTAAACACACACACACACACACACACACACACACACACACACACACACACACACACACACACACACACACACTGAAAACAACAGGATCCCAAACTTTAACAATAAATTACCTACTACCAAACACCACACATGCGCAGGTGGAAGTGTGTGGATTTCCTCTCTTGTAAAAGCTCTTCTTGAAAAGCGAACCAAAGAGAAGACATAAAGTGTAACAGTGGAGCCCTGTGCCTCCTCCTCAGGCTTTTAATAGATAATAACATTTTGAGAACCATAGCTGCTATTCCCTCACACCTCCCGCACGCTCTCAGTGATAAAGTAGCTGGTTGTGTGTGTGCATAAGTGTGTGTGCGTGTGTGTAAAGCAGAAAGAGGAGAGTTAATCAAGCTGGATGCTGGCAGGAGGCCACCAGCAGGTAATAAAAACACAAGGACCCCCCAGAATCCTTCTACATACCCATATTATGAATAACTATACACACATGTGAACGCAGACACACACATTCACCCACACAGTCACCTTGTATCCTTGCAAGAAGCAAATGCACAAGAAAACTTGATGAAAACACACATAAACTCAAACTATATTGGCGATAAACAAATTCATACAACTCAAAGCAGACAGACAATCTCAATCACACTTAGCCACTTTCTCTCCCCAGACTGAGCAGCCCCATGGGGGCAGCCACCCCACACTGAATTAGGTTTAACAATAAACATATTATCAGGCCTAATGATGTTAGTGCTGCTGTTGCATCAACATGTTAGCTATGGGTGCTCGGAGCTTAAACATACACACAATAACACACATTTATTAGAGTGACAAGGTCAGCCACGGTGGGCTTCAGGCGAGGAAAAGGAAGGAAATGTTAGCCGTTATTTAGTCACACATTTAGTTTGTCCATCTGGTTAAGTGCACAAACAAATAGAAAACATAGGTTCAGACGCACATAATTAAGCTTGGCTGGGCAGATTTTCCCATACACATACACATGAACACACACACAACTAATCTTGAGAAGGTCCCAGCCATTCATATCCTGAAGGTCCCCACTGTGCCAGCCATCAGCCTGCGCAATGAAGTGAGAGACTACCATTTAATTACATCAGACCAGACCTGTTGATGATAGACTTATGCTTCGGAATGTGTTTAGAAACTGTCCTCCCAAGAAAAATGACAGCATTACTCATTTCAGCAAATGTCCAAAAACAACATATGTTTACGCTCAAGCGTCAAAACCCTCTTGCGGCCTTGTCTGTAAGGAGAAAAGGAGGAAGTAGTGTGACGTTGTCACAGAGATGCAAAGTCCGCAGAGGCAGATGGTCGGGAAGGATGGATGGATCTACAAAAAGTCAGATTTTAACCTGTTCTTTCCCTAACCCTTTTTGAAACAGGGATATATAATGGATTTGGAAGGCCCTTACAAATTATGTAGTCTTGTCGATAGTGGCATCGGATCAGAAAACACTTATGTGTCAAAGTTACAAAAAACTTGGAAGGACTTCTTTTGTGTTTATATTTGTTTTTGTGTTGTACTTGCTTCATGGCCATCAGTCTGTACTTGAGTCCTTGACACATATTCTGAATGGCTGCTATGTATATAAGTGGCTTCATATAGCACAGCTGTATAGAATAGTTGACCTGTTGGTTTAGGACATACATAAGGTCGTGTGTTCTGTCTTCAGACGTTGTGTCGCGCCTCACGAAATCATCAAATTGTGCAATAGTGAACAATGTTGTCAAACAACAGGTTTTTGATCACATCAAGTCTGGAGGAACTGTTCCATATGAAGGTTTTAAAGGAGCAGCTTCTTATAAATGCTGTCTGACAGCTTTGATGCGAATGCAGCCTGCTCGTGTTTATATTTGGCAGTCTGGGTAATGTCCGCAGATTGGTGCTGAAGGGTTTACAGATGGCAGGAATGCCAAAGAGAAGAGGTAGCTTACTGGCAATGTGCTGTTACGTGTCTGTAATTGTGGCCAGTCACCACATTTGGAGGAAGTGCTGCTATTTGTATCTATAATTTGGATTTTTGTAATACTAGACGCAAGCAGAATACTGTACAGAGTATTTGTGGTTTTTTTGCATCAGTTCGGAAATTTTGTGTAGTAGTAAAAGTGTTGGTTTAACCAAATTATGAGGAAACATTTGTTCCCGTTACTCATGATAATTTACAGACATCACCATCAGTAGGACTATTTCTTAAGAAGAAAGAAAGCTCTAAAGAAAACTACTACACAACATGTACTGTGGACTATCCAGACATCGTTTCCTGTGAGCAATTCAAGTCACCTGCATTGTTTTTGGGGGGAGGTAGAAAACGCAGTGAGGGATAGCTCAATATGTAGCTCAAAACCTGGACAAATAAAGTCAAAATGAACTGCCTCCATACTAGGCGAGATAAACCATACCTTTGAACATGAATAAAAGTAGTGAAAAGGATGTCTGGGAAAGAAAAGAAGTTTGTCTGTGTGTTGCTTTTCCAGTTGCGTTTCATGGTTGCTGGAACTGAATAAGTGATTTTACAGGCGGATGAATGACAGTGGGGGAATTCCAGCAACTTCAGAAGTTTTTGGGTGACAATCTCACAGCGTTACAGAGCAGAAACAGACCTTACACACTGGTGTGAACACAACACCACACCACACTAAAACTGTACACTTTTACAACTCAGCCAAATGAATACCATATTGCTAAAGTTTTAGACCACCGTCCATTGTAACACCTGTTTACAGGCAGGCTGGAGGAAATGGTGTTTTGGGTGAGGTTTGAAAGTAGAAGAGAAGACGGCCAAGCAGAGACCGTTGGAAAGACAGCCAGGTGAGAGTAATGCATTGATCCACCATATGGGGATAAAAAATGGAAAACATCCAACCACCTAGGGCTCTCAAATGGGGAGGATACTCTGGCAGGTGTTTACACTTGTCAGCCCTGGCCTGATAAATCAGAGAGAAAAGACAAGAGGAGCTGTCTGCCTGAACCCAGGAGGCCACGATAAGAGGAGGGAAGCAAGAGGGAGGAACCTGCCTGTCTTTTTGAGAACAAGAGCCAAACTAGCATCCAATATAAGGACACAAATACAGACACACACACACACACTCACATGCACACTCCCACAAATAGTCCTTGAGCTATCAAAAAACATACTGGTGTTTTCCATTTCCTCCCCCATTTTTTGTCCCTTAAATGTTGCTTTCAAATGAATATCTGTATGGAGGTAATCCATCATGGTTTGATTATTAAAAGACAATGAGGTGGACATGAATGAGGCACCCTGTCGCTGTAGGCCCTTCATTGAAACAGAAGCCAAAATTCAAGAACGTCTCCCTTTAAAGAGGTGACGGATTGATTCTGGAAGCGGGCCAAAGACGACTCAAAAAGACGAGCGGGAAAAGAGAGGGAACGAGCGACATAAGAACAGCGAGAGAACAGAGGCAAAGCGCCAACTTGGAACAACAGCAACCTAACAAAGACATTCAGAGACTGGAGATAAGCTGCTATCTTTATAACTCTGCCTCTGTGATCTAAAAGCCATTAGGCCTGGACATGCCTCTGTGCTTCTTAATCATTAAAAACAATTATCTGTCGCAAAGCAATGGATATCCTTTTTCGGGATGTATTGAGGACACTCTTTGTAGCAAATTACCATAGATTTTAAAAAAGTGTAGAGGAGAGGAACTGAAAGGAAAGGAAAGAGGAGAGTAGAGGAGATGAAAGGAAAGGAAAAGATAGCAAAGCAAAGAGGGAAATAGGAGGGGAAGTTAGTGGGTGTTCGCAGTCTGAGAATGATCCAAAGTAAACTGACATCACACCAACCCTGCCACCAGCAGAAATCAACTGAGGAGAAAGATGAGAGGAGATAACTACCTACAACTCACTACATTGTTTTTAAAAGTAGGTCAAGAACTTGCAAGGCTACTGATGCTGAGACGAGCTCCCAAAATTACTTAAACCTCTAACATCTAAAGGTCACTAGACACAAAAAATATGTTACATGGAGTTCGATTAGCCTAAAACATTGCCAAAAAGTATTATCTTATGGAGAAAAATATCATGCATTTATACCTGCAAAATATTTCCCGGGTTATACTTAAGTATATAGTACTTACAGTATATAGTATATATAGTTATAATACTCAGACCCTATCTCTTTCTTTTTAGCCATGCTAATGCTGTGGCTCTAGGAATGACAATGTCGGTCAGTCAGTCGGTAGATCCACCATTTTGGTCAAGACTGAAAAATCTCAACAACTTTTGAATAAATTGTGATGAAATTTTGCACAGAGATTTATGGTCCCCAGAGGATGAACCCTACTGACTTTAGATAACAGCTGATTTTTCCTCTAGTACCAAAATAAGGTTGACATTTTTGTCAACTGCTGAATAGATTGCCATGAAATTTGGTACAGACCTTCATGTTCCCCTCAGGATAATTTGTATTCACTTTGGTGATCCCTTAACTTTCCATCAAACACAGGTCAAAATCTTGATTTGTCCAACAGTTTATGACCAAATACCTGCTAAACTAATGACATTCCCATCAGCCTCAGCTGTACCTTGTGTTTAGTGCTAATTAGCAAATGTTAGCATGCTGACACTCGAAACTAAGATGGAGAACATGGTTAACCTTATGCCTGCTAAACATCAGCATGTTAGAATTGGCATTGTGAGCATGTTAGCATTTAGCACTGCAGTGCCGCATAGCCATTTGTCCTCCATGTTCCCTCACTACCTCTCACAGACTTAATGAAAACATTTGTTATGGTATCACCATCATTCTTCCCTTTCTCCATTCTCTTCATCCTCCTAATTCTCTTTTCACTTCTCTTCATCTCCTCGAGAATGGCAGCAAAGAAGAAAAAGGTGAGTGTGGTGCAAGCTGCTCCTTTGCTTTGTCTGGAAAAAGCATTTATAAATCAAAACAAGCCCCCACTCTGTGACAAACATTCAGCCACACACACAAACACAAAGCCCAACTCACATCACATTCACAACTAGTGCTTAAGAGATTGACCGCAAAAAAAGAACAAGGTTACACATTTAAATATCAAAACCTTTTCCAGGCCTGTCAATCATCGCTCGCGATGATACATGCGGGGCAACTTAATCAATCTGGAAGCAGCTGATACAGAGCTGTGTGGGCAAAGCAGAGAAAATGACTGCTGATAAGGACATGCTTGGTCGCACATGGCCTTCTCTGTCTCTCTTTTGATTCAATTATCTCTTTGGTCTGATGTTACTCCGCCTGCCTTTCTGATTGTTTGATATCACCCTGTCACTTTTCTCTTTATATACCTCGTAACATAAGGCCAAACTTTTGTCAATCCATACAGTCGCTGGCCATTTTGAGCTAAGATCATCCGTCTAGTGCTGAGTTTGACCCTGGTCAAAAGAGGAGAAGGAGCTGAAGGATACAAACTGAGACTCAGTGTTTCTCCTGAGGTGCAGCAGAGAAGAAATACCAGTAAAAAAAATGACAGAATGTCACTGAGCTAAATGCCACATTAACTCCACAGAGAGAGAAATGCTGGAATGACTGAAGCACAGCGCCCTGTGGAGCAGCGATGGGGGTGTTGAAACTGTCACACAGAATAATGCACATTTTACGTGGAAGCTCACTTTACGAAGGCCAACTGCGGGGTGCCTTCAGGCGATGCTGCGCCATGCCATGCTATGCTTATTCATGATAGAGACCTGGGTCTTCCAGCTTGTAAGGTTGGTGAGTCAAGTAATGCTTTAAAGTAGGCTGTCTGGGATTGAAAACATATGACACTATGTTTAGAAATGTGTGTCCGATACAGGAGGAACTAAATGCAGGGGCAGATAAGACTCAAGGAATGGGTTAAACACATCCTCCTCAGGTTCTTGTCCTCAGTAAACATCAGCTAAGCCATCAGCTGGGAGAAGCATAACAGAAAAATCCATGTCTGTGGGTCTCTGGTTAAGTATTTCAAAATCCAAAATGCATGAGCCATAAAATCATTTTTTATGTAATATCTTGAAGGGAAAAAAACTGGTTCACTAACGGGAAGAGGGGCAAGCTTGATAGACTTGCAGCAATTCATGCATAAGTCATAGCAGAAATTAGTTTGGGTGTTTAGTGGAGTATGGGAGAAGTAGCTGAGGGACACTGTGTTCCTGGGGTAGTTTTCCCACAAATAAAAGAGGATGAACAATCAATAAAACAATAGCTGTCTGGCCCAAGAGCTGGATAGTTACAAACCCTTTTCCTCAACAGACCCAGACTGTAAATGAGAAAAGTCTCAAAGTCGATATTCAACGGCGGCTCACTAAGTGGTTTTTACTATGGATATAACAGGCTCAAGGAGATTTGGAGGAAAGTAATGGACATTTTTATCCTTGCTGGACCTTGACTAAGTAGACATAAAGTTAGACTCCATGTATGTATGAAGTCATGAAAATCATTTGCATCAGTATCTGCAACCAACATGACCTTTGTTCTTGGACAGAGGCTGAGAGACCTTGATGATAAAACAGTGCCTGTGTTTAACCTTGTATTGCGGTTCAGCTCTGTGGCAGAAATATCAAGACATCTGGCCAAAAAGTCTAAATGCCTCCAAGAATTCACTTTTAAATGGCAAGACTATATATATAGATATATATCTGTATCTATATATATAGATATATATCCTGTATTTTTTGCATGTGCTTTAACACTCAACTTATGCAGATGTTTCTTGATGTGTTCTTTTCTTCTCCTTGCAACTAAACTGGAAAAGCAGACACAGGATATAAGCGGGTGGCCTGCAGGGACTGAATAAGAGGTGTGATGGTTTTCTGTTTTTGTATCTATCTGGTGCAGTTTTCACATCTCACAGCCTCCTGTATCTTCATAATAGGTGTGCTTCAGAGTTTTACAAGGTGTGTTACAATCTCTGTCTGTGCCTCATTGTGTACCTAATGCAATCCTTTCTCTGCTGCTGATCAGCAGGCTTTGCAGCATGTTGAACTGTACCACTTTTCACCAATCCATCAATCATGCATTTTTTCGTAACTGCATGATTAGCAATGCAATGCTGTGAAGCATACTGGAGACATCAGCATACACATATCATCAGTTATACATCCTTGTGACCAAAGACAAAAGCCATAAAAATGCCATGTTACCTAGTAAATAATGCTGCTCCATAACGCATCTGTTTCAGTCATAAAGTCTGCAAATGTAGCATGATTTCATTTGCTGTTTTACCATCACAGAAAATCATTTCAGCTCTGTTAATGGCATTTTTCTTGTTGAGCTCCCAGTTCATTTGATGCAGGTTCCATTATGCTAAGTGATAGAGCCTGTGTCCTCACTGATAACTGGCTAGCTGGCCTTTAGTTCCACAGCAACGGGCCTATCAGATCTGACTGAGCATGATGCTAATCTCTATTAAGGTAATGTGCAGGCCACGGGTCAGGGAGAGCAGAGCAGGCCACTAGCACACACTTTCTTAGTCTCTCTCTCTTAGTATCTGTCTCCGTTTCTTATTCACTTAATACAAATCATCCTGCTCAGTCAGTCTCTGTACATTACATTTTCTCATTCTCTTTGTCTTCCTTTGCCTCCTTCACTCAGCTCCCCTGCCCTCCCTGCAACTAAACACCACATACATCTTGAGAATGGACTAAAACCTCATCCCACAGATGCTGTTTCTCTCCATTTTCCTCTTTGACAGGAAACATATATTTATAATGGAGGATGGAATAAACTAAACACAATTACATTCTGTGTTAGCCCGTGATATTGTGATACTGATAACAGAGTATCTTGTTTTCTGTTAGTGCATCAAATCCAATAGCATTATGAATCATCGCCGATAAACCAGGACATTCAATCCCGCTGCTACACAAGGCCACAGTGACTAACTAACAACACATTGTACCACAGTAGCTGTTCTATTGCCAATGTACAGAATGAATCTGTCTGAATGTTGTTATCTCCACAGACCATATTGTAGGAGTGATGCCACTCGCATCCAGCTCTAAACTAATGAACGAAATGACAATGCTCAGGCAGGCTGATCATTGAGACGCCCTGCCAGTGTGTAAAACAAAATATATGAAAAGAAAATGTATAACACAATGCAGTACAGCCTATTGCAAATAAACGCTGTCAGCCTGAAGCAGAGTGGTGATTTCCATTGCCATTATGTATTAAGATGAGGTAACGCAGTACAAGTACAGTGATCAATTGTGACACGGGAACAACTTTTGAAGGCTGCGTCTTGCTTGTGTTTTGGTTTAACTGCCTATAAATTACACTGCTAGAGGAAAGATGTGGAGAAATAAGAGGAATTAAGAAAGAGAAGCTAGTAGAGGGACGAGATTTAAAAAATATTCTTTCAAAAGTACATAAGAGAAGTGATATAAGCATGTAAGCCTTCAGGATACCAATGTCTATGTCTCTAAACCTGGTTAGAGCCAAGCCAATCAGTGTTATTAACCCACTTAGTGTGTCACTATACCCAAAATGCTGTAGACTAGCATCTGTTGCTAGTTGTAAGTTCTCATGACAAGAGGAATAAGCTACGGGCAAGCCTGTGACAGCCTGTGGACATGTAACATTTTTAATGGAAAATAGACCCATTTAAATCCTTTCTTGTACCCCATCTTAGCTTACGAAGTAAACCACAAGGAAAATTTCTTTCCCTCTAAGGTCTTTGAAACACTCTTGTAGATGTGTAACAAGGCCATAGACCCAGAGCCTAGTCTGGCAGTTTTTGGGGTTGCTCATAGAGATCTGACTCTCTCTCGACCCCAGGCCCACGCTGTTGCTTTTGCGTCACTTTTAGCAAGACGTCTCATTCTATGTAATTGGAAATTTATTTATTTTATTTTAGCATGTGAGTTTGTTTTGTTTTTGCTTCATTTATTTATTGTTTTGTATTTATATTCTTCATAATATTTGTAACTATATTATAACTGTATTATTATTATTACTATTTTTTATTTTTTTTGGCCAGTCTCCCAGGGGGTGGGGTGGGTGGGAGGAGGATGTTGGTACATTTGAATATAAAATTTCTTTCCCTAACTGTCTCTAAAAGGGAACAAATATTCATGTTGCAAAAAAAGATTTCCAAGAAGATTTAGATCTACTGAAAGACAATTTATTACCTTAACATGCCGGTGATCTGTGTTACAGTGACGCCATGTGCAAACAACAGCCATTAATAAGATAAAATCTATATGCAAGATGCTGAACCCATTAACTTCAAAGCCTACTTAGTAGTGTAGGCTAATTATGCATTAACAAACAACTATGAGCCTGCAAACAAAATCCCTTTAGATTTGTACGTACATGGGGCTGGATTATTAGTTAACCTCAGTTAACTCAAGCTGTGTTTAGGGCTGCTGTGCATATAGCATTTTGTGTCCTGTATGAGCTCATTTGATAATAACTAACATTGCAACAACAAGTTATAAATAGAATGTGATGTTTTTTAATGTCAAACATGTTATAAAACCTAGAGCATTTGCATGACTGGCACTGAAGCATAAGTTAATAAACCCTGAATGCCAGGTTCATCCATGTAATAAGCTGTATGAATACTGGGGCCACAAGAGAGGTGGATTCTTTAGAATGAGACCACAAAATCAATATGGAGAAGCAGCGCTGCAGCTCTGAAGTTCATTTATGCAGTAGTGTAAAAGACAGCCCCGGGATAAAAGTAAATCAAGCTAAAATGTTATGTGATCAGCATGGAGAAAAGAAATACAATTCTCCTGATGTTCGTCCTGTTGTTGCCTACTGTAAGTGATGTAATGGTAATGCAAGTGCCCATAGCACTTTAAGCGCTTGGCTGGTTGGGTAGCATGAGCAAAAAGTACACGTGCTAATTGTAAATGTAACAGCGTGTGACAACTAAAAATACATGCTGTTTTCTTAAGGGAGGTCATTTTGAAACAGACTAACACACACACACACAGTGCAGCCAACATTGGGGTCCCAGACTTGACACAAAGAGAGGTTTTATAAGAGACAATAAAACGAAGAAGAGACAGAGATAATACAGTACAGTATGGTGTGAAAACAAAGGGAATCTGACCTTGTGTTTCTTTAACAGCTGTTTGAACCATGACTCACATCACTGTTTCTCATATGCACAATAATTATGCTGTAATTACAGTGTACGGTTTCAATGAACACTGGTTGTACTGTAGACTTCAAAATCACGTACTAACTGGTGGAGAACAGTATGAAATTACATCCAAATCACCTCCTTTCAATTTTGTAAGTATGCAGAACCTAATTGACATTTGTGTTGAAATTTATTTCAAGTGTCATATGAGACTTTTACAAGCTAAAAGATCTTTCTCAGCATCTCATTCCCTCAGCTCTGCCCTTCCACAGGAGCACATATAGCGCTGTCTCTGTCTCTGCCTTCCGTCACAAATTTCAGCAAAGCGCAGATGACGGTTCTCCGATAACTAATTTTCCATGCTGTGTCACAGTGTCTTTGTGATCACTAACTTCTTATATTAGCTGTGTCATGCAATTTTTCTAATGGAAATGTTGCATTAATTCAGTGGCTAGGGCTATACATCATGGCTGCAAATTTCCCTTGTGGGGTCTTAGAGCTGAGCTGAGCTGAGCTGAGCTGAGCTGAGCAGGACCAGACCAGGCCAGGCCAAACCAGGCTATCTTTCAAGGAAAACAAATGAAAGGGTTCTGGTTGGAGTGTTTAATGCTTACTGCTTTCGTCATATCCTAAGAAGACAAAAAAATGAAAAGAAAGAAAATAAAAACTGCCCGCGTACTACAAAAAAACCCCAACATGTTTTCTTTTACCGTTGCTGTTTCCAGATCCTGGAAAGCAAAAGACTACTGTCAGCTTAACTCCAATTGTTTTGAAACTTCATATTCTGAATTCAATTAAAGGATTACTCACTCGATTTAATAGGTTTAAGGAATTCTACAGTCATCGGATACACCTTTTTAACAATATAGTTGCATTCAAATGAATTGTCATCAGGATAAAACCAGGTTGTTTTTCTTTCTTGATCAAGGTTCACACTTTGGAAATTAAAGAATTTCCCCCAACAACAGTGAAAAATATGTCCGGTCGAAAGTAAACAATAGATGCATCATAATTCAAAATAGTTAAACAAAGCAAATCTGATATGTTGAAGTAGTATAATTTCCAGAGTACACATGAGCAGTGAACTGGGAGAAACCCCTGTTTCCAGTTTACGCTGCATAATTGCTGAAAACTTGCAGTCTGGAAGGTGGAAAATACATTTATTCTTTCTTATCTATTTTCTCTTTTTCACACCATAACTCACTAAGTGTTGCTCCTCTCAAGTGATAAAAGCTTTAATAGCCTCCCATTTCACGCTTACAAATTCTGCTAACTTTTTTATTTTTTTGGAAAAACTTTTATTTTAGCCACTCGCCAGCAGACAAAGAGTTTATAAGAATATACCACACACATGAGGTTTCTGCTTAAAACCTCAACCAATTCCTCTGTCTTTCATCTATAACCTTTTAAACCTTCTAACCTCTTCCGTTTCCCTAGTTGGGCAACATCTAAAGACTTCCTGTCAGCATAAGGACAGAGGATCAGAAAATAAAAGCAAAGGGAGCCAGACTGAAGGTGGCGAGAGCCTCAGTCCTGACCTATTGTTCTCAGTCTGAGTGATAATGAAAGATGGAGTGTGAAGAGACTGAGGAGAGAGACTGCAGTGATGGGCTGTCTGTGCATGTTTGTGCGATCCAGCATGTGGCTATGTGCTTGTCCTTGCAGGTGTTGTGTTACAGTCAGTCGGTCAGATGGTGGGCGTGTGCCTACCTGCAGCTCCCAGGCATTACACAGTGGAAACACAGAGGGAAACCAGAGCCTGTCAAGCCCACTCACCATGATGTTAAGCTAATGCCAAGATTACTGCTTCCTTTCAATCAAAACCAAGAAAATAATCTAGCTATTTCCCTGTCTGCCTGCCTCTTTTTTCTATTTGACTGTCTCCTGCTCTCTCTGCCTGACTGACTGCCAGACAACAAACCTACAGTACATCAGGTATAAAACAGTTTAGACGGCTTCTCTTAATTATGCACTCTCACAGTTCATGGAAAGATCTGAAGAGGGAGTTTAAAGAGAAGTTAGGGAATGGTTGCTGAAGTGTGCTAGAGAAGGGGCGGATTTCAGAGAGAGAAAACAAGCAAAAAAAAGTCATCTTTTTTGCTTGAGCAGACACATCTATCATAACTGTTTATTCAGTGGATGGAGAGTTACCATGTCAGCCCACTTTTCAGGAGAGTTTGATGAATCATGTGGAGGGAGGCCCCTTTTTTTGTCTCAAACACTTCTGTATTTGAAAAAGACAAAAAAAATAAAAAATAGCTACTCTTTATCAAACCTAAATGATTGAGAGCCAGAAGACATTGATCCATGACTGCATCAGCAGGCCGGTACACCTTCATATTGCAGTACATTCTTTTATGGATGACTGATGATTTTTCTTGTTTTATTAAACAAGACTAAGAGTCTATAGCCATGTAAGGGCACTGTGAGGTTGTACTTAGGCACAGCAGTACTGAGCAAAGTGTTAACATAATCATGCTTACAGTATATACTTACATGCTGAGGTTTAGCAAGTATAATGTTTACCATGTTCACCAACTTAGTTTAGCATGCTAACATTTACTAATTAGCACAAATCACAAAGTAGGCTGGTGGGAATGTCATTAGTTTTGTCATTAGGTATTAGGTCATACACCAAAGTTTAAATTTTGACCTCATGGTGGCGCTACAGAACAAGTCAGAGGATCTTCAAAGTCATTTGGATTATTCCTCTGGGGGCCATGAATGACAAAATTTAATGGAAATCCATCCAATTGAGGTATTTGAGCCTGGACCAGCCGACCGACAGACTGACATCACCATCAATAGAAAAAATAGAAGTGAGAAAATCCACACATCTCCAGTATTTATAAAAATATACATGCAAAACATGTTGCCATTTTTTCTGAAAATGGGCTACTGCAAAACTACCACCAAAGTTTTCAATTGTTTTGTGACAGCACATCCTGAGATTTGAAAATATGGATTTGTAGGCAAGCCCAGCAGCCCACGCAGCCTCTGGGCTGTGTATGAATATCTCTTCTTAGTTCTAGCAGCAAACACTGCCCAGACATACACACACCTACTTGTTTACAAAGGTCGGGGAGCAGTGGCATTTCATACATTTCATCCCTCACTGCGGCGATATATACAGCCAGCAAATATAACTTCCCTTTCCTTAGTGATTTGTTGCATGACTGTATATCTTGGTGAGCATGTGTGTCTTTGAGTGTGTCTGCCTCTGTGTGTGTTCGTGTGCTCTAACTAACCATCTCATTTCCCCATAGGAGGACTTAGTCTGGCTGTGACTGCATCTTCTGGCACACTTGCATTAACATTTCATCCTGATTGTCTCTGTCAAAGTAATTCATCATCATCGACTGAAAGACTGTGGCTGGAGCCTCCCCCGACTCCACATCTCTCTCTCTCTCTGTTAGTTTCTAGTTTCTTTCTCTATTCCCATTTCTGCCCCAGTCTCTGGCTTTCCCTCTCTGTCTTTACCTCTCCCTTCCTCTCTCTATGTTTCTCTATCTCTCTCATGTCCATCTGGCTCTTGAGATAAACAAAAGTCTGGCTCTCCTCACGCAGACAAAATATCTATAAAAATGAGCGTAATCACAGTGAACTGCGCTGGTTTGGCTGTTTAGTCCAAGTGACCCTCCAGCAGAACATGATCCATCTGTCTACCTCATTTTTCCTTACCTTAATCATTCTTTTTCTTTTTCTTTTTCTTTTTCTTTTTCTTTTTCTTTGCTTCACTCCCCTCTCCCTCGCCAGGGTTCAGATTGACATGCAGATTATATCAAGGGGAAAATGTGATTAATGAGTTTGTCTGAATAATGTAAATCAACTTAATGGAATTGAAGACACAAAATGAACAAGCGAGGAAGAGATAGAGGAGGAGAGGGAGAGGATTGCTTAGGGTTCAAATATTCACTCAGCTAAAAGGAAACAACAGTAAGCAGGCCTCAGCTGCTGTCACACTGGCCTTGGAGAGAGAAAAGGAGGATAGGCAATGTCCTCCTTTTTTTCCTTTCTTCTTGTTTTCCTCATTCTGTCTTCTTTTGATGAGTCCCTGGGGTAGCCTGCCCATCCATCCCTCCAATCCTTCTTGCATCCATCCAGATATGATCCCATCCAAACCATTACGATCAGCACCACCACAATCTCTAATCCAAGGACAGGGCCTTTAGCAACACACACATGCACACTCACCTTCATGTGCACGCAATCACAGAGAAAGCCTGCAAGACAGCACTTTACAGTCTGCTAGCTGCAACAATGAAATCTGTGCTTTACTGACAGAGTTAGGGCCCCTAAAGACATAAGAGGATCAAGTTGCTCATCCAGTAACTTAAACCATTTAACTGTTTGTGCATTTAATTTCACCGACATGCAATTTCTGAACAGAAAACAATGCAAAGGAGCTATCTTGTCAGACAATGCTAAGGCTTAATACCCTGATCAAGCTGGCTTAACGAAAATACTCCTGCAGAATTTAGAAGACTACTTATGTGAAAGGGACTTTAACAAACTTAGCAATCATGAAGTTGCATTTATTTAGGTACTTTTTCACTATGCCAAGGACTTCAAAAGCTGCTTCTTTTCCCTGAAACCAAAACTCTAGTAGCCTGTTAGTGTAAATGCAAACTTTGTCTTTGTGTAATTGACTTATAAGCTAAAGTGCAGCATCTAGTCTCATTGTTGAAGGAGGATCTGCGGATTACTAGCTTTACCTCAAAACTCTGTGATAACTAAATCTGTAAAAGAAGGATAGTACAACAATGGGATAATTAGCATTACAACAGATTTTATCTTACACAGCACAAAACAATAGCCATCCTGGGTTCTATTTCAGTTTTTATTTGTGTTCATATGTATCATTTATTTATTTAAAAGACAAGCTAACTGTTTGTCCAACCTGCCTGCATTTGTGCAATTATGTAAAGTATAGGTGGTGGATTCTATGACATCCACACAGATCTAGTGGTTCATTTTCTTTTTTAAAATAACAAATATTATTACTCATTTCAGCCTGATAATTGCCAACCACAGTGTTAGGAACATTTTGCTGAACTCCATACTGTACATGGAAAAGAAGCTGTATCATGTATTGCACTACTAGTAAAAACCAGGTTCGTAGCCTGGATTTTAAAAATCCCTAAGTCAAATCCAAATCTCCAGAGGCACCACTCCACATGTTTTCTGATTATTGTAATTGTTTTTTCCCCCATTTTATTCATTGATTTAACTGTTCAGGTATATTTTTTTTGGAAATGTTATCTTCCTAAATGCTAATTCAAAGCCTTCACTACACTGCTACAATATAACTCTGGGGGGGAGTAATACTAAATCCCATTATTATATTTTAATTGAAGTTGATTTTTTTTTGTATAAAAACAATACAATTGTAGAATATAATCTTCAGTTCATTAAAATCTCCAAATGTCCAAACACAATACCGAGGACATGATTTTGGTAACATTACAACCACAAGTCCCTTACCCAGTAGTTCATATCGCTCTAACCTTGTTTTTACAAGTGTCACCTAATACACCTGCACCAATCCAAAAGATAAGAACTTCAACTATAATAGACAAAATTCATTAGCACGTGTAAAACACATTTATATACTGTGCGCCTAATGATTCACTATCTTTTGTTTCTTTCTCAGCTTGGGTTGTTAATTGGTAGTCACTTCAGTTCGGCAGTTTCTGAAGGAACAAATTCAGTGCAGCATTCCAGAAGACTTCATTTTTCATTTAGATTTTTCTTCTGCAAAGATAAGCCATCTGTGAAATGATGGTGTAGAGATTCATTCTCTTGTGGCATATTAATGTGATGAATTAAAATCAAGCTGTGACAGGTTAGGAGACAATTACTATTAATTGTTATGAAGTGATTTAGTCAAGGTATTTAGGTAGATTTGGCAGGGAGGTCCAACCTCAGACCCTGCATGTCTAAATATTTTTAATTGTCAGGGAATATTACTTTTAGAGCTGGTTTAATGTCAGATGTTGTCTACAGTATAGACCAGTGAGGATGTTCTGTGGCCATCGTCTGTCTTGGATTTAAAGCATGTTCAAAGCACTTTCTTTCTTGGGGGTAGAGCAACAAGCATGTGAAAAGACACTGTCTGCATTTTTATGTCATGTTGAATCTAAGCCATTTCTGTAGAAACAGGTGTGCCTGCGTCTGACATGTCTCCAAAAGCACACAGACATCTGCTTTGCCCTTTGACACCATTTCTACATCTGTCAAACGACTGAAGCTGACAACTGAAGTGCTGTCAAAACTGCCTGTGTGAAGTAAAATGGCCCTTCAGGATTGCTCGACTACAAGTCCACTGTTGCCTCCTTGGTGTCTGTTGACTGGCTGATGAGATTGGTTGGTGGACAAGACAACACAAACGGGCAGCAGCAGCTAATCCCCTCGTGCCATAGCAGCAGAGCTTACCACGAGGATACACAGCTGACTCACTGGAGGAGAGTTTCAAAGACAAAGGCTGCCATGGAGGAAGACCTTTATATTAAATTGTCATGGACATGTTTTATAGTGGGATAATTTAAAATTTCTTCTTCTAACATGTATTATGCAAACCTTTTTGGTAAGGTAAATCATACTGAGAACCACAGTTTAATATTAAGAGATAGTAACTAAGTACATTTACTCAAGTACTGTGCTTAGTTCTACTCCATTACAATTCAGAAGCAAATATTGTACTTTTTACTCCACTACATTTATTTGATAACTTTAGTTATGAGTTACTTTACAGATTTTTGATAATATTTTTATCAACATAATGAGGAAATGTTGTTAATTAATGTATTTGCCAAGTCACAAAATGCTGATACTGAACAAATCAGCAAAATGTTCACTGACAACGCATTTCATTTGTTTCCCTCTTGTGTAAATCTGCTCTTGCATACAATATCTACCCGTAGCAACAAACCCTGACCCTGACTTGTGTGCATTATATAAAGGTAGCACTTCCTAGAAAAAAATGTTGCAAGGGAACATAATCCAGGCAGCAATGATGTTGCTGTACAAAACATAATTGGAAAAACAAATTAGAAGTATATAAATGTAATTTCTAGGAGACAGGGTTGGGTGAGGGCCACCTGAGGACAGGACTTGCAGATGCGAATGGTCCCTACAGTGTATTGACATGTGACTCCTGTAAGTGTATGACCAGATCATTAAAATCCATACAGTGCATCACATTAATCTAAATGGACAGGATAATCCAGAGGCTGTACAAGATATAATCTCTTTCAAAAAAACAGGATATGTCAGTACAGTTCATTTCATTATCTCCAATGATATTACAGTCTCTCAAATGACAGCACAATCAGTGCAGTATATTGTACAGTGCTATGGAACTACTGCATGATATGATTCAGAATTCAACCAACCACATGTGTCTTACATTTTTCAGATGGGTTAGGGTAAAATGACCCTCCCAAACAGAGCCTGAATACAGTCTGAGTGAAATTACAGCCAGAGAACATCACTGGGTGAGTACCCAAAGACTTTTATTTGCAACACTGAATGCTATTTTTAAGAGAGCCCTGGTTGCAGTGTTAACAAATACATACATATTGAATATGAAACTACATGAGATAGATCCACAGAGTACAATACAGCTGTGATTTCAACTGTTTTTCTTGTTGCTTTTCAGTCACGTGTAACAAGGACTGTGCACGCTCCTTTAAAAGAAATACTACAATATATGTTTTGCCATTAGCTAGATTTATGTTTTCTTTTTATTCAGTGTATGAACATTGTATACACCATCAGATTAACACATTATAACTTCCCGCCATTCACAGATAAGCATTTTACCCTTATATGTGTGGCTTTCCCAGTATATATAACTGCTATATTTGCATCTAGAGCTGGTACTATAGAGCTGAAGAGATGCAACGACAAGCTAATCCGAGTAATGTGCCTCAGAGGGCTTTAGCTCATGGGAGGGACTTAAAAGAGAGAGAGAGAGGGAGAGAGGAGAGGGACTTAAAGCAGTCATTGTCCCTCCAGGAGCAGATTAACTATTTTAAAAGCAAAGGTGACGTCTATTGCCCACTCACTGTGCAGGCCGGCTAACGCTCTCAAACTCTGTGTGAGATGCCGTTCCTCTTTTCTAATAGTTTGTCTCTCTTTCTCTTTCTCTGCAGTGCACTCTTCCCTGAGCAAATATATCTTTTGCTCAATATCTGTCTCAATATTTATCTACCTCATGCGCTCATTCTTTCTTTTCTTCTAATAAAGTAGGAGGCCGACATAAGCTCACTGAGAGCGGCTCCGGCAACAATCAGAATCGCCTGAGTAGGGAGCAGAGCCAAGGCCATAATGAAACACTGGGAGCACAGGGAGGACTGCCGATTAAAAGTTATTATGCTGCCACGATGGCACCGGTGAGTGAATGGGCGACGTGGGGCTGTGTGGGCTCTGTCCATGGGGAGCAGCACAAATGGGTGACGAGAAAGAGGGGACTGTGCACATGGGATACAGAGGAGCGAGAGCGATGACACTACTTGACAGAAGAGGGAGAAGAAAGTAGGGCATGAGGGAAAAGAGAGTGGGGTGTAAATATGAGGGTTTTCTTGTGAATGTGTGGGGAATGAAGAGGGGTGAGGAGAGGAGGCACCACGAATAATCTATGCAAGGGTGTAATGAGATAAGTGCTAGACTAGAGAGGGAGGAGGAGAGGGGGATGGTGAAGGTAGGGGTGAGGAAAGAGAGGGCGCTACACTCAGGATACACTCATGAAAACAAAGACTGGCACAGAAAAGCATGGCATGGAAATGCAAATAAATCCCCCCTTGCCACCAAAGTGTTTTTATTAACTCTAAGAAGCAGCATGAAAGATGGAGGGAGGCGAGGGAGAAGTAAAAAAAAAACACCACTCTAATCATCACATTTCTTTTGCCTTTTCTTTCTGAATATGTAAGAATGTGTAAACAACATTGTGGCGTGTGTGTGCTGTAATAATTCGCTATGGAGTCATACTTTCCTCTCTCTCTCTCTCTCTCTCTCTCTCTCTCTCTATCCTCATACAGCAAACTAGTCCTCTTGTGCGGCCTGCATAATGCATGAGTTCTGTGTATAGATTGTCAAGGGGAAAATTGGGCACAGCACTGACAATGGAAAGCAAGCAAACTTTATGCATATGTGCATAATATGTAGTCCTAATGAATTATTACATAAGCCCTTCAGTGCTTTTCTAGAAACTGTAGGAGTCCTCTTCCTTCGTGGTATGAAGACATCCTACCTTAAGTGTTCACTGAGAAGAAACATTCTGTTGATACACCCGGGAGCATGGCCACACACACAAACACACACTAAATGAACATGCTGCACATGAACGCACATGAAGGCCCTTATGTCATTGAATCTGTCATTCTCTCCTTCTCTTGCTTTTTCTCTCTTGCCGACTATACAAACACACACACACACACACACACACACAAATACTACAACCATACCCACACAATTCAGCTCTGTCATAATGAGGCCGTCATGATGGCAATACAGAGTTAACAGACAGCCATTCATACCACAGAGCTGTGGAGTCTCCTCAAGTCCTCTATCTGGCACTAACCCCAGTGTGTGTGTGTGTCTGTGTGTGTGTGTGTGTGTGTGTGTGTGTGTGTGTGTGTGTGTGTGTGTGTGTGTGTGTGTGTCTGCCTGTGGGTGCGTGTGTGGCTGCCAGGCAGGGTGGGCCCCAGTGGAGAGGCCTACATGGCATGACCTCAGCGAGAGACTTCCCTCCTCCAGGCCCTGACACACACACACACACACACACACACACACACACACACACACACACACACACAGTGTTCCCAGCGTTCCTGGCAGCACCAGTGAAACCAGGCTGCTCTTCCACATTGTTCAGTTACATTATTCGACTGGTTCCCTCTGGGTCCCTCATCTCTTTTACAACTATTACTTGTATCCATTTCCATATTTATTCCACAAGGAGCCATGAGAAACAAAATACAATGTCCAGTCATATGTCCTGAAGACACAATGTTTTTTTTGCTCTTGGCTAACAGGGCATGTTTGACACATCGCAACTAACTCCTGGAAACTGTAAAATGATTCAAGAGCAGAAACACAAGCTTTGCCAGGTCCACTCGTTGTTCATAGCAATTATATCTTGCTAGGTCCACAGAAGCAAGAGCTCTGGGCTTTTAAGGATGCCAATGATGGTCTGTCGGCTACACAGTCAGTCAGGCGTGTCGCCAGTTTTGGTCTAAGAAGGAGCAAGAGAAGCTGCTTTGTTATCTTTTGCCTTCCAATACAAACATTTTTCTTTCATCTGTGTGCAATTTTCCATGTATACATGTACTCTTTATTATCTCTATAACATCTTTCCTTACATATACTATGAATCATTTCTTCTGAGCTTGTGCTGAAGGCAGAATCCCAGATTTGCATAACTATGGCAGGAGACGCATAGTACCACTCTGTACATTGCTGCTGCATAATTAAACTGTGTTACAAGGTATCATCCAAGCAAACTAAATATTAGAACTCTGAAAACAAACTTACAG
The DNA here is from genome assembly GCF_020085105.1 of Siniperca chuatsi. NCBI lineage: Eukaryota > Metazoa > Chordata > Actinopteri > Centrarchiformes > Sinipercidae > Siniperca > Siniperca chuatsi. The sequence goes on along the minus strand of NC_058046.1, from coordinate 24,112,320 downwards.
ATTAAATTTGAATCAGGGGATTTCATATGCAATGGCAAGGAAACACTCAGGCTAAATACCAGTGCAAAGTTTTAAGTGGAAAATACAGATTTTTTTAAGGACAAACAAACTTTCTTGTGTATATTTGATGAAAGAGCCACTTTATCGTGAGGACAGATTAAAGTTCCAGTTCCAAAAAACAGTCACCAGATTTAAGATTTCAAACTGCACGACATCAACACAAAATTAGACTTGAATCAAGGTTGAATGAGGTGATTTTGCATGCTTAGAAATGAAAACACACTGCCAAGAATATACAATTGAGAGAAGTTTGTGCTCAGATGAGCTGTTGGGTTGTCACGCCAACCAACAGAATGAATTATAGATATCCTGCATCACCCCACCCAACCTCTATCTCTCCCTCTCTCTCTTGTTGTCTGTCAAAATGTGATGAGCTAAGAAACTCAAGAAGCAGCTTTGGGTGTGAAACTGTATCCCTCTCTGGGGGTTTCAGCCATTTTGTTGAATTTGCATCTTAACAACCTGTCTGAGTAATTGAAAAAGTGGTGTCAGAGCCCAGAGTCTTGATCTCTGATATGGTAATTACCTTCCATTTATGCCAGAGACTTTCAGGGAGTCCTGAGATCCAGAGGCAGCAGCTGTCTTTGAGGAAAAAGCGTAATGGCCTGCATATGTCTCCGTCTTCTTGGGAGCTATCAAAATGCATTTGGCTGGGCATTTTCATCTGTGGTTGACATCACTGATTATAAGATCCAGTAAAGTTGTCTAATCTTCGAACAGCAGCGGAGGGAAGGAGGGAAGGAGGGATGGGGGTATGGGCGGAAGGATAGGGGCAAACCTTTCATGTGGTTTTACCCCACTCTAAAATGGGTTCCAGAAGCGAGCGTGCTGCATACACACAACGCTTAAGTTTAAGCTTTTGATGACATGCTACTGGTTTGGTTTGGTGGTGTGTGTGTGTGTGTGTGCTGGAAGATGCATGTGTGGACTGTTCATCAGCGACAGCCCTCACACACACACACACACACACATATACACACACACACACACTGAGTCAGAATCATGTAATCCTTTCTTTTAAAAAAAGGTCCAGTTAGGAGGTAAGCAGAGTAAATGTAGGAATGTGAGCCGAGAATAAAACAAGAACTTAAAAGAAATAACATAAATGTGTTTGGTACTGACTGAAGCACACAAAAGCATGTAAAGCAATACTTAGCCATACGTTCTTTAATGCTAGAAGCAATTAACTGCAGCAAAGCCTTTGATACAAAACTCTAATTCTAAAGATGCCACCAGTTCTACAAAGTCTTTACTGTCCAAAATGAACAAGTGTTTGATCTTTGCAGATATACCTAAAAACATGACAGCTGACATACATCAGCTGCCTGGAAGATTGTTGTCGAAACCAGGCAGCTTTTATCATTCGATCTTTCATCTATAAATGTGGACACCAATGCTGCAAAACGTCAAAACAAATAGCTCAGAGGGACTACTTCAGGAAAGAGAGATCTGACAGATGAATTTGTTTGTTTTGGGTAATGTAAACATTTATTCAGTGTGTGGATAAGTGTGTCTATGTTGACAAGCGTGCATGCACACTATACATGCAAGAACCCTATACATACAATGAATGACTCCTACCCCAACTCATTACATTGCATGATTTTCACAAAAGATTAAAAGATTACCTCTTAATGGCAGGAGCAATGGTATAATATCAGGTCAGCAGACAACAGCAATTCCTGCAATATCTGCATCTGAAACTACTACTTGCACTTTTGAACCATGTGCGTATTTGACCTGCTACACTGTATATGAGGCAACACTTTCTCTAAGTAATCATCACCACAATCACGTGATAAGCTAAAGTAATTTGTCTATTATACTGCTCTCTTTGAGAGCCAGGCCAGTCACTAATCGTGGTCAAATGGAGAGGGAGAAACGGTGGAAGCGAAGAGAGAATGAAAATGCGTTAACGCGAACTTTCACTCCTGCCCCCTAAACTCACTCTCTGTTCCTCGCTTCTGTCAAGCTTTTACTTCCTCATATACACCTTTTAAATCTAGTGAACAACATGGCCTCTCCGTAGAGGATCTTGTCAGTGTTTTTAACAGCTTTGCACAATGATTCTAGATTCTGTAGCTCCAGTCAGATTTAAAAAGCTGAAACCTTCTTCTCTGCCATGGTTAAATGAAGAATTAACAAACTTAAAGAGACAATGCAGGCAGTCAGAATAAAATCAGTAAAAGGATAAACACAGTGCCTCCCTTGTTTCTCTAAAAAACCTAATGTCCACTTATCAGTATAAAATCAAAGAAGCTAAACAGGGTCACAATCCCAGAATCCTTTTTAAAACTATAAATTCTGTCATTGGTCCTCCGCCTAGCCAGCCAGTTGAATCCACTCCAGAGAGTTGTGAGGATTTTCTTAATAACTTTTATAATAAAATAGTGGAGATTCAGCAGCATTTTAACACTGATCTAAGAGAGCATGATGTTGACTCCTGCCCACCTTCAACATTAACCCACTTTCAAAATCATCCACCTGCCCTTCAGACTGCATTCCCACATGGTTTTTAAAAGCTGTATTTCAGACAGTTGGTCCAGATATTTTAGCCATTATTAACTGCTCTCTGTCTACTAGCATTTTCCCCTCCAATTTTAAACATGCCACTGTTTACCCACTTTTAAAGAAGACCTCTCTAGATCCCTCTGTTTTAAGTAATTTTAGACCCATCTCCAAGCTGCCATTTTTATCAAAAATTTTAGAAAAGGTTGTCTCCACTCAACTGATTTCTTTTATGAATAATAATCTAATCTTTGAAAAATTTAAATCTGGTTTCTGCTCCCGATACAGCACTGAGATTGCTCTGGTCAAGGTCACCAATGAACTACTGCTTGCGGCCGACACTGGCTTGTACTCCATTTTATTTCTCCTTGACATCAGCTCAGCCTTTGATACAATGATATCATAATCAACCATCTGAAGAACTATGTTGGTATCAGTGATGTGTCTCTGGATTGGTTTATCTCCTTTCTGTCAAACAGGTCCTTCTCTGTAGTGCTTCGAGATGCCTCCTCCTCTCGTGCTCGTCTATTTTGTGGGGTCCCCCAAGGATCTATTTTGGGTCCCCTCCTGTTTACCATATACATGCTACCCCTGGGTCAAATCATGTGTAGTCATGACATTGACTTCCATTGCTACGCAGATGACACCCAATTGTATGTCCTGATAAAGCCTGGTACCACTGATTCATCCTGTATTATGTCCTGCTTCACCGAGATTAAATGGATGTCCAAATATTTTCTGCAATTGAACGACTCCAAATCAGAGGTAATTATATACCACATGTGGTCCCAGTACTAGCAGCATTAATAACCTCTCCTCTAGTTTGGGTGCCTTATCTAATAATGTTCGAAAAGAGGCCCGAAACCTAGGTGTCATTTTTGATTCAGAATTGTCCTTTGATGCTCAGGTGACTAAAGTGGTGCAGTCCTGCTTTGCACAACTGAGGCAGCTAATCAATAGCAGGTCAATCCTTTCCTCTGCACACTTAGAAAAGGTCATCCATGCTTTTATCTCTTCCAGACTTGACTAGTGCAACACACTTTATTCTGGTATCAGCAGGCGAAATATCCAAAGATTGCAGCTGATACAAAACGCTGCTGCCAGGCTTTTAACACGTACTAAGAGAAGTGACCACATTACACCAATCCTTGCTGCCCTTCACTGGTTACCTGTGAGTTTTAGAATGGATTTTAAGATTTTACTGCTTGTTTTTAAAGCCTTGAACGGTCAGGCTCCTGCCTATATCTGTGATCTGCTAACTTCCTATGAGCCTGATAGCTGCTTGAGATCCTCTGGCAGGGCCCTACTTATGGTTCCAAAATCTCGACTCATCACTAAAGGTGACCAGGCTTTTGCGGTCCGGGCCCCTCAGCTGTGGAACTCCCTGCCTGAGGAGCTCAGGAAGGCAAACACAGTATCCTCCTTTAAATCTCTTCTTAAGACTCACTTTAATTGTATGGCTTTTTCTTAATCTGATGGTATTTGTTGTAATTATTTAAATTATTTTATCATGTTTATATCTTAATATCTGGATCTTATTTGCTTTCATTATATGTTTTTATTGTAAAGCACTATGTAACTTTATTTTGAAAGGTGCTATATAAATAAAAGTTATTATTATTATAAATGATCCATGACACAGCCGTAGCTCCAATTTCCTGATTTATCCTCTTTATGCCTTTAAGATAAACTATTAGTATTAGCTTCATCAGCTGCTTTTAACCACATAAAATTCCTGAATCTAGATTGAATGTTGGTGAGGGCAGGTAGGCTAAAAGGCTCATAAAAACTGCTGTGAGAGAAATTATGAAATTAAGCTTTTACTTAAAAAAAGCGAACATCTTTCTGATTGGATTTGATGGTTCCCCCCTTTACTCCAGCCCGTATGTCCTGTGCAATGTCACTATCAGAGCAATGGTGCTAATTACATACAGGACATTATCCCTTGGTATACATGTAAGTCTTCTTCCCAATCAATACAGAGTTTGTTAAAGAGCCACTAATGTCCATGGCTCCATGCTTCGCAGACACTAACGACCTCGCTCTGGATCCAGCTACGACAGCTGAAGACACCCAGCACACACTGCAATCAATACTTTCTCATACTGGCTCAGTCTTTTGCTCGCTGCCTGTCTCACCATCTGTCTTACTGCTGCACTATTTCTATCTCTCATGCCTATCTTTTGCTCTTCGTTAACCTCTGTTATCTATGTTTCTTATCGCTTCCCTCTCTGTTACCAAAGATGCAATCTCTCTCTGTCTATTTTACTGCAAACACTTTCTATACCTCCTATCACTCTATCTGTACCTCTCAATCATTCCCTTCCTCTCTCAAATATTCCCTCTGTCCTTCTTTTTCTCTCTGTCTCCCTCTTTCTTTCTCTCTTCCACCAATCTTTCACCCTCTCTTTCTCTCTGCCCAGCCAACAGCTTCATTGTCCTTGGGTCAGGTTGAACAATGTCAGCCCACATGGGGCCCCAGTGCAGTCCCAGCCGAGAAGGCAGGGAGCACCAGAGAACACCCATAACTCAATGTTTCAACTGGGCTGCGGGATAAAGGGAAGCCTCACACATGGCTGACTATGTGGGTCAGCCTTGGATCATTTGTAGAGGAGGAGGCCAGCAACTGGCACCAGAATCCCCCACTGAGAGTGTGTATATATGTGTGTGTGTGTGTGTGTGTGTGTGAGTGAGTGAGTGAGTGAGTGAGTGTGTGTCGTGTCCCCTTGCAACCTAGTGGTGAGGCCCCCCTCCAGTTCATCCCAGCCAGCTATTCTATGGGAAACCTGCTCCTCTCTAGGTCCCCGCTGCTGCTTCCCTCCACCCCCATCCTCTACGCGGCCGCACCCCGATGCCTTTGTGAGCACCATGGACAAAACAGGGGGCTCTTTGGGGCCACCAATTAGTCCTCCCCCATGGGGTGACATGGCCGATGAATAGAGGGACCCCCAAACCGTCCACGCATATAATCTCAGTCTTCCATTTGGAGGCTGCGCTGTCATAGCCACACAGATTCAACCTTGTTTTCAGAAAGGTCTCCTTCTTGATTTAAAGGCATGGACCACTGGTCCAAAAAAGCGAGCATCCGGATGCCAGCAAGTCACTTTGTCAGGAGAATAAGATGGAACTTGTTCTTCTCACTGCGTGTTCATCCTGGAAGGCATACAAGGATGGCTTTTGGAGAGGAGGGGGGGGGGTTAAGAGAAGGTGAATTTTTCCCATCAATCACTAAGTGACATAAACAACAATAGCAACTTGGAATCCATTACCAAAACACAGACATAGCAGGAGAGTCTGCAGCCAGAACCTCAGACGGAGGGACAGGCTATGTAAACTAAAGTGGTGATTGAGTAGGCACAGGGGGAACTTTTGAATGAACGACCCCGATTGCTGGTGAACCAAAACACATGTCACAGTGACGAGATGTCTCAATGGTTGCATTATCACTTCAGCGAACTCCTCCCCCACTGTTTATTTGCACTGGACTAGCTTTTAAGGGAAAAGAAAGGGTTTTTGAAAAGCATCTGATGATATTCATTTCAATACTAGCATTTACAGAAAAGGCACATGTTTCCCTGCCTGTAGTTTGGGTAAACTCTGTCATGAGTCTAAATGATCCATAGTCATTACATCTCAACTCAGACTCAAGAGGATTTCATCTGAATTACTTAGCTCTAGCCTTTCAACTATTCTAACATTCAAACATCCCTTAAGTCTCCTTGTCTCTTTGAAAAACAGTTAGATTCTATTGACTTTTTAATATGAAAGATTAGACGTGCAAGCTGCACACAGACAGTCTGGCACTAACCCTTACTAAGCACACTAATGCAGAGTAATACACACACACACACACACACATACTCGAGGATTTAACATGCCATTTTGTCCTCTCACCTCTTCTAAACTGACCATCAGCAGAGAGCTTAAAGAACATAATGTGATAGAAGAGAGAAACAGAGAGAGAGAGACTGAGACAGATAGACAGACAGAGAGAGGAAGATGTGGGATATCTGTGGACGTAAGTTTTCTCCAGCAATCGTTTCTCCTGCTGCTCACCCTCCTCTCCAATGTCACTGAGCTCCCGACAAGCCAGAACAGGTGAGGCTTGCAAAATAACCTCATACCTGGTCAAATAAACATTCGAAATTATAGGAAATAACCCACTGTGAGGTATCATTGTGAGGTGTAGAGAATCTAATCTGATATTAAGTGTGTTTCCATCCACCTGATTTTATGTGAATTTTCAATTAGTGCATTAAAAAACCAGAGTTGAAACGCCAGAAATCCAGGGGGGGAAAGTTTTTACACTTGGTTGAGGTGGAAGAGTCGATATCAGTAAAAACTAAATGTGACAAAGTGAAATTGAAACAGACTTAGCGAATACATCATGACATACATAAAGCATGACTTATTTGTCACTCAAGCTTCCACTCCTCTGAAGACACAAAAAATAACAGCAGACAAAATGTGAAACAAACATTAATGTCAAATTTCCATCACATTTTCAAACTGGTTTATCATCATTTGAGGTTTGACCGGGGCTTTTATTTACGTCATTTTGTTGCGCCCTCTTCTTCTGCAATGGTTTAATGGCACCCGATTGGAGAATTTGTGCCACCAGCTGTTTATCTCGATTCACATAACGGTAATGGATGGAAACACACATTAATTAGCATTTTGTTTTGCCAATTTTCTGGAAACTTTTGATTTACATTTGGATGGAAACTTGACTATAGTGCCAAATCTCTCCCAAAACTTATGAAGTAAGCAGTAATTCACTGTGTATTTTCCATAGAAAGAGCTTCAAATCCCAAGCTCTGCAAAGGGTTATCCAACACAGAAAATGTTGCGTAGTCACTCTTCAGTAAAGTGATCCACTCCAAAAAGTCGTTTCATTAAAAAAACAGCCACAAACAAGCTCCCCTCTGAACAGCAGCAACACAGAAAAGAGAAACAGAAAAGTATCTACTCTGAAAGAGAGGCACATGCGCTCTTTGTTCATCATCATCAGCAGTAGTGCTCAGCCAGGCTATTTAATGCTTGGCTGGAGAGTCAGGCAGCATTTTATCTTTGTTTCAGTTCACATACCTGAGTAATACTTTTGTATTCCCAAACACTGCACAGGGCAAGGGTCTTTAATTTATGAACTACAGTTCATAGCCTCTGTGTACCAAACACTAAGCATAAACGTCTTTCAAGAAGTTCAGGATATTGTGATGTGAGGCTGATGGTGTCACTTAAAGCATTTTCAACTGCTTTTCTTTCACACTGATATTTTGTTTCCTCCCACTATAGCTGATATGCCATCTGAAGGTGAAAGCTGCAGGGCTGAGATGCTTTGTGGGTTCTCACTGGGGGGGGGCAATAGATCAATGACTCCGTGTTCCCACTGAGAGATATAGGAAGTACAGGGCAAGCAGCAGCCGGCACCTAAAAATAGCTCCACCGATTGCAGCTCAGCTTTAACCCAAATAATGGGGAGGCTGACCAAGGTCTGTGGAAGTCTCTACATTTTTGATTAGTTCGTGACCTCCGGGTAGAGTGGAGACAGAAGAGAGATTTCATACTGAGGAGATAGAAAACTGGGACGGGACTAACTATCTGACTTGTTCTGTCTCTGTCTGTGGCCTTGCCAGTCTTTTTTTAACTGGTGTTTTCGTGGACGTTTGAGTAAAAGATCAGGGTGTAAGGTGGCAATGCAGCACCACACACAACAAAAAGTCTGTGTGTGTGTCTGTGTGTGTGGAGCTTCTGTGTCATCATCCATCACATCTGTCAGATTAAACCTACCTAGTAATTACTTCAGGGGAATGTCAGACAGTCAAACACCCACACACCCACACACATAGACACACACACACACACACAGACACACAAACTCACACACATAGACACACACACACAATATCTGTCCACTTAACACTTTGTGTTCTTTAGAAAAAAAACAGCTTGAATATGAAATATGAATGAATGAAAGCTTAGACAAATAAAGTATTATCAAAGCCTCCTCTTCAGAAGAGACTGGTGCAGCCGACACTGAGTACACATTAAGAAAAAAAATGTGAAAAGTAGTTCCATTAAACTCAGCTAGGTTACCAGGTTGAATGAATATTTTTTAGCCATGCTAGTGGCGTGGCTCTAGGGATGGCAATGTCAATCTGTCAGTTGGTCCACCACTTTGGTGCAGACTAAAATATCTCAACAACTATTGGATGGATTGCTATGAAACTTCCGACATACATTTATGTCCCTAGAGGAATAATCCTAATGTGATCCTGTGACTTTTCATCCAGAATGTTTGCATCTGTGGTTTTAAGTGAAATGGCGATAAGTATTGGATAGATTGCCATAAAATCCGTTATAACCATTATTGTTTGCCACAAGATGAACTGTTTGGCAATCCCTTAACTTTTCATCCATTGTCACTGCCTTGTCAATGTGAGCATTTTAGCTTGCTGACATTATTATTTAGCTCAAGTATATCCTCATGGAGATGCTAGCGTAACTCTTGTTCTACAATATCTGTTCCCATGAAGCCAGGCTCCTCATATGGAGACCTCCACATACTGTAAGTACAGGTCTATAGATCCCATGTAGGTGGAGAAATCCTTATTTTGCAGAAACCTTTCAAATATATTTCCCTGCTGAGCCACAACATCTTTGTGACTGTTATCCTAATGTAGCTTAATGAGAAAAGACAACACTCAGCTTTTCCCTGACCCAGAAAATAAAACAGCGGATCAGCATGCAATAAATAGAAAAACCATAAATGGAACCGTAAATAAAAATGAAGTAAATAATTAAAAAGATGATGATTCTGGACAAGTAGGCTCATTAGTAGAATGGACTTCAGAGGAATCCATCTCATTGTGCTGTGCATTCACCAATAAGACTTTTCCTGTCGACCGAACAGATAAACAGATTCCAGCAGAGAGCTGCTTCTGCCATAATGAAGCATCCTCGCTTTTCTTTCATTCCTACTGTCTCTATCAATTTCTGCTTTTGTTTTTTTGCCACCCCCCCATTCTGTCCATTTCTCTTGCCCTCTACTTCCTCCTACTTCCTCTGCCTCTACTACTATCTGCACAAGCCCTCCTCCCACCCTCCTCCTCCTTCCCCCACCTCCGCTCGCCTTTTCTCAGGGTCAATTAAGCTACAGTAACTAAACAGCAGTGCACTCTGTCACATTCCATCCAGTCCCCCTCAATGAGTGACTAAAACTTACACTAAAACAAACAGGCTCTGAAGGAACCCGCTCCAGCACCTATTACCATATGAACAACTCACTTCCTAACACACAATGAACGACCTTGACAGACCTTCTCTGGCCTCAGGCTGTCCTTCGTGGAACTGTGTTATTAATGGGGTATAAAGAAGGGTCTGTGCGCAGGTTGTTGCCCTGTTTCGTCTCTGCTGCTCTGGCCTGGTCCTTCTGGCTCTGCTTTCCCAGCGTTGCAATATTTACTTCATATGGGGTTGACAGAGCAGCAGAGACGCTCGCTCTCGCACACCTAAATACACACAAGCTCACAGCGGGACAGGCATAAGCACAGGGAAAATACATGAGACAAAACTTTGATGTACACACACTCACACACATGTTCACACAAAAACATGCACGCACTTTCAACTATAAGAGCACCATACTGTGCACTTGAGAGGCCAACCTCCACAAAAGCCAGATCTATTTCTCTTCTCTTCTCATCCACCTCCTCCTCGCAGAAACACTTCATATCTTACAGTGTGTCAACAACTGAAATATTTTAAGAAGGAGGAGAACAGATACTTCTTGCCCTTTTTTCTCTATTTTAAAAAAGTTTCAGACATTTTCATGTAAATAAATGTTTGTTTTGCTACTGTTGCAGATCACTACAACGCAATTCTGATTCAGCTGTGTGCTAAAGCTTTTCCATTAGCTTTTCTAAAGACCCAGAGGAAGTTGGACTTTTTCTTGGAAACATCCTCTTATACACGGGAATTGATGTGGTTCTGACAACAGGTTTGTATACAGTAAATAGAAGAGGAACTGGGTAATTAGCATGAGCCACTGTACAGTAGCTGAAGACACAAGGCCGACAGCCTCAGAAGAAAAACGTAATCAGTAACAGAAACTGAATGAACCTTACATTTTTCATTCAAATACAGCAGCAATAACTACTTATTACCAAAGATGTCACTACATTTTCCTGTCTTGTCTTACCTGGTCAAAATATCTGTATGTGCACAAGGGCAGACTGTAAATGTGAGTAATATTTCCTGTGGTGACAAATTTGGAATTCACACCTGATATTTTCCTCTACATCTCTATACCTTAAAGGCTGAGAGAACAGGCCTGCTACATTCAAAAGAACAGCTGTATCGACTGGAGCAGAGGAAGGGGGTAATATCATATGATTTGGTCGGGCACCCAACACGAGTTTGTTTGTCTTATCTATACATTTGATCTGTTTGGGGGAGGAAGTTTTGTTGAATGGCTCTTTGTGATTGACCATTATAGCTTACATCCTCGGCCTGCAGGGTGGGTGGGCAGAAACACAATTAGATAGGTTCGATTGAACACTCAACTAAACACTCACTGGAATCATGTTCTTCTCTGTTTGAACATGAAAAATCAGATCTTTGGTATGTTTCAATACAGGACACAGAACCCACCATGCAATCAGATCTACCTACACTCACTGTGACATGTCTTTTCATCACATCACAAAGAAAGAGACATGCTATATTCACCGCACTGCCAAAATCTGTAATTGAGGAAATAGTCATGCTGTTAGAAACCATGACTTAGTGTTCTTAGTTTGGCTGCACTTTGATGTTCAAATTCACAAACATATTGTAACTGAAAGAAATTGGAAACAACAGATGGTGTGACAAAGTGTTATATTATGCAGAAATATTGTGTCATACCTTGTTTTAGACTTCCCAGTTGAGTTGTAGGGAGTGATAGTGCCAACAAACAGCCAGAACAATCTTCTGTTGGTTTTTAGTGTGTGAGGTTTACTAGTCTCTCTGTGACTAAGGCATTAGATTTATTATATTGCACTAGGGGTGGACCATATGGATAAAATGTTCTGTCTCGATAAATGTTATTTAAAATGATGATGATGATGATGGTGATGATGATGATGGTGATGATGATGATGATGATGGTCAGAGATATTAAAGAGAAAGCGACCTTGGTAAAAAAAAATGGTATAACTAAATGTCTGACAGTTTTATCATCTCACAGTATATTTTAACATACAAATAATAATTATTTCCTTACCGATTAATCTGCCGATTATTTTTCTTGTTTAATCAGTTTATCACTTTGTTTACTTCTATAATTTCTCAGAATCCAAGGTGACATATTTAAATTGCTTGGTTTATCAGACCAAATGTACAAAACCCAAAGATATTCAGTTTACTATCATATGTGACAAAGATAAAAATCATATCTTCATAATTGAGAAGCTGGAACCAGTTGATGACTGAAAATGACTGAAAAGATTATCATAATATTTGTCAGTTAATTTTCCGTTGATGCCTGCCTAATCGTTAAATCCACTAATAGTTTAAGTTTAGTCCATTCATCCTGGCTGACGTCTTTTCATCATTTAATTGTGGTCTCCAGCAGGCATCTGACGCCAACAAGACAAATAAAACCTGAGTCAGAGAATCAGGCTTCTCACGGATCAGATCTTCATCTGACCACAAAGTCATCTGTCTCCCAGCACATATCCGACCCACCGACACTTGATACATAGAACCCAACCCAAAAGCCTGATAGTAGATACCAGAGAGGGACACATACGCAACCCAGTCCATAGCATAGCATAGCATAGCATGTGATATATGATTGCTTGTGTGCAAATACCTGCATGCCTGAGTGTGTGTGTGTATACGCATATGTGTACCTATGCATGTATGTATGTGTGCATTCTTGTATGCGTGTCATATAGAATTTCCAGCTAACTGCCACAGTGCTATAAAAGCTTGTCTAAAGCTTGTTATCTCTCACACATATTTGTTCATCAAACCCCACCTTAAAACCCCTCAGAGGTGGATAAAGTTCCATCATCCGCCAGGTAATAAAATACACTATTTGTTCTCTTATACAAATGGCTGCAATACAGGTGCGCTCCTCTCTCTGTCCATTTGAGAGATAGCTATCAGTTAAAAGGGTAACCAAAGCCTCTTCACTTGTCAGGTCCCCCCCTTTTCTCTGCGTTCACCTCCTCATTACATCCCTGTGTGAATAATATCTCCTTTTAGCTCTGTATACTTGAGGCATATGGCAGGCCTACTGTAGTCAGCAAGCTGTTCCTATGACTAACCTTCCCACTGTGGTTTTGTTACTGCACTCTTATGACCACATCATATGATGACAATATTCAAGCACATTTGAACCATGAGCTGAACTCATGATAGGAGCAGTTAGGTCTAAAAGAGGAAGGCAGCGGTCATTCGTGAGAAGAGTTAAGACACGTAGGGCAAAACCAGTATTAATGCTTCTATTGATCACAATCTCGCCATCTGCTCCTACACCCTCCTTAGATGTAACACAATGCATCCCAGGGAATGAATAACTATTGCTAATGGCTATAAAAAGCTCCTGAGAATCGGCTAACGTTCTAGCCACTAGAATCGATATCTCCCCCAACCACAATCTTTATTTAATCTCAATATAGTGGCACAAAGAATTAATGCTGAAAAGCGGATGAGAAATTGCTCGGTCAGAACAGAATGGGAGACTTTGCTCCTTTTGGATTATCCTAAATTGACTGAAGCACTGCCACTACATCCTAGTACCTATCCAAAGTTTGCACACTACAACAGTATTTTAACTGGTTCAGACTGATTCATCCATGCTAAAAAATCCCCTCTGTTGCTATCCGGTAAGGTGCTTTGGATAAAAATAGCACCACTCCTCCTCTGTTATGTCAGACTGACTCCAATCATTCGCAGAGGATTCCAAATAACAATCAATTAATTAGATGCATCTCCCCTGTGCTCACCCCTTCTATTCAGTTGATGTTGTAGTCACAGCCCAGGCAGTATTTACTATAGTAATTAGCCCAGTGTTACAAGCATGGAAATCCCCGTGATGAAGGAATAACTATCTGACTGCCTCCAGGGTGGGACAGGCAATGAGAGCACTCAAATAGAAAGTCACGCCTTATTATGCAGGTGGTGGAGGTAAGAAATACAGCCTCCCAAGGTAATTGAGGCCACGTAGGCGGCTTCTTACAGACAATCACCCTCAACAAGACTGAGATGCAGGTGTAAAGTGGAAATGAAAATAGCTAAAACCCTGCAGTGGGCTGCCCCTCCATAATCAGCATATCACTATTCAAACATCAAAAAGAGGGGAATTATGAGTGAGGTTATGAGTTAACCTATAGGTGAATGAGTAGCCTCTATGAAATTTAAATAGCATGCTTGTACGTGGTGCTAAAATTGCCTCAACATTATTCTTAAACAAGCTTTTCTCATTCTTTGAGCCTACAAGCACAACTGCACCACATATATTGAACTATGTTATGGTCAATATGTACTGCAAGAAGCACAAAAAAAATCACGGTAGCCATAAAAACGTGGAATCCCAGCTATGTACTAAATTCTGCCATTGGATGTATTTCAAACCTGTCATTTAATTGCTCAGCTGTCACAGGTTTACTGGCTTTAGGTCTTGCTTTATTGAGTTCACGTGTTTATATTTGTTTGCACATGCTTGAGTATGCATGTGAGGGCATGCGGGTGTGCGTAAGAAGTGCGTAGACCTGTGTGTATGTGAGTATACTTCATTGGTAATGTACACAAATGATCTAATTATTTGTAACCACATTCTCATTCATTTGAGTAGTCTGTGCTATCTGTGTCTGTTCATTTACCAAAGTCTGGGTCACCCAGAGTTAGACAGCTCTACTAACCCAAGATCTCTCACACGCACACACACACACACACACACACACACTTGCAAACACACAAGTCCTTCACCTGTTAATGTGTGAGACAAATGACTGTTGCAGCGGCGCCAGTGTGAACACACCACCATGTCCCGTCTTATCGGCTAGCTGCATGAAAACCTGTTTGTTCTAGATAGAGTCTGCAACAATCAACCAGTCAGCTTGAGGGAATTCAGCTGGCCCTGGATGACTGCACCTCACAGGACTGAACAGAGACGCAAATCCACCACACCACAGGAGAAGGATGAAGATCAGTGGTATTGACTGAATGACAACAATAGTCCTACACCACAGGATCAACTCAACGCTCCAAACTCCAAATCTTATCTAGGTCAGAGCTGCACCTCCAAAGACTCCTCCCACCTCCTTTTTTTTGCTATCTGATTTCTTTGTTGTCATGTGTAGTGATGTAACATACTGTAACTTTGCAGTGTAAACTCAAGATGGAGACCAGGTAGTGGAGCCATGTGTTGAAAACACTCAGAGAATAGCAACACTACTCTCTCTAATAACTGAGTCACTGAGGAGGAACCATAAAAATAATGCTCCAAAACTTAGAGATTGTGGTTTTCTAATTCCTAATGTAATTAACCCTGAAATACAAGTTTAAAATCAATTGAAAACTTGGTTAGGAGCACTATAATCATCTGATATGGATTTAAATTAAAAACAAAAGACACAACAGAAACATCACTTGAAGAAAGAAAATAAGTTCAAAGTGCAAAGTATTACAAGCCATTCCATGTTAGTAAGACCCAGTTGCGCCATGTAAATGATTAAAGGATAGTGCATCTAGATAGCCTTACCTGCCATCCCGTGTTCCTATCTAGTTACCAAGCTAGCATTACTAGACTAGCTAGCATTACTAGATCTCATGCACCCAGTGCTAGCTCACATGTACTCTGACACAAATATACAGAAGGAGAAAGAAAGATACGGACGAGGAGAGAAACTGAACAGGGGGTGACTAATGAATTGGCTGTCTTCTGTTTTTCCTATCTGTTGAACAGCTGAGAGCAGCAGTTTAAAGCCTTTATGCAAACAGGATTCTATACTGAGAAAACACAAATTCTAATAATCTCTTCAGAGATAAAAAAAAAAAAAGGAATAATTCTCTGTGATGATGTCTGACCAGTTTTGACTCATCAAACTCTCTTCAGAGGAGCTGGGCACATAGCCATGCCTCCTCACTCAGACTCCAAATTCAATTAAATAATCAGGGGTTCAATTGCTGTGTAATACCACAATCAATAAACAGAGGATTTCTTAGTTTTTTGGATGAAATTAAACAGATCCCACAAGAAACAAATACAGAGAACTTATCAGTGAAACAGATGAGACAGTCCCAGAGTTAGTTGAGGATGGGAGTAGATCAAAAGACACAGCATTTCAGTATGCAGCTGCTGCACTACCCAATCAAACCTAACTACTCAGAGACCAAAATAGGCTTCATTGCAGAATTTTCAGTCTCTACACACACACCAATTTATGCAAGAGTGCATACATACACAAACAAGACACTAGGTCATATACATGCACATAGCCTCACACACCTTCACAAACCCAGAAGCAATCTCCTCCTGAATAATCCAGTCTGCACAAAAATCAATACCTTAACAGGTTTAGAAAAGCAGAAGCTTTTTAACAAATAATGTAAAAAAAAAAAGTCCCCAGTAGACTGTGATGAATGAATCAAGCCAAGCATGCTGTGAACATTATCAGAGTGGGGTATGAATGAATACGTTATAATGCAAGGCACAACTTCTCTTTTCCTGCCTCACAGCTTGTCTGTCTTCCTGCCTACCTGCTTGCCTGATTAGCTGCCCACATACAGAGCACCAATTGTCCAGATTAAAGGGGCATGGATGGGGCAAGGTGAAATATGATTTCTTTTCACAAGAATTAATTTCGAAAAAGAGAGATATTGAGTTTGAGTTTGAGTTTCTTTACTCTGTGCGCCTCAATACCTCCCTGCCTGCCTCCCCGCTAACTGTCCAGCCTTTTTCTATTACACTCTGACATGCTGTCTTCCTCTCTGCCTGTCTACTTAAATATCCCAGTTACCTCTGTGAGTCTGTGCATTCCTCCATGCCCTCTAACCCCTGAATATCTTCTTTTACTGAATTTCTCCATCACTGTCTGTCTGTTAGCCATTTTTCCACCCTGTCCTTTCCCAAAATGTTTCCTCCTGTCTCCTAAAAATTACATTCATATACAACTAATTTGCATTAACAAATATGTTTTGTAAGAAACATACCAATACTTTAATTACATTTATATAAAGAGGAAATGTTTATATTGAACATATTTGCAAAATGTTCATACTGAGCATATGTATATCGTATCTTGGCAACTAAAGCATGATTAAAGGCATAGTTTGGAAAGTGGGAAATACGCTTATTCGCTTTCTTGCCTAGAGGTAGATGAGAAGATCTACTCTCATGTGTGTACGGTAAATATGAAACAGCCAGCAGACGGTTAGCTTAGCTTAGCACAAAGACTGGAAACAAGGGAAACTTGTAATATCTTGTTTGTTTAACCTGTACAAAAACCAAAGTGTTAAAAAAACACCTTGTGGTTTTCGGGTTGTTATGTTCAGGGTGCAGAATTTCCTGAAGTCTGTAAAAATACTGAAAAAGTCAACGTTGACTTCTTCATTAAACCAAAACCACAATTTTTCCCAAACCTTAACCAAGTGTTAATTAGCCTAAACAATGTGATGCCTGGTCTTGGTGTCGTGGGTTTTACATATCCAACTATTCACCTAGACCTCTTCACTTCTGTGTAATATAAGGATGTTACACTTCCTGGATTGTAAAAACATTCCCAGTAAATGTTATTCAAACAGCAATTACATTTATTCCACAAGGTATTTCGCAAAGCAAATTAAAAGTATTTAAATATATTTCATAGGAGACAGGGTTGCGATCCTACCTGTCTACCTGCCTGCTAGTCTCCATTTGCCTATCAGTCTCCTTTCCTCTCAGTGTCGGCTCAGGCTGCTATAACACCATACATTTAATCAGTCCAGCAGCCCTGGCTATACCAAGCAGTCTCCCTGTGCTGACTGAAATGTGTGCATATATGTGTGTGTGTGTGTGTGTGTGTGTGATGTGAGTGGGCCTTTGTGAGGCCTCCACTCAGCAGAGTGATGATAAGTACTCCCAGCCCAGCGCTCTGCATGAGCTGATGGACAGGCAGACCAAGAACACTGGGGGCCTTGTGGTTGGGCGTGTGTGTGTGTGCATGTGTGTGTATTGTGGTGAAAAGAGGGAAGGCAGAAGACGGTGGCTGGGGACTGGAGTGTGTATGTGGTGTGTCAGCCTGCGTGTGTTTCTTTTTTCACCAGCCACGCCACCAGGCCATGCCACATGGCTGCAATTTGTTCATTAGCTATGTAATAAATGTACACACACACACAGAGGTAATATTGTTCCGAGTTCTGCCTGATTGGATTCTGAAATAGAGGACCCTCAGGGGAATCACTTGTAGTCTGCCAGCCATTGTGACCAGGAGAAGGCCGATTTCTGAACAAGGTTTGAGGTGAACTGTGAAGAAACACATGTAGTCTGTATTTTTACTTTATTTGCTGCGAGGAACACTGTGAACATAAACTAAAATAATGTTGGTTGTGTAAGGTTTCGGATTTTAGCGACAAATATCCACAATTTGCAAATGCAAATGTTTTTGATTGCTTTCATATGTCAGAATGTAGTCTCTCCTTATTATGTTTCATGTTTATGTGTCAGAATAACTACAGGTTATTGTAAAGATTTACCAGTCACCTGGAAATAATTAATAATTACCCAGAGCCAATTACATGCAATCTATCATCATCATCAGTGTGTCAGATGAGCTAGAGATTGTTGCTACAAATTACCTGCCGTATAGGATATCAGTCGATGCTTGTTTGAGCTGCGCTCGTCCTGCCAGGTTTAGGGCCAGCTAATAAATGTTTGCATCACAAGATAGAAAACAATATTGGATTATGTGAAACTATATCCCTGCTGACAGTTCATTTGAACAGAAATGTTGCTGTGGTGCAAATCCAGAAACATGGATAATAAACTAAATCTGTCTAGCCTCGTTTGGCCCGCACATGGAAACCAGCAGTGGGGCTTTTGGAAGAAGAAGCTGCTTGTTCCACATTCAGCAAGGCTTATAGCCTCTGGGAGAGTATGACTGCTGCTCTGCCATGAGCATACAGATCACCTTACACACTGGCTTTCCTCTGCTTTGATGACTGATGCACACACACACATGCACGTCCACACACACAGCCAGCGCATGCCTGCTTCCAGAGATACTCAGGAGCATTAACACGGCAGATTTGCTCACACACACACACACACGCACACACACACACACACTCACACACCTTTACCTCATCCCCCACCTGGATAAATTCACCTGCTGCACCTGAGAATGCGACCACTATGATGTCACCTGCAATCCTATCACTTCAAAGGCACAAAAGCACCTCGGTGCCATCAGCACAAAGAGCAAACGCACCCTCTCACTTCCTCCTTTGTCCTTCTGTCCCCTAATGGCAATTCCCTTGCAGAAAGTCCATACATGGCGAAGGGAGAATTACACTGTGTACTCTACAATCAGGTATTCTTGGGTTTCTGCCCATTGGCACTCACTGTGCACCATTGTAACAATGACAACCTTTCTTTATTCCTCTTCCCTCTTAGTGATATGAAAGAAACTGCCCTGTTGTGTGCACTTACATGGGTCTTGTGTGTGTATGAGTGAGTTTATGTATAATTGTGTACACACATTTGAGTGAAAGATGGTTGTGTGTGGTGAGAATCCCATGATTACAGTGCTGCTGGTTGCCTGCACTCCGAAAGCTCCCATTGGAAATGCTCACAAGCAGGGTATGATGAGATGAGACAAGGCGATAATACAACCACCACATTAGTGCATGGTTAGCCATTAAAAGACCCAAATGAGATTATGAGGTCATATGGGAGGTACAAAGCCTACAGCCAAAACAAGAACCCCTTCTCTGAAAGTAACAGCGCATGTTCAGTATTCCTTCAGCACAGAGAGGGAAAAAAATCTAAATGTGGAGGAAGGTAGAGAGAAAGAAAACAGGACAGGAAAAGGAAGAAAGAGAGACAGACGGGCAGATAAATACAGAGAGACAAGGCTTGATAGCAAGAGGTATTCCCTGCCTTGGAAATTTCCATAGTGGTCGATTTCCGTTGCAATCCATCATTGAATAGCAAATGAATTCAGCATGATTTACCATCAAAACATCCAACTGAGCATGAAACAGGAGGCCCTGGCCCATCTTCCATCTCAGCTCAGTGGCAGGCTTTTCCATTGTAAAGCAAGGTGAAATAACAGCCGTTCAATGTACTGTAACACACTGGAGATGCACCAGCCCCATGAGCACACTATTCACAAGATGATGCCTACTGTGAAAATATTCTTCTGCTCTCTTTAGGATGGAGAGCGCGGAGAAATGGAGAGAGTTTATATATATGCGTGTGTGTGAGAGACTGAAAAGATGCATGCACACAAGGAGATAGAGGGTTCACTGCTGAGATAAAAATGGAATCCATTTTGGTTCTTGAAGCACACTCATCCACAGTGTGAGGACCTGCTTGGTGTGTTAGCCTGCCATTGCTCTTTCAATCACGTCCCCTCTTTCCTCCTCTGCTCTATTTCAATTGTTCCGCCTTACTCTCACTACACTGTTTATATAATTTCCTCCTTTCCTCCATACTCACACTTCTTTCCTTTCCTTTCCTCTCCTTTCCTTTCCTTTCTTTTCCTCCTCTCTTCCTCTCACTTCTCCTCTCTCTAGGCAGCCAGGCACCCCAACACTGTCTCAGGTCCTGAAACTATGGCAACAGAATGAGAGAGCAAGCGCTCTCTATGATTAATAGATGAGAGATGCAGTGCCAATCGCTGGGGCCTGGGGAGGAGGGACAGATGCACTCGAACAACGCCACGCAAACATGCACGCATTGTCACAGAGACTACACACACTGACTACTCACACGCAAACCCCCCCCCACCATTAGCCACCCTCCGTGCTTTGTGGTAATATACACACAGAAAATGGGAAAGGGTCTGACTTACGCACCACAGAGAGACACAAAGACACATGCGTTAAAGACAGAACTAGGGCTGAAAGAGCAAACGAAGAGGCAGCAGAGTTTTCCTGATGCTTAACATCATGACACACACCTCCTTATTGGCTACCAACAAGCAAACTAACCGCAGAAATAACCAGAGCCCCAGCAGCGGATGCGGCTTTAATGAGTCTTCACAGACTGTGGCTGTCTCTGTGACTCACAGCAGGCTGCTCTCACCTGTAAAAGCACAATAGCAGGACGGGAACTAGGACATCATATTTTTATGCTGTGTACCACGATTTACATCATCTTAACTGTAGTACAAGACTCGGCTCTTTTCAAGGACTGTCATCCATCCATCTCCCAGGCAATCACACAAAGCCCTGCTGCTTTTGGATTATCCCTGCATCCCTTCCTTTCCATTCCATTTGAGTAATGACAGGCAACCAAACTCAGCTGTGACAATGCTATTACCGCATGTTAATGTCGCATGTACTAAGTATTTAAATACAAAATTTACGGAGTCTGGAGTTTTCATTTGGCACGCATTTGGTTAAGTTTGGCTCCTCAACAATCTTCTCCTAGATGCGCTGGCTATCACTTTCTAATTCACTTAATTTCTAACAACAAAGCTTTGCCAAGGACCAACAGCCAAAACACCAACCGACACGCCGCCAATTCTGCCACTGACTTGCGGCACCCGGCCCAAATAAGCCTTTTGCCTGGTCGTTCATGCCTCTGGTTTTCTTGGCATAGACAACACGCTCAATCAATTATGCTAATTTAACAAGTATGAAGAGTGTTTAACACATGGACAGTTAATTCAATGGATGCACAGTAGAGTCATTTATAAGGAGCCAGAAGGGTTAAGGCTAAGTGGGGAAAGCAGCCAGTTAGAACAACAACAACACAATGAAACTTGGAAACTGGAACGGTATGCATCTATGCGCGTGTGTGTGTGTGTGTGTGTATGAAAGACACAGAGAACATGGAACAACACGCTGAAGCAAGTGATTAGCGAGTGATTAAATTTTCAATGAGCCATGCTGTGAATAGAGCACACTGGACCATACTGCACGGAGAGATATCTTAGGTCTCTATAGAACACTGAATATCATTTATCATCTACTATAAACAGTGTGCGATATGTTCCAACTTAACTGGAAAGGATGGGGTGTAGTGAGCAAATAAACTGCTGGCTCTTTAGAAAATTAAATACTGTATATCAACAAAGCAAACATGGACATTTAGATGTATGTCTGCCATTTTCTCTCATCTTGTCTAATATTAGTATGTTTTCTTAGATAAAATTAAAGGCATTAATCAAATAATGAGTTCAACTTTAGAGGGTCAGGGAAATCATAACCAAAGAAAATGAGAGAGATGGAGCAGCAGAAGGTTAAGTAAAATGTTTATACAGAGGGGGAGTTGTGTAATTTGTTAGAGCAGGTTAGAATATCTTCCTGTTTCTTTTTTCACTTTCTGAATCACAAGAGACTCCCATTGAATCTGAAAGGAGAGCCAACTTGAGTATAGCTAAAATAAGCAAATGTACCATGTAACATCTGTGATGGACAGTTCCATTAATATACAAGCTTCTTTGATTATGCTGACCTGTATGTCTAAAACAAAATCTGCTAAAACACATACGCAAGCTCATGATTATCCTTTTTCAATGTTCCACTACTTGAGCAGGTTTGTCATTTTGCGTTCAGGCAGTGTAATTGAAGTAGCAGCAATTTAGAAAGATATGGAATCTGGAAAATGGGTTAAGCATCAATAAATCACATCCAGATGAGTGAGAGGGGTTTGATGCTCTCTCGCACTCTAATTGTTAAAAAAAAAAAAGCCAGCCCACACATGAAGGATGTGCATCAATAAAACATGGCTTTTATAAAATATGCATAAATACACACACTATTGAATGCTGGGTGTTGACACTGACTGAATGAGGACCAATGGTTAACAGCAGCTGACTGGTCTCATTGTTTACAATAGAAGACCAATTCATTTGAACAGGAGCAAAGCCATTTATCAATTATTCAAACCTACTGTATTCAGGCTGCATCTGCATCTGCCCTTAACTGACAAAGGTAAATACTAACTCTTCCTCTCTTTCTTTCTCTCTCTCTCTGCCTCTCTCTTCCTCTCTCACACACATACAGTGTGACAAATCCACATCAGTCACACACAATGCCATCCCCATTGCTATTGTTAGGGGATCGGCAGATCAAACGCTCCACGGAGCATTGCTCCAAATACAAGCAACAACTCTGGTCGCTGTGCTCTGTTCTGCCTCTCCAGGAGGAGAACAGGCAGGCTGCTGTCACAAAGGTAATCATGCTGTAATTCATGTATCAACACCACAACATGTCATTGTATAATGTGTTAATAGCAGGATTTGCACTCTGGTTTGTGTTGCTGTAGCCTTTATGAAACAGTGTGGTGGGATTTGCAGCCCGTGCAACATCTCACAAAATGCCTCCAGGACATTTGAATGCCTTGAGGCTAATGTTGTAGGAGGAGTGGTGGTAAAATGTTAAAACATTCTGCTATTTCACATTCAAGATCTATGTGCAATCCCCAGCACAGTATGTATACTGACTGCAAAAAAACATAAGGTCACTGATGGAAAAATCAGCAATACACAGGAGCACCGAATATTTCCAGTGATTTCAGGAAAAACTAATGAAATACAACACCCTTTCCTTTCAGAGCTGGCACATCCTTTTTTTTTGTTGTTTTATGTTTTTTTTTAAGGCTGATACTAGAATCATGTTTCCAAAACACCATGTCCTGCTGCTGGTAATCAGCTGACAAGAGGTGAATTTTGCTGTGGGCATTCAATACTCCTTAGATTCACCCATTTATGTCATCACCCTTACACACTTGATAATCTATAACCTACATTTAGTGTTGCTGAATCCTTTTCCCATCTTTTCCCAGTGCCTCTGGGGGGATCTTTCATACTAGGAGAGGAGAGGAGAGGAGAGGAGAGGAGAGGAGAGGGAAACCACTGGCAATGACTGGGTGTTGGCAGTCAGGCTGCTGGATGTGGTTTGTGAGGCCTCTATCTCCTTTCCCAGCTTGTTAAAGAAATAATGTGCAGCAGCACTTCATTTAATGGCAAATCCACTTCTGAGACCGGTGCAATTTTGTCTGCTGGTCAGAATTCCAAACATTTGATTGATCTTTTGGACTAGAGTTATTGTGACCACTCCGCCTCCTGGTATAGCTTGAAATCCCTGAACACACCCTAGCCAGCATGTGTGTGTGTGTGTGTGTGTGTGTGTGTGTGTGTGTGTGTGTGCAGAGAGAGAAAAGGTCTCAGCCTGCAGAGTTCACTCACTCACTTAACAATTATAATTGTAATAATAATCGGCATGTAAAATGATTAATTAATTCTCATGAAATATCTGTGATTCTGATTAGAGTTGCATAGAAAGAATGAAAACAGAAATAAATATTGTAAACACAGGCTGCATCATTATTATGTAAATTTCAATAATTTCCAATCAAGTGAAAATAAATGGCAAATGAAAATCCTACCATGCACTGTAGTAATGGAGCAAGCACTTCAGTGTTCATGCGCTTTTATAACGAATCAGGCATGAATATGATATTAGGCTTATATAATTACTGCAATTTTTCATTTTTATTTTAAATCTACAACTGGTAGTTTTGTGGCTGTAGTTTTATAACATCTTTAGAGAGTCAACGAGGTTGAAAAAAGCACTGTTGTATTGGACGGAGGAGCAAGAGGACAAGAGTCGGTCCGAGTCCTGCAAGTTCCCACAAGCACATTTCTTATTTGCCGTACACGTACCTGCTAACCGGAATGTACTAACATTGTTTTGTGTTTTGTCTCAGTGTGAAGCGCAATAGGTCCTCTGAGACTGATACTTCTTTATTCCATATGTGCAAACAGCGTAAGAGGGATTACGCACGAAATTGTGTTCTGTTTATATCGACAGAAGGCAATTTTCTTGTAGGAAAGCATCGCAGTTCTCATTTAAATTGGAAAATAGGCACTTTTTGATTTTTTATAACTTTAAAAATGCTATATAAATACGCGAAATCACCCTAAGTTGATAAAGTAACCCTGTGAAGCTTGTGCACTTGTCGCCCGGCAGCCTGGCTGTACAGAAAACAAGCCTCCGGGCTGGAGAAAGACTGGTACAGGCTATAAGCGCACCTGAAGTTTGAAATAAACAAAGAAATCTTACCTTCAGCTCATGAATGGATATGCCTATGAGTAGTTTTACAGCTCTGTCTTTTAGTAATCCATGAGATGTGGCTCTCAAAGCAGTTCAGACAGTGCTCGTTTCAGAATAACAATGCGAGCGCTACTTTTCTCTTGCGCTTCTTTTTGTTACATGCCGCGCTGAAATCACACCTCTTCAAATGGGAATATCCATCGGAAATCCACACTAGAGAGAAAAACCGACGTTTTGGCTTTCAAAACTCCCCTCAGGTAAACTGAACACACGGAACCAACCGGGTGTCCCACAACTAGCTACGGAGCTGAATGCAGTCCCTTCCACAAAAGCCGACGGTCATCCTATTTGGAGATGAAGCTTCTTACCAGACTAGAGCGGAGCGCAGCGAGCCCAGCTGTCACCCACCCGCTCTCACACATGCATAGGGAGGAGCTACGTCTCTGGAACGGGAGGTATTGTGTCAATGGGTGCCAGTTATGGACAACTGTATTTCTATTTTTACGCAGCGGCATTTCGTAAGAATGCGCGTTGGAGAAGGAGAAAGCCTGAGCGCGATTAACAGTTTCGACACGGAAGGAAAACTAGGTTAGTTAGTGGAGGTTAGTGGGAAATTCAAATAAAATTAGGTGGCATTTTGTAGGCATGCAGGCTGGGCTGCTGGCTCTGTGTCATCCAAACTGTTAATGGTAATTTTGAAGACACAATAAAGATGCAGGTCCTCTTTGATGCCACCTGCATTACCGCACTTTTGTGCACAGCCAATGCGAATCGGTATGTGATTAGGTTCAAAGCCTCGCTCGTCTGTTGTCTCTGGTCTCTGGACCGCCCGTTCTTCCCTGGTGGTCCCTCCTGGTTCTAGGCTGGCACGCACGCACTCACACAGAAAAACATGCTTTGCAGTCACTGAGTTTTTACAAATGGACCCTTTACTTGGCACTGATCTCATTAGAGGGGCCATCAGGTAAAGTCTGAAAACAAGCAAAGTTCAAAAAGTTGTTGCTTAAATTTATGGTACATTTAGGCTACAATCTGATGTCAGGGGTGCATGCTACACACTCTCTCTATCTCTCTCTCTCTCTCTCTCTCTCTCTCTCACACACACACACACACACACACACACACACACACACATACCTTCTTAGCCTTAAACCAAGCCAAAATCAACATCAATTTGGCAGACTGAAAACTGCAAACCTGCCACAAAACACAAACATAACTACTTGCACATGCTCTCAGATACACAAACACACATTATATTACAGTGGCACACACCTGAGTAGACATCTAGATCATATATAGATATATAGTCTCCAGAGGGGCAAAGCTAATGTGTGTGAGGCTTTGGGCTTATCATTACATAATAACAGGCCACCTGTTAAAGCAGTAGTGTGTGTAGGTGTATGTGTGTATTTGTGTGTGTGTAATTGTGCTCATGAGTAGTGGCCTGTCAGGCGTTATTGCTGTCCTGTTACTGTAACAGCTCAGTACAGTGCTGCCTCCACAGACCCAATGCCAAACACTATACTGTTGTTCTTTAATGTAAACTAATGCGCTCATGCCTGCCAATCCTTTCCTCATCTGTTATCATTTAATTTGCTTTAAAAACAAAACTCCTTTACCATCGTGCAATTGAACCATCATACAGGCCTGCGCACATGATGGAGAAAACATAATCATGCTGTTGTTTTTCTATCATTCACTCAGGCAGATTTGGATTCTGTTTGTGTGGTTTGTTTAAAAATACCTTATTATAAACAGACAAATTAAAATGCGGTTGAGGCATATGCAAATACAAGTACTTCTTTGGCAATTAACTACCTGGAGTGCCTTCATATATCTCATCTTACAGTATAATGTACTGCAGGTTTGTTCAAATTCATTAAAATTCTGTGTGAGAGATGTGTCTGAGTGCAAGTTTACCGTGTGCTGTTGGCACATCCAGGTGAATCACTATGGATACTATATACACAACCAGATGAGAAAAGCATTTTGATCTGCTAACATCAATAGTCATGCAAATGGTGCAAGCCTCAAACCAAAACAAACTATATACCACCCTTCTGTATTTCACACACTCTAACTCTGTCTTTACATTCTTTAATCTCTCCCTCTCTATCTCACTCGATGTCTCTCACACAGCACACTTTGAAGTGGAAGTGTGATAAGTGTGGGAGGCGGGCAGGGTATAATTCGAGCTCAATAATGTCAAGATACACACCAGTTAGTTTGAACTCTGGAAATATGCTCGTGTCAGAGCTTATCTCGCTTATCTTGCTAAAGTTGTCCCTGGCGCATTAGGACTCTGTGTGTGGAGGAGAGGCTTTTGAAATGGTGCAACCATCACATCCCCGACTGGGACAGACAGCATGCACACACCAGCCATTCTTCAGAGGCTCAGCTCATCTCCACACCCAGGCTTTTTTTTTCAACTCCTGACTAGACTATAGCAGCTCTTACACCCGCCTTTCTCCTCTCCAACCCCTGGAACTGGATCTAAACATTATTTTCCCAGTGTCACAGACATCTTCTGCTCATTTTACTGGCTTCCAGTAATGTCCTACAACTAATTCACACCCTTGTGCTGCCCTGAAAAGATAGTAAAGGAACTGCTCCCACCTTCCTTTAGACAGTGTGTAGAATTAACATCTTTGTAACAACATGCAGCAATTTCCTGTGCCTCTGACACTTCCCCCCTCTTCTCCTCCTTTCCCCGTTTACTGCTGTAGCTGGTTGATGTATAGAGCTACAGTAGTTTATCTACTTTAGATACAGTTAGATAGTTTAGTCCAGTGGTTCTGAACCTAGGGCCCCCTCCAAAGGGTCACATGATGAATGTCAGGGGCCGTGAGATGATTAAAGGGGTTGGAAAGAAGAAAGAAAATGTTCTGCTACGCAAAATATTTATAAAATGTTTTACTTGTCTCTAGTCTTGGCTTGTTTTTTGTGAAATATTGGATAATTTTACTTATTTGGGCCTCGAACACATATTGAGGAGATGATATTGAGAGCACAATCTGAGATGTTTAGAAGGGTCTCTTTGATGGAACTGCTAACAACTGACAAGGAGCCCAACTAGATACTGTTTTTTTGTAAGGGGCCACAAGCCAAAAAAGTTGAGAACCACTGGTTTAATCTTTAACAATGTATTGTATTTAAATTTGTAAAATCTGAATCTGTAAAGTAACTACAGTTGTAACTATAGCTGTGAAATAATTGTAGTGTGGTGAAAAGTGTAATATTTAGCATAAAGTAGCATATAATGGAAATACTCAAAGTACAAACGCCTCAACATTGTAGGCCTTCTTAAGTACAGTACTTTAGTAAGTACACTGCAGTAGACATCGTAACATTTAATATGTATGTATGTTTATAACTAATGAGACATAATTTAATCACAATCTCCAGTTCACATAACCTTAATCGGTTTAGAAGATGCTTTTTTAAGAAATAATAAACCCACAGACAGTCTGTAGTGTGTCTGTGGGACTCGGCAGGTTTGGGGTCTCTGCTGGAGTCACAGGAGTTTAGTTGTGCTTTTATATCACAATATGATGTAGGTGATAGGATGTCTGTTCAAAGCCTGCTGAGCTGTGTGTTTTACAGCTGGACCACTGGAGGAGTATCATTTGTTAAAACTGCCACTGCTGCTGCTGCCAGAGTCCTAATGGCTACTGCTCACCTGTGGATCATACAGACAGCTGACAAAAGAACAGAGCCCATTTACAGTGGTAACTGCCATTGTACCGTTGCAGGCCAATCACTGAATCTGTCTGCTACCTCTCCTCTTAGTACTTTAATGGGCACCTCAGCCCAGTTATTTTCCCCAAAGGGTGTAAAGTGGAATAGAGTAAACATGTAGTTACATCTAAAATTTGTGGCTAACAAACTGCTGATTGCTAACCCTTTCCATATGTGACTCCTGGGAGCACGACAGCTGTATCTGCATTCATAGCATGGACTGTATTCTGGTATTTATGTCATCTTATAATTGCTATTCACTTGTGGATCATGCTGACAGACAAGAAAGTGGGGATAAGGATATGGAATAACACTGGTGAACAGCTACAGGCTGATACTGTGGGGTTTTTTTGGAAACTTTGTCCAGGTTCAGTACACTGTATTATGAGTCTGAAGTATATATCATGACTACTGAGGGTATGCAGTCACTTCATATGTGGAATTGTCCTGAGAAACATAACATTTTGGAAACAGTTTTCTCAGGATCTAAATGTAATTTTGTATAAAAGTATCAAAGCGTCCCATATTGTAGATATTTTAAAGAAATTGCTGTTTGTGATATATTACCAAAGCTCCCCAAGTCAATGTGATGTACTATGAGAAAGTAAAATTAATAAAATTAAGCATCGCAGTCTCAATCAGTTTTTCATCAGAGGAAACATTTGTTTGAAAATGTGGAGCCCAGAAAAAATTTAATAAATAACTGTACAAACTGCATAGAGCATGAAAATGAAATGCTCACTACTGTGTTCCACAGTTAAACATTTTCCCCAATGGTCTACACAGGTGTCTTAGCTGTATTTTTGGCACTTAGGCTTCGTAGAGGGAAATTATTTAGCTGTTGTCTCTGTACATTTTTCACTCCAAAACCCTTGAGTATGTTTCTAGCGGGGGTTCATCAAATAATATTAAAACTGATCTAATATATAAACTGAACTCTAGAAAATATACAATATGAATTCATAGGTTTTTAAACAGCAGGAATTAAAGTAATAAAGTGTGTTTTAACAGGATGTGTGTTTTTTAACAATTAGCACATGGACCACAATTTGGAAAGAACTATTGTATTACAATAAGCCAAATCAGATTTAATTAGCTACATTATAAGGAAACTATCATAACACCAGGTAATAGATATAGCAGATGACCAGTTATACATGTCAAATAGCCTATTGACACCATCCACATCTGTCTACATAGTCCATTCTGGTGTCACAAGTGTTGTTATTGACTAAATGCAAAAGCTGCACAAAACATTTGTTGTCAGATAACTTGTGTATTCCTCTGTGTGTGCATAAGTAAACTTTCGCCTACGTGTGTGTTTGTGCCTTTAAGTTTACTGTACATCTGATATGTCATCTCCTCTGTGTGAGGTAACTGTCAAATACTTCAAATTGAGAGCAATATTCACCAGATCCTGGAAGTTAGAGTGCCAGGTTCTACATAAAGGTAGGAAACAAATAAAATAGAATAAACTGAGATACAGTTCTCCCTGAGCAGCTGAATAATGATCATTAGATTCCTGACAGTTATCTCAAGCAGGGAGATTGTCACTCACTCATGCACTCATATGCATGTGACACAGATTAACAAACACATACATGCATACAGTTCCTGGAGCTTGGATGGTATCATAAGAAAACCGTGAAGGGAGTGACAGTCAGATGCCCTAGTTATGAATTCAATGTTGAAAAGATCCCTCACCCACACACACACATATATATAAATATATATATATATATATATATATATATATATATATATATACACACACACACACACACACACACACACACACACACACAGTTTTGGTGGTTATGTGTTATGATAATAAGAATCACCCAGTGTCACTGGAAGAGTATTCACATTTTTTAGCGCCGTCCAACTGGCAAGCAACACTTTCACACCATTTTAATTGGTCTCAATGAAAACTGTAGTTGAGTGAATCTTTTTTTTCTTTACTCTATCAGCACTACACGTTCAAGCAACACTGCTGGTGGCAAAAGGTTTCGGGTAACTGATTTGTATTCAGAGATGATTGATTGCTGCTAAACTTTCATACAGCTACATCAACATCAGCTGCTTATCACTATTTTCAGCTCTAAACATTGACAAGAATAGGAAACAAGTAGGCAACCCTTGGGCACCCTGGTAGCTCATCCGGTAGAGCGTGTGTACCATGTACTAAGGCTGAGTCCTAACCGCAGCGGCCAGGTTTGATTCCAGCCCGAGGCCCTTTGCTGCATGTCATCCTCTCTCTCGCTCTCTCGCTCTCTCCCTCTACCCCCACCCCCCACCTCCTGTATCTCTTCAGCTGTCCCTGTCTAAGAAAGGTTAAAAAAGCACTACAAAATTTTTTTTTTTAAAGGTAGACAATCCTTGCTGCTATATTATTGCATTTTGGCAACCAACAGTGTCCTGCTTTATTTGATTATCTCGGCATTTCTAATTATCTGTAAGCCATGCTCTCAGCTACTATCAGTGAATATGCTGTATTATGAAAATATGATGTGATAATACAGGGATAAAATGTATTCTCCCTTACTTACTGCAAAAACTGTATTTCTATCCTGTCATCAATATGTAGCCAACAGTTGCCAAAAATATTATTAGCTTTATTAGAAATTGGCCCTGAGTGTAAGCCAGAGGCATCTACGTTAGCACATATCCTGAATATGTGTGTATATGTGTGTGTGTGTGCGTGTGACCTGTAATGGCAAAAGGATGTAAAGCATGGCTGAGTAAGGTGCAGTAAGCAAAGTACTATAAGACAGACCATACACACACACACACACACACACACACACACACACACACGGACAGCAGCCTGCTGGGCCTCGCCCCAGCCAGCTTCAGTTTCCTCCAGGTTTGTATGAAAGCCATGAATAAGTCAGCATTTCTGCATGATAGGTCTGTAACTAGGAGTGACAGTTAGAGAGCATAGTCTTTCGAATCTCAGATAGGACTCAGTGTGTGTGTGTGTGTGTGTGTGTGTGTGTGTGTGTGTGTGTGGGGGGGGGTGGGGGGCTGAGTGCTTGTGCATGTGAGTCTGTGTCCTCCTACTTCCCTCATCTACCTCACAAATGGACATCATGTTGCTGATGAGGTCTGAAAGAGAGAGGAAGAGGTTGTTGACGTCAGTTGCAAAGGGAATACCACTGAGGGTTCAGGTAAACAAATTGGATCATCACATAACCAAGCGGCAATATTGCTGGGTTTATTTTTATTTATCTGTGACAAAGTATTCTAAAGTCACGGTTCATTTGCTACCTTTTTTTCCCCAGAAATTTTCCGTATTCCCTTTTTCAGCAGATGGACCCTGCTGAAGTGTCACATGACCTAAGGACCTTCGGTCGAGTGATAACAAGTGGTCGGATATTGGGGGAAATCATACCCACATGATCCTTTAGTTTAGAATATTTTAACAGTGATATATGTTTGCAAGGTCAAGAATGAATCTTCATGCTCAAGTATTATAATTTAGTTGTCTTAAATTGTCTATCAGGTGTCTTACTGGATTTGGGATATTGCTTGGATCAAATTTCACTGAGAGACTTGACCTCCTTTTAACTTTTCTCCCCATTTTTTCCATTTTGGTTTGTTTGTTCATTTTTTTAACTTGACGTATTACTTTGTTTATTTATTTTTCCCTCATATGTAGTTTACCTACAATATGTATGGTTGTGTCCATCCTGATGGGGTCCATTTGTAATTTGAAGAATCACCTGTACTTAAACACCTGTGTATCCTTTGATTTGTGAATGGAATTTAGGCATTGTCTACCAATAAATTATCTGGGTCTGGGCTTGTGTAATATCATAATTTATTTGTTGATTATATTTTATAATATCTATATCAATATTTAATATTCTGAATCTGGAAAGTAACTAGTAAATAAAGTTATCAAATAAATGTAGTGGAGTAAAAAGTAGAATATTTTCCTCTGAAAAGTAGTGAAGTAGAAGTATAAAGTGGCAGAAAATGGAAATACTCAAGTGAAGTACAAGTAACTCAAAATTATACATAAGTACATTACTTGACTAAATGTACTTTCCACTTGTATTGGTTTTATTTGTTAGAAAAATTAAAGTAGAAGTAGAATTAACATTAATTTACCACAATGGTATCATGAAATACGAATGACTTGGAAGGCGTATCTATATTTGGTAAGTTTTTACATTCTATCACACATTTTTGCAGGAAGCATAGCTGACCTTTGACTCCTTGCTCTCCTGTCTTCACGAGCAAGCAAGATATTTGTGTACACACTATGGATGTGTACCTTTGCTCATCTTGTTGCCCCCACGAATGCATATCAGGTGTTGAGTGGAATTGATTTTATGAGGAAATGATGCTGTAGAGCTCGGAAGAACTACAATGGCATACAAAGTGGAAGCAGATGTTCCCCTGACATTGCATATTATTATTATTCCCATTTTCATCCCAGCCCATTGATCCAGATCCAAATCCAGATCCAGATTTGACCCCAGTGTCTCAATTCTCTCCCTGAGCTCTAGCTTTAACTTCACCTGGGCAGCTGGATGTGGGCATAGCAGCTGATTTAATGACATATACACACAGTCCCTTCTGAATAAGTCATCCAGCCTCTTCTTTCACACCAATAGTACTCATCTATTTTTCAGTCCAGGGCATTTCACTGTCTTTCCTTCTCACTCCCATTCTGTCTCCCTGCCCATCTGTGTCTGTCTCTTCTCTCTGCCCTTTGCTGTGTATGAATAGTATGTTCTTTTAATGCCACTGAACTGCAGTCTACTACATATTCTGTCATCGCTGTTGTCTAATGAGTCATTGTGTTTTTTTTCTTTGGTGTCTGCAGGGGTTGTTTCTAATGAATTATCTATGCACTGTGGTTGTTTGCGGCTGTTTGGGGGTGAATAGATTTGAGGTCCATATTACAGGAGGGAGAAGAATTTGTTGAAATGGGATTTTGACCTTGAAAAACCACAATATTTGCATTTACTGCAGGCCTTGATAACAGCCGGATAACTCCACTCATTGATGTAGACTGTCAAAACAATTTGCTTCCCGTTTATCATCTCTTGATGTATTGAAGTTTGTATTCGGTTTTATCCGCAGTGGTACAGCGAAAGCACGTTTAGATGCATAATATTGGGCACTTTTTACGGTGTCATTGGAGAATTAATGCCATTATGACCAAGCCCTCAACGTTCCTCCACAGACAGACCTTGGCTTTGAACTGCTAAATGATTGATGGGTGAGATGAAAGTGAATGTAGGTCACCGTGGGTGAGGGTCGACAGAAGCAGCATAAATCAGACAGGGATAATAACCAGAAATCATGGAGGATAATGGCCCAACCAGAGCCATTACAGGTATATTCAACAGCCGTAACTCAACAATCTGTCACAGCGACTAAATGCTGGATTGCACATTTTACTACTAACAGATAATTTGATGCTGTAGAAAATATGGACAGTTTAGTGTTTGAACATGATGTGATTCTTGATTTGAGGTCAACTAGAGTGAATTGTGTTTAGCAATACAATATTCACATAAGTTATGGATCATTTAAGTGAAGGTGACATAAACTGTATACATAATGTCAGAAATAGCTCTGCAACTTTGAACCTATTTCACATATACTGAATTAGGACATCACTTTATATACAGTACATGTGAGTCTACTTTCACATGACGGGAGACAGAAACGATTGTTGTGGTACGTGTTTTTCATCTACAGTCAGTGTCTCTACACTGTATCTGATTTGTTATCAGATGTGTGTTGTTTGAGAGAGATGTGTTCTGGACGTCTGCTCTGTGATCTCTTTAAATCATGTAAAAATATTCTTGTCTCTTCATTAAGCAAGTTCACTCCACATTTCCTCAGACAGGAAGAGGCAGCCAGACAAAAGAATGATGCCAAAGCATCTGATGATGAAGAGACCTGAGCTCAAACAAAGTCAAAATACATCTGGGCAAATCCAGCTCAAATAGGTGTGAACCACAGAGCGTCAAAACAAGATGAGCTCTACAGTATAAAGTACAACTTTGTGAATTTCAAATCTGATAAGTAGGATGCAAGTCATAAATTTCCAATTTTGAGTGGCATACTTTTATGTTTTTGCTCAAATGTTGAACCATTGTACTATAGTGCAAAGTGCTGTTTAAAACGTGAATTAAGTGGATGAAGTTTGTTCTGTTTCGAGGCAGCTACCATGTTTTGCTAAGATTGCTGAAAGATTTCACTTTAAATTTGCATGAAACAGAATATAAAGACATCAAATTATCACCTCTGTTGCTCAGTTTAGTCAATACCCATTCATTATTCTATTACAGTACATTGTTGTGTATCATGAAATATTCATGATGACATAACCTCTATATTGGAATGCTACTTGCCCCAGATTTTAGCTGTATTTTTGACACACATTAGGCTGAGCTCTTAGGTTCACAATACACAGCTAGTCTTCTCCTCTATTGCTAAAAACTCACCAGAGATCCTCCTCTGAAAGAATTTGGTTCAATCTCCAGTCTGTCTGTGAAAGCAGCAGTTGGTTTACATCTCTGTTGCAATCTAGAGATCAGCTGCAGACTCAACAAAAGGTCTCAGAAAGAGGGACCCCTGAGTTCTGCATCTGTGAGAGAAAATGAGGGAAATTGTGAGTGATGCAGGGCTATCAAAAGAGCAAAAAGAGACAAATAAAAGGCTAATAAAGGAATGAGAACTGTGGAACAGATGGAGAGGAAAAAAGATCATGAAGGCAGAGTCAGACAAGAAAAAAAAAGAAAAGGGTGAGGGCTCATTGAAGAGCTAAAGCTGGTGCCAAGAGTAAAGGGTGCAGAGAGAGAAGAGAAAGTTCTGTTGTCAGCACAGAGAGAGGGCGACAGGTGATGGAAGGATAATGACAGAGGGAGGAGACTGCTTGACCTCTGCTGACCTCTTTCTGGATCCGGCTGCTGGGAAGAGCTGAAGGAAGTGGGCGCAGCAGCAGCAGTCCTAATGTGATGGGATATCCTGCTGCCTGCCTGCTAACCCCTCTTCCTCCAACGGTAATATCTGTTCCCATCGTTTTACAGTCACCTCTGCAGGACGAGGCTGTGCTCAAGAGCAACACAAACACACAGGAGATGCACCCATAGACACCTAGTGCAATGACGCACGCACGCACAGATGAATACATGCGCTGATGTACGCAGGCCTTCACACATGCTGACAGCCAAACACATACACACACATAAACACACCTCCAGTTGACTCAACAACATTCACAGCCAAGGACACTTTGACTCAGGTCACTGCATTACGCAGAAATGTAGGACAGTGTTGAAATGATAGTACAGAGGAGGAAGAGCTGGTGGATTACAAACACAGAAAGTCTGCCTGAGATGGCACTAACAAAAACAATATTATCATGCAGTGCAGTGCAGCTGGTTTGGTTTACTGAGTGCAAACTAAGCCCATTATCCCTCTCAGTGCAGTTTTGCACATATACACAAAAATGAAAGCTTATCATTTGATGAGTGTTTAAAGGATACTACATAATTACCCTGAGATGAGAGTATTTATCATTTTGTGATTACTGAAGCCAAATGCTAAATGGCTAGTCTCTTAAAAAGAATAGTAGTTTTATTTGCCATTATGCTTCATTATGGTTAGTTAGTCATGTCTCTGTTTGTAAGAAAAAGTTCAGCAACTTGTGGGTATTTTCTCCTGTGGAAAAGCTGCCTCGCTTCGTTCCCCCCACCCATGAAACATCAAAGCACGGCCACACTGAAACTTCAAGCCCATTTTGGCATTGCCCTCCTACCTCCAGATCCAGTAATTACAGCTCATACAAGACATCAACATTATTACTCGTCAGACCACAGTATAATAATACCACAAAACACTTCAAAGAGACAACTCACATTTCAAGGGAAAAATAAAAACTCATGGATTATGCATTAGGAAGGACTGATTCAACCTTCCAAAGCAGCTGGGGTTCAGTTCATGTTATCTGGAGTGAGACCCAAACTTCATAATCAAGATCTTTGTTGGTGTCATTTGAAAATAAATTTTACATGATTGTTAAAACTGAGCAGGCCAGTGGTTTGGGGTATTTTTACCAGCCTGATTTTGCATTTGAAATGGTGCCTATGTCACATGTAACAATGGGATTATACAGCAGCTAAGTGTGAGTTTGGCCATGAGGTTAAATTGCAGTGCCTTGATAAGTAAGACAGCTTCACCACGCTAGATTTTTTATATGCTTCAATACTGCCCTCTTGTGTCTTATGTTTACTATGTAAAACTAATGTAAGAATTCTGTTCTTTCTATTTTCCTCTTCCAAAATATAATCAATTTGCACACCAAAAATCAAGAAGCTCATGAACATGAAAAATAAGTTATTTATTGTTTTTTTTTTCTAATTCTCTCTTTTAAAAAGATAAAAGAAGATAAACTTTATCAATCCCACGCAGGAAAATTACAAGAACAGATGCACAGTATAGATGAGTAACTTACATACAAAATGAAACATGAAGAAATAGTAGGTACTAAATACTGTACACACGAATTGTATTCAGACAAAAATAGTCACAAGGAGGTTGCAATAAAAAAAATCTAAACATTGCACTTGAGGGAATGGAACTGAGTGGTGGCTTTAGTGTATTGTGTCTGCAAATAGCATGAAATATAGTTACTGGACTCATAGTAGGAACAACAAAGAGTGTAAAGTATGTGTAAAATTATTTGTTACTACTGTTGGTGAAAAGCAGTTACGTTGCATATATTTGAATCAATGTTTAATGTAAAATGTATTGGAGGAAAAGGCTAAGATAATGTGCATCGACCTAAACCTCAGCAACAACCATTACATGGACAGTGTAGCTACTGTCCATACAGTCTATTTTTACTGTTATTATTTTAAAACAATGCTGACATTTCATGCTTATTTTCTCCAGATTAACAATCTTGTAGGTTTTGAGGGATGCTGCCAAATATATCTTGGACCAGGCACACAGATGAGCAGATATTTTTAGGACCTCTTCTGACTTTCACCTCTCTGCCTCTACCACTGAAATAACAGCTTAGGCTGAGATGCTCACTATAACTGAAAACTCTGTATACAAGATAATACTTTTAGTCAGCAATTCAGAATAAGACCATGACATATCATCATCATTATCATAGTTATTTCCTGTTTCAAATGGGTGAGTGTAGAACAGAATATTTTTCCGGTGTCTGCACTAAAAAGAAACTGTTGCTGGCAAAGAACTACACACTCTTACAAAAACTCAGAGAATTTAATATCACACTGAACAGCAATATCCTTTATACAGTACACTGTGGACTAGAGTTTGTCTATGAAATAATTCTCTTTTATTTTCTCTGTGAATGTTGTTCAAAGTCAAACCCACTGGTAGAAAACTGAGATGGTAAAACGAGATAGGGTGACATTATTACACCAGAACGGATGGTGTGTGTGTGTGTGTGTGTGTGTGTGTGTGTGTGTGTGTGTGTAGATGTGTGTATCTGTGGGCACAAGCCCATGTGCAAGAATATTACGTCAGCTCTGTGCCTCCAGTGCACATACATTTAACCTGCTGTGATACGGTGGTCATGCATGTGTGTGTCAAAACTGAAAAGCAATGTAATATTTAGCACATTTTTACAATGAAGCTACATCTTTAATAATGCTGTGACCTACTTCCTGTCTGGAAAGTCAACAGTTTCATCATCACCCCCATCCAACTGCCATGACAATAAATGTCGCCAACCTTCCCTAATGTTACTGGCATGTCAGCCATTTTAATTATTCATGGAGAGTGTCTGTCCCATTTATCTTCACATGCTTTAATTGAGTTTGAAGCCTCCAACCCCCCCATCCTCATTCACCTCCCCATTCAACAGTGTTTTGCCCATTACAGTGGAGCTTGAGCAAAATGTGCGGAAGTACAGTGCAAGTAGAAATTAAGGATTGAGGTGCTGGCTAAATGTTATGTAGAGTATGTATAAGATTACATATTATGCTGTGTGTATTCTGTGTGCAATATTGCACTGAAGGAGTCTTATCATGTTTGCAAGATTTAGAGCCACATTTCAGTCAACTTAATATCAACCATACACCATCGTATTTTTGACCAAAATAGTAATAATGTGAAATATTTATACATGCTTATATCTAGGATGAAAAAGGGAAATGTGTTCAGGAAAAAGGGGAAAAATCAGTCAGGAATGCTGGCACAGTTCAACCATTTTGACAGGTCAAAGTAAATATTGAGCAATTATTGAGGAAGTATTGAGCAAGAGTGACACCTTGTGGCTATTTAGGCTTAATGCTATGATAAATTTAGATTTGGTCATCCGATGACCAAACATTTAATACCACTAGAAAGTTAGAAGTTGAAAATTATAGATTTAGTGGCCTCGGTTCAGCAATTACCAATATTTCTTCACATTCAACAAAAAATTAAGAGTGCATGACTGACACAGAAATATCATACATATTGACACATACAAAAGATACATGACACAGTACACATAAAAACACTTGAATATATATAGGACAATAAACACACACATTATTCTAAAACCAAGCAAATAACACATTCAAAACAGTGTGTCACACAACATGATTGCAGCCATGGAAGTGATGTTTTAGTTTGCAGTGAAATACTAGACACACTGTTGGGTGTGGTTACAGGCGCACCTCGCAACAACTAAATTTTTCTGACAGATTTAATGAGTAATGCATCTTCACAGATCTGAGTTTACTTAGTTCACAGATGCTGGCAGCTCATCTTGAAACCTGTGGATGGTTTAAATGATTCATGGTTTCAAATCTATTAAATTAAGCTGCTATCAGCCTCTTCCTTCTGGACAGAGATTTTTAGTCCTAAGGTGTAGAACAAAGCGGTATAAAATAGGTTTGTTCCAGCAGCCATCACTCAGATGAACAAATTATAGTCTTACCATATTTATTCTAGTGGTTATTTATTAGTGTTTTTTTATTGTTATTTTTACTCTTCTTAAGTCCTGATTATTTATTATTGGAGCCTTGAGTACTTTTATCATGTTTGTCGACTGTGTTGTTTGTAAAAAGTGTGTCATGATGGATGCCTTGTCTACTGCAAACCAAATCTACCTATGGGTACAAATAAAGTAACCTGAACCTGTACCTAAAGTAAAAGCTGCACCTGGGACTCTGTTCACTACTAAAATACTCCATTACAAGTAAAAGTCCTGAATTCAAAATGGTACTTCAGTAAAAGTACAGAAGTATTGTCAGCCAAAGTAAGTAAGTAAGTACTTATTATGCAGAATTACTCCTTTGACAATGTTATATTATTGTAGACTATATTATTCTATCAACAAATACATGTAAGAGCATTTTAATGTTGTAGTCTGTCAATGTGGAGCTAATTTTGTGTACTGCTCGGTCGATCAGTAGTATAGTACTCATATAAGTATATCATGTTTTTTTTGTAAAAAGTAAATACTAACTATACGTGTCAGATAAATGTAGTGGATCAGAAGTACATAGTAGCATACAATGGAAATACTTGGCCTATGTAAAGTACAAGTATGTCAAAATTGTACTGCAGTACTTGAATAAATGCACTTATTACTTTCCACCGCTGACTACAAGCCGGTATATCCACAATCTTGTAAATATAGAAACCACAAAAGATGAAAACACTTTTTTTAAAAACTGGGAACCTCCTTATGTTACTTCAACTACAACTAGACAGGAGTGTGCTATGGTGATTTCAAAAATTGCCCTCTCGCGCTGCTGTCAAAACGCAACTCCAAGGACCATAATGCATTGCAGCGAAACAGTCATTATCATGACACATCTTCAACATAAGGAAAAGCTTCCTCTTTGGAAGCGTTTAATTTGCTAACCTTGGGGAGAGGTTGGCTCCTTCTTATGGTTAGCATTTTGAGAAGTAATAGCTAGCTACTCGAGTTGGCAAGCAGAGACTGTCAGGCACTAAATGTGTGCCATAAGTGATCTGCAGGTAGCTTTCTAGCTCAGGAGCTCGCTAAAAGAGAGCTACACAAGCTAGTGCGCGCTAACGCTAGCTAACCGAGGAGACCGAATCCGTGACATTTAACGTTGGAGAGCTACATTCATGATAGAAAGAAGCTGAAAGGGACAACTGTCATCGTTATATCTACAAGACATGTTACAAAGTAGTAGCACAGGGTAAGTAGCTGATTACTTTCTCTAACACTGGTCGTGTTACGGTGTTTGTTTTGTAAACTGCAGATGGCTAGCTAACGTTAAACTTGACAGCCAAGTTAGCGTCATGATTCGAGGACTTTAACAGCTAGCTAATGTATGAAGTGTTTGCTCAAAATCAGTGAGACACTCAACTGATTATACGTTTTATCTAATCGGTTGACAGAGTGTTAGTCAGATGTGGTGTCATTTGCTAAGTGTTAATGTGCTGGCGAGTGAAACGTTATCACGTGAGTTGCCACAGCACAGGAAACATAACTCGCATTTTCTCCAGTTATAATATAGCCTAACGTTACAGCTGCACTGCATTAATGTTGTAGGCCAGACTTTGGCTTTCAAGGACTTACATATGTTATTTTGTGTTGTAACGTTAAAATGACAGTACGTCATGTATCTTGTGTCTAAAAAGTGAGATATAACTATATCATTAAAGCTTTAAGACACGTGATATGGATTTATTAATTTTGTGCGTGTTAGTCTCCTCAAATGACCAAACCTGTTTCTACAGTTTTATTGGACAAAGACTGTACGACACGTTGACACTGAATAAAGTGGATTAACCGGACTTGCAGTGTTGTAGTAGGTGTAGCCTGCACTGACCCACTTGGCTCACTGACGCCTGCTCTGCACCCTTTTAACAATGGCCTTTTTATGTCTAGTGAACTTGTTTTGTTGCCAGCATACGGAGGTGAAATACTGGACATACACAAGCATTTCTTAAAAGTCAGAGTGGTATTATCTGTTGTTACCCACCCAATACCTCCTTACTTCAGTACCTCTGTAGAAATTGTAATACATTTGAAATAGTTTTAAACACTTCCAGAATCAATCTAAAACACTATCTAATGATTTAACTAGATTTCTATGTTCTACGTTTTCTCTTGCTATAACAGTTATACACTACAGTTGCCTTTTTATTAAATATGCAGTTTCAATTCTGCACAAATATGCATTCATGACAATAATTTCCCATTTCCACCTGGGCAGTGCACAGAAGGTGATGCCACACTGCTAGAAATTCATGCCCCCCAAAGATAATGTGACACTGGACTTGTACAGCATCACCTTGCTTGTTCCTGTACCTATGCATGCTAATTAGTTTGTCAATAATCAAGCTGGCTGCATTTTGCAGTGAAAGAACTCTCGATGATAACCTCTACAACAGCTGACACACTAAATGGCATGGATTTTAAGATAGGCCAACAGGATCGAAAGAGCTTTGATGCCAATATGACTTTTTCAGCTGTCTGTATGCCAAGCAGGTGTAATGCTTATTTGTAGTGGGTCCTCTCACAATACTACC
Source organism: Siniperca chuatsi (assembly GCF_020085105.1). Taxonomy (NCBI): domain Eukaryota; kingdom Metazoa; phylum Chordata; class Actinopteri; order Centrarchiformes; family Sinipercidae; genus Siniperca; species Siniperca chuatsi. Next base: position 24,070,239 of record NC_058046.1, on the reverse strand, counting down.
AGAATGTTTTCGTGCATCAAGGTCCCATTGCGAGACTAATTTCATGCAGTTTTGGACTCATGCAGAAAAGGTTTAAGAGCACTTGATGCCCTGCCCTGTATGAACAATATGGTGCAACAGAAATAATTAATCGATCATCCATTTCCTCCTTGATAATATTACAAGTGTTGAATCAATTTGCAGTCAATGGCTTGATGCTTACTAAACCAAAACATTATCTGTTTATATCTTTAAATGTTTTTATCTCTCCCTTCCTATCTTCCTAACAGCAAGTCTGTAGAGACACTGAAGTGACACAGGCTACAGATGAAGATGAACACATCCTTCCCATGGTTTCCCATGAATCTCACCTGGAGTGGGAGGGTGTGAGAAAGGAAAGGAGGAGGGAACACAAGCGGACTATAAACAAGAGTCATGAATCTCCATCAGGTCCTCACAGGGGCTGTCAACCCTGGAGACAATTGTTTCTCTGTAGGGAACGTCAACAGTGTGCCATTCACGGTAAGATATTTCAAGCTCTGGAAGTATTTCCCTCCCAGCCATTGAGGAGCTCTGATTCTTAGAGGGTGGCCAAACTGATCTGTCAGAACAGACTTTTGTTCATTGAGTTGTTTTTGAATGTAAATGTAGAAAGCAGAAGAAAAAAGTACAGTATGGAAAATGCACTGATGCCAAGAAGGCACCACTTTAGACTAAGAACTAAGTCAAAGTGGTGATGTTGTCTAGTACTTGGCTATATGGTAATTTGAATTTTATGTCAGGTGTTTTTATGCCTCCTATACTAGTTTGAAGTACTGGTCTTTCAAGGAACAAATCGAGTTAAGCACAGGTGGAACAGAGGATCCATGCCTGACGAATTTACCACAGCCAATATACTTTATGCCTTAAAAAGACTTTTACTGCCTAAAAATTAAAACTGTCACATAAAAGAAAAGTTTTTTCTTTTATGTGGGGTTTTTCTGTTTAAAAAAAAAATCTCTCATTACTTCTCATTACACTTAAACTTCTGGTGTAAATGACTTCTTAAAATTTTGTTGTTGAGGATAACACACTAACAAGTGCGGTTCAGTATGTGGCACTGGATGCATCAAATGAGTAATGTATTGGCCCAAAATGTTTCTTTTTGTTGTCTTAAAAACTGCATTACAGATAAGTTATAAAATTTACATTGAGCTCATTTGACTTTTTTTTCTGAATGGGGGAAAAAAACAGATTCGGTCACTAAAGACTTGTTCATCATACACAATATTGTTTTCACTGAGAAGTTTAAATTAGTTAAGATTCAGTTTTGTATGAAAGCACCAACAGTCAGATGCAAAATGTTGCCCCATTATTGATATCAAGGTATCTTGTCCAGGTTTTTCCAGCCCTCAGGCCACCGGGGCTACCTGTGCTAAAAATGTATACTCCCATGATATAAAAAGGAACTTTAAACGAAGGAATTTGCCAAATTGCAATTGATGTGATGTGTTACTTACTTAGTTAATTCTCTTTGTCCCCTGTTGGATATAATCCACAATGAACTCCCTCCATCATTCTATTGGATAGGGATGTGTTAGCTTGCTTAATTATATTAATGCTAGGTTAAATTTGCTAGGTTACATTTGAATGTAGCCTATGCCACTGTCTTGTGTTAACTACTGTATAATTTAGATCATGTTTAATAGTGCAAAAGCTCTTCCCTCCACTGCAGTAAGCCTTTGTTTAGGTTTTAGGACTGTGCCGCATGTCTGAAATACAAAGGCAGTACCTCTGACTGCTTTTGCACTCTGTGATTTCAAAGCTAACTCTATGAGATACTACTCCCATTTTATTCAGAGAATGGATCAATAGGATAACTATTTCTGTCCTTCTGTCCTCTTGTGAAGAAGACAGTCACAGTGAATCACAGCTCATGTGAAGATCTACTTCTGAGAGCCACAGAAATAGAGCATAGAATTCTAATCTTATATGCTTGCACTCCAGAGCTGTTGTATGATGGCATGTTTGATGCAGTGACACTGGCTCAAGGACAAGTGCAGTTCAAGTGACCCTTCATGCAATTCTGTCTGGGTGGATCTGAGTGTCATCGTCATCTCTCTCCCCTTCTTGCTGTCTCCTTGTCTCTTAATAGGCCTATGCGTCAGGTTGTGACGTGGTGATTTTGGGCAGTGACTTTGAGCGACTGCAGATCATCCCAGGGGCCAAACATGGCAACATCCAGGTCGGCTGTGTTGACTGCTCACTTCAGGGTGGACAGGTAAGAGTAATGGAGTGGTGCTCTATCATGTTGGGTCCTCAGGCTGATGTGCAAACTGGGATGTTCCTGAAATACCATATGATTTTTGTTGAGTACAAACATTTTTTGAATATAAATTTTTTAAAATGTTAATTGAATGTATTCATAGTGTGCCAGTAATCACTGGGAAAGCATATTAAATTTTCAAATTAAAATAACTTGATGGGTGTTATCTTTTTTTAATTGAAGGTCAATATTGCATTGTCGATCAATGGAAGATAAAGTATTTGCTACAGAAAATGTTGCCACCATATGCAAACAATGCATTATGTGTATAATACAATCATAATGCACCATATATTCATACCCAACCCTTAATGCCATCCCATCATTTGACAGAGATTAAACTGCAAAAATAGGGGATCAGTCAAAAAGAAAAAGTGAGGGCACTAAAAGGTGTGTTTCTGCACAGCACCGTAATGTACAGTTCTCCTTCCTTTTACTTCACTTTATTTTTAAAGACCACACAATTGGTGGAATGTGTTTTTCATCAAGTTTGGTAGGCAAGCTCAGTTCAGAGTGTCAGCGAAATCATACTTATCTAATGAATCCCATCCAAATTTTGCTAAAATGTCCAGGACTGTTCTTTTCAGATTTTGTTATTAATTAACTAACTATTTTGCAAGGCCCATTAGTGGCAAGCTCTGTTGTCCGCTTAATAAGTGTTGGCAGCTTATGTTTTCAGGAAAGAGATTTGTTGGCAACATCAGTGGCTGTTTTAATGAACATGAGCTTCCTGTCATCAACTCCAAGTGAGGGAAAAAATCACCCAGTAAAGCAAGTAGTGGTACAGCAGGCTTATTCACTGATGTAATGCCACTGATAATCTCATTAATGACCCCAAACTGGTTTTAAGTTTTGGTACACACAAAAGATCTGTTGTGATGTGTTTGTAATTTGTATCTGGGACAGATCTGCAAAAATGTATTAATGTTACGTCTTTCTGATGTTCTGTATTGAACTCTGTTCCGAGTCCATCTGTGGCACAGGGACAACAAGATAATTTCTTGTGTGTACACTTTCTGTTTGCTACAGGAATAGTCTGAATGTTTTTTTTTTTTTTTTTTTTTTTTTTTACTTGTCCTTTTCTGGTGGACTTTGTGTGAAGGAAGTTGGTGTTGGGGTTAGTCCCAGTTGCAAAAAGTATTTAGGAGCAAGATTAATTATATTGTATAGTGTGATAAAGCACAGGCCCTACGTTTGTAATTTACTGTATCAGGTCTATGATTTAAACTAAAATTTACAAGTTTTAAAAGCTAAAAAAACTGAGATGTGAAACTGATGACACCAGTTGACCCGCTGTTAGTCCCAATTCAGGCTGGTCTGGGTTGTTTGAGTAGGTCTAGTTTCTTCTAGAGTTTTGGACCCTTCCCCCCATAGACTGATGCCATAATATCTAACTGATATTTGCAAAGGTGCGAATGGTCAGATCTGAATCTCTGCAATGTGTCTGTTAAATCTCTTCAGGGTTTTATTTGTTTGTAATAATAATAATAATAATACCATCTAGCTTGTATTGTTTTAATATCAGTGGCAGTGATTGCAAGGGGAAAATAATTCAGAATTTGGAGCCTATTTTCAGTTAAAACCACAAATCACAAATTGTAGCGTCTCTGCAGACCCCTAATTTTCATCTTCCATACTTCTCAAAATTGAGAGTGCTGGGTTTTTTTTCAATGGAACCCAAACTACCCCGTCCTTCCTTATTACTACAGCTACAGTATTCACGATTCATCTTAGTTACTGAGTAACAATGCTGCAAACAAATAAAAACGGAGAATTCCAGAATTACTACATCTGCATAAACCTGACAAATTACTTCATAAAAATATTAAAGGCAGAAGTCATCATTGCCAGGCCATCGCTGTAATCTGTCTTTATTTTTTAATTGAGGATGGTGGTGGCCTTGTTAAAACAGCAGACAGGCCTGATTTAATTCAAATGAGGAGAAGAAAAATGCTCACCCAATCCTTCACTACTCCCCTCATGTGATGTTTAATCCAATTCAGTTGGGCCAGAAGTAACGTCACATGCCTCCAGCATGGTCTAGCATCTGTTTAAGCATGCTCAGTTGTTATGCTTGCCAGTTCCACCTCACTGCTTCTCTCCATGCTGAGATATTAGCAATGCTATTTGTTTACACTGCATAGTTGAGCACACACCCCCTGCGCTCATACTGTGTTGTGCACTTCAGATGCGTTTTGTAAGCATTAATGACCCACTGCAATGAAACATGTATTTTCCAAACTCATTATATTGAAGGTGTAATTAGTTATAATTAAATAATACCACATTATTGTGAGAAATTACTAAAATTAGTGCAAACACCATAATTGGTGCTCCAACAGGTTGGGCTCTGCAGAACTTTGCATTGCTAAATTTCATCAAGATAAATTTATTTAAAGCACAAAACAAACAAAAATAATTACATTGTTTTAACTCTGTGTAAGACATCACAAATTGAATGCGTATTTGTTGTAATCAACGGCTTGCATCAGGTCATATGTCTCTTTAGGGTTCAAAACAAATGCATGCAGAGCAACACTGGAGACTGGACAGGGAGCAACCTACACTAACACCAGAAAGCAATGACATTAAATCAACTTTTGTTGTCAGCTTTAGTTAGCTAAAGCAGCAGGTAGTTGGGTAGTCCTGGTTAATTTAAACAGAGCTTTAAGATGTCTGTTGTAATATTCTTGCAGCATTATACGATCTCAAAATCGTAGTTAAAATCAGACCAAAGAATAGTCATCATTATAACCACAAAAAAGGAGACTTAATGTTTTATAACTCACTTTTTTCTTTTTGCTACTCAGAACAGGCCTATATTGACTTGACTTTATTCCCTGGACTAGAGCTACAGTATATTGTTAGTTATTTTACAGAGTAGTCGGTTACATTTTGCTCTCCACTGGAATTTGATGAAACATGAAGTGTATTCTAAAAAAGGATATATTTTCCTTATGTATCATCATCCCATGAGCCATTGTTTGTCTAGAAAGATTTAATGCGACTGTGCTTGGTCATGTGATGGCTTGTATGTGAGTGCCTGTGTCAATTAATACATGCACATTTGCATGTGTGACTCATTTCCTGATGTTATTCTCTCTCTGACAGTCGGCATATTATTTACCCCATTAGAGACACAGCATGTATTATCCGAGACCTGGACCTTGTTAAGCTTGGTATTTGTGGTCACTGCCACAGAAATTTCACCTATTCAGTCTGTTTAACATTGTGACCGTGGCTCCCATGGAAAGCACTTGAGTATGTAGCCCTAATCAATATATGAATGGCATGTAAGCATACAGTAGATAAGATATTGTTGATTCAACAGTGGGTCGCTATAGGTTCAAGGTATTTTCAGTTTGTTGTCCAGGGACTATACTCATTTACTGTTGAAACATGTCATGGGTTATATAGTAAACTATAGATGTTTTTGTTTGCTCCCAATGAGGATCTTGAATAAGGATCTACACTCATTATTCACTGTCTAAATTGTCAAAAACAAGGAATTTTTTCCTAGAAAAAATACGAGTTAGTAGGCTATGTCATACAGTTTACATATGTTATATAAACATACAGTTGATAATTTTGAAATGAAATGTTCTTCGTTGTATGTTTCAAATGTAAGTTTAATTGTAATTTACAACAATAATTTGATTTTTTTTTCATATTTAGAAATGGAATTGGAATATAATATGTGGAATAATATATGGTTCTTGCAAATATGTTTTCAGTGATGGCTTTTCATTCTATATCAGAAAACATGTCTTAATATCTAACGTGTTGCCTTTTCTTTTTTCTGCTGACAGATTGCAGCTTCCTATGGAAGCACTGTGTGTGTCTTTGAGCCTGTTCTGCACCCAGATCAAAAAGACACATCGCTGACTGTGAGTAGCCTACATTATCTTTCAGTCACAGTCTAGTCATGCATGTATTCAGATCATCCTGAAAATCAGACCTTTCTCTTTCAGGTGAGTTGATAATTGAAATAGAGCAGAATATTGTTCCTCCAAACCCATCAGAAAGTCACCAGGGAAGAACAAATATTTCAATCTCACATGCGCATTCTTACTGAAATATTAAGTGAGGTCTTGCAATCATGTTTACTGTTTATTCCTGTTCTATAGTCAGTGCAGATGTCCTAGGTTTGCTATCTAAGTGCTGAAAAGGCTTCTGTTGTTAGAGAAGTCAAAGAATAGTCATAAGGAATGGAAAGATTTTACACATTTTAAACACAACACAGTACCTCTTTCATTGCAGAAGTTCCCTGCTATTACTGCTGCTGTCTATGAGGCCTAATCACATGTGGCTCACATGAGAGCAGCTTCACTGTTGGTTCTTGTTATGCAGTTGTAACTACTGATATAAGGGACACAGGGAAATAATGTTTTTAGAACCTGTTGTATTTTTATCATTGTTTTTTTAAATGTTGTCTGTATTTTTTTATTTTTTTTTATTTTACAGACGGTGAACTGCCAATGGCAGAAGACTGGTCAATTTGTATTAAAGTCTATGGTACGGAATCTGGCCTGGCATCCCACAGGTACTTTGATACATTGTGCTCTCTGAAAATACTAAATCATGCATGTCCTGAAAACACTGTTGGGTTGGTACTATGATTCCAGTACCTAAATCTCTATTGAAGTATATGCTTTCATGTTTCTTTTTTTTAAACAAATTATATGATACAAGACATGGGTAGTATCTGTCCTGAAAGATTGAATATGTTTTTGTGTATATAGGCAGCACTCTCTTAACTGGCTCTAGTAGCCTCCAGTTGTGGTCTTATGTTGATGGAGTGAAAGATGAAGCTGAAGATGCGGGAAAGCAGGCAGAAATTACCATAAGAGACTCTCATTCTGCCTGGAGGTGCATCTGGAAGAGCAAGTAAGAACTTCGACTTGGTGATTTTATTGCTTTCTGGTTTAGAAACGAAGAACTTTTTGTTTTTAACAGAAATGTTTTTCTTCCCCAAATTTACTCAAACTGGATAATTTGTTACATTATCAGCATTATTTTTAGTTTTTTAGTTATGTACTAAATAGACAATTTAGTAAAGACAAGTATATATATATTATTTATTATTATTTTATTTTTATTTTTTTTGATATTCCAATATTGGTACATTTACTTCAACTTATTTTATTCTAACAGTTGTCATTACTTACTATATATTTTATATCTGAAAATACAGACTTACGTAGTATTGAGTATTAAAAACTGTAATTAATGTTTTATTTTTTTGTCTGAAGGACAGCCTCTCAAGTCAGTTTAATGAAGTTCTCTCCTGACGGGGAATTCTTTGCTACTGCTGGACAGGTAAGTGGTTTTTACCAGGAGTTGCTAAACCTGTACGGCTTTTGATGCAAACTAGTCATGTTTTCATTGTTAATTCACACTGATAAAGCCAAACACTGTAAACTCAGGTGTAATTGTAAAGTAACTTACTGCCTATCTTCGGTGTTTTATTGTTTTTGTTTTGTTTTTGGGGCGGGGGTTTGTTTTGTTTTTTGTTTTTTAAAGTTTTGGCCTACAATCTACTTGTAATAGCACATCATACAGCATAGCATCAACTATATCCCTGTTTGTCTCTCCTCTTCAGGATGACTGCCTAGTAAAGGTCTGGTACAGCACCAGTAAGTGGAAGTCAGGTGTTTCTAGACTCTTCACACCTCCAGAACCCAGTGTCAGTGTTCAGGGAGAGCTGGCCTTTTCCTTTGTCTACCTGGCCCACCCCCGCTCTGTTACCGGCTTCTCTTGGAGGAAGACCAGCAAGTACATGCCACGGTATGGCTACTGTCAGGCAACATTTCATAGTACCCTTTCTGCTGCCATGATTCATTTACTTTCTTAATAGCTTCAGCTTGACCTAAGCTGACACAACTGAGCACAACAAGTTGGCCTAACCTGTTTTTTTAGGCCTGTTTTACTGGGTAGATGGGTAGTATCTCTTTTTCTGTGTATTTAGCCAGCCACTATACAGTATTTTGTGGGCTGACTGAAAATGAAGGAGCTCTTGCAAATTCAAAATAGTTTAGAAACTGTGCAGTATTACAGTCTCACACCATATGCTCCCAATTCTGCCCTGCTTTGTTAGAGCATTGCTAATCTTATGTGACCTGTAATTGTTCTTTGACTGAAATTATAATGTGACCCAGTTCACAGCAGATTTAGCAAAAAAGGAAAATTATTTTGGAAATGCCTTGGAAGTGATTACGGTTACTCTACCGTTACAGCTCAGAGAATTAACATATACAGTAAGACATTGTTATGTCAAGGCCGAATTCTCACTAAGCTTATTTGCTGCTATAAATTAGGCTTTAGGAAGTATTGAAGTAGTGATCCAGGTTGTACTGCTATGTTGATGACCTGTCAATGATCAGATGGAATAATAAAGCAACATTGACTCTTATTCTACCTTTGGCAAACACTTGTCATGTTCTGTAATCATGGCCTACATTAAGGACAATTAGATTAGATTTGGTCATTTCTTTATCACCAGTATCATTACTACCTTTGTTGACCTACCTTTTGACCTGTATGTTAACATATCTCTTTACAGTTGTAAACTGCTGTTGAATAGTACTCTTGGCATTAGATGATAGAAATCATTACTGACAAGTTCAGTGCCCTCCTGCAGACTTCAGCCTAAACCCTTTGCCATTATCCTTCCTTTTCCCCTTCCCTGTCCTCCTCTCTCCTAACAGAGGTGCAGTGTGTAATGTTCTGCTCACCTGCTGTAAGGACAGCGTATGCCGGCTCTGGGCAGAGACGCTGTTGCCGGGTGACAGCCTCCTGTCCGGTTACCATAACAACCACACTTCTGGCCAACACAGTGACACACTCGGATGTGCTGGCCCTTCTAGGAAAAACACCTGCAATGGGAAGACACAAGGAACAGCACAGGAAGTAAGCTACTCTAATGTAATTTTAATTGAGACAATTTGTCATCTTCAAGCACTACATCAGAAAATTTAAATGTTGACAAAAGGTAAACCACTTATGTCAAAGAAGTGCATTATTTTTAAAGCTGTGTCACAGTGAGAATATCGTCTATTTTGGTTACAAAATGCAAAAAGAGTCACAATAATTTTATTAATAGTGGGAAAATAAATGGCACAAATGCTATGATCTCTGGTTTGCCTCATTTCGCCCCCTGAATTAGAAGCCAGGCTACTGTATTTTCATCACTGGTAATGAAGGACATAAGGATGCTGCAGAGATGAGGGAACAAGCAAAGGGAGACTGAGAAAGAAGATAGAAAAAACAGAGGCTTAGTGGAGTTAAAAGGGAAAATTAATTGGCTATCAGACATGAAGATGGTTTTTGAAGCTTTGAAGGGCTTAAGATGAGCATCAGTGAAGAATATTGGCCTCTCCTTTAAGTGACTTATGTTGTTGCTGACAGCCAAGCTAGGCCTCAGACACAATACTTCCATCCATTTTAATATGGACATTTAAATGGTTATGGGTCTCACTGGCACTTACAGAGCTCAGGGCACATTAGATTACAGGAAAAATAAGTATGCAAATGTCTCTGCTGTGCCTTGAGGAGAGTCTGTAAGAGTACATGTGTGGAATTATTCATTAAAAATCACAGACTGTGTTGGATGATCCAGGCAGTAGTCTGAGCTGACTCTCCTCCTCCAAAACTGAACGGATGGACAATACTGAGAGAGCCCCATTTTAAACTCCATTTTAATATGATGCCTCAGGGTGTGGGGTGAGCAGGACAAGATTTCTCTCAAAATCAATGAAGTTAAGTAAGCCCAAAGTTTCTTGATAAGGATACTGTTTGGGAACCTCCAGAGGAGAGAGTGATATGGGATTTCCATCACAATCTCATTTTCCCACATAGATATAAAATCATTCAAAAGCATCTGTATCTGCTGTGTACACATTAGTATGGCATATGCATACTCAAATAGTGAGTTTACACACATTTGTTATCAATATTTGACAAAGGACTTCTTTGCGGGTGTCATAAATCTCAGTAATACTTGAAGAAACTGCAGCAGTACACCTCTAGTATATTACTCATTCTACATTCAACGGGCACCGGTGTTAAATTTTTAAACTGTAGTATTGATAAGCTCCGACATTATTGTTTTTTTTTTTATCGGTACTTTTTAATGTTTTGGTGTAATTTATTATCACGCTGCAGCCTCTCCCCTGCTCTCTGTGTTTGGCTGAGCTCCTCCACACACACACACACGGAGCAAAGGCAGTCAGTGGCCAGCAGAGCAGAGAAGCCAGTGGAGATAACTCGAGTTGACGACAACTAGGACTACTACGCCTTTGTTACTGTATGTGCAATAAACCGCGAGTAAAAAGCTAATACTTTATCAATACACCCGTTTAACAAGCATAAACATGTAGAAAGCGATATTTTAATCTGTTCTGTCCGCAGTCTCTCATCCACCGCCACTATGTTTTACACAAGCACAGCGCGGCTAATAGTGAATTGTAACAAACAAGATGTCTGTATGTAGTCAGAATTTGGCAAATTCTTGTAAACATAGCTGAGACAAACCAGCCCCTCCTCCCTCCTGCCAGCGGTGAGATATTGAGTTTATATTGTGACTTTGCTGTTGTAAACATTACTGTTGCTGCTCTAGAAACAACATTTAGTTATATTTCAAATATTCAGTTCTTATCTTGTTCTGAATTTATACATTTTTTTTAAATAATATATTTTTTAAAAAGCAATTTAGTAATGAAAAAGAACGAATACGAGTATTGATAAAGAACCAACCCCATAAGGCGTATCGATAAGATTAGTATTATCGATAAAATTGTAACGATACCCATCTCTAGTCTCCATGAACCTAAAGACGCTCTGTCTTTCAAATTCTTGGCTGTCATTCATATGAGACTGCTGTTACAGGTTAATGCCTTGTCATGAGCATTCACAGAGGCTCAAGTCTAGAACTCTAGGTCTTTACACATTACTGCACAACAACTGAAAAAACCCCAATTACATAACCCAACTAAGTACCAAATTAAGTTTAGTTTTAATTTCAGTTCCCTTTACATGACTCTCTCTCTCACTCAGCCACTCTTCCATGCTGCGGCAGTTAACTTAAATATCATTTAAACGTCAATAACGGTAAATTAAATTCCCATCCCTATGAGAAACACCTGTTCACCAAAGCAGAGTAGCTCAGCTCAGGCTGGGAGGAGAGTAGTAAAGCCCTGTTAGTTGGCACAAGTTGATTCTTTCACATCAACCTCCAAAAGCAATTTTAACTTGTATCTCTGTGTCAGCCTGAAAGGAGTAACAGGAAACTATATAACCCTATAAAACTCTTGTTGCTTTTCAAATTATTTTGACTGTGGAGGTTCATGCAAGATCTGATTGTGTCTGTGATTTGTACATACATTTGTAAGCTATGAAAAACCACATTGATAAAGGCAATCTACATTCATAAAATATAGATTTAATTTCTTTAACCACAATCATCACATTTTTGGTTTCAAAGTATAGCATGTGAGAACTCTTACATTAAATATTGTTTATTAATTATCTAACTTGAGTAATTTGTTTTCTTCACAGTTGAATTTTCAAGAATCATTGCACGGCTCCTTTTATCAGGATGTGCCCCAGCCCTCTCTGACTGGCTGCCTGCCTCACCATCAAAGCCGACACTACAACCACAAGAAGAGCAGCAGCAACATGCCCCATGCCCACACTCTCTGCCACTTCCACATTGCCGCCAGCATCAACCCAGCAACAGGTTAAACTCAAACATTTGTTTCTGTAACTAATCCTGTAAATCCTCGTTATCAGCATCATGTTGAACACCAAATTTAGGCAAGAATTTGTAGGATAACATATTAGTTAATCATAAACCATAGAGACTGCATAGATAGTTAGCTCTGCTTGAATAAAATCAGCCTTTATTTCTTAAGGCAAAAAATGCTGTAAATTTTGTAGATTGCCTGATGTTGTTTATTTAACATCCCAGTGAGCTTTTGTGCTCAGTTAGCGCTGCCCCGAGTAATTGTAAGGCATTTTCATTTTGTTCCTCTGTGTGTCGTGGTAGCTTGATTTGACCTGAATCAGGGCAAAATCTTGTAGATTCTTTCAGCCTTGAGGCTTAGAAGTCATGTAAGATTGTATTTGTATGCTTGAATTATGTTTTAGCATACTTCATACCATACTCATATTCATGAAAGTTAATTTGCTTTTGTCCTGCATGCCCCCAGTCTAATGTAATGTAAATTTCCTTTTTCTTTTTTATTGAGGTTCTGGCAACAATTACATATACTGCCAGTTACGAATATGTACAGAAACACTTTTTTCATGGTTTTTGAACCTTAATAAAACACAAAAACAGCAGGAGTCACAGCATTACAAATATGCTACAAAACAAAACAAAATGGGGGGGGGAAAAACACACCCACACCACCAGGCTGACATAATTACATTCAAATTACTAGGTTATGCTATATTCAGTTCCAATGTTGTTAATTAACAAAGTCCAGTCCAGAGTCCAAAGGGGTCCACCATGTCCAAGACTGGTTGACATATCTAAAAAAAAATCCCTCAACATTGTCATGAAGGGTGGTAATGCAAAGTTTTGTTGTTCTTTGACTTCTTTATCTAAATGTTGTAACGTCTTTATCACTTATCGTCTTTATCACAGACATTCCTCTGCTGCCCTCCATCTCTTCTCTGAGTGCCGGGGATGACGAGGAACCTGGAGGTCCTTTTACTGTCCACTGGCTCAACAACAAAGAGCTTCATTTCACTTTAGCTATGGAAGTCTTTCTGCAGCAGCTCCGAGGCAGCCTGGAGCAATGTGCCCATGAAGGTACAGGAAAATATTTGGATCACGCATTAACACTTTATTTGAAGTGGTGTGCATATGAAGCTGGGATAGCACTGTCAAAACTAGACTCTGACTTTCACATATTGTGTTATGCTTTGTCTTCCATACTGATTTTCAGAATTTACATTTGGGCACTATGGTTTGCATTCTCTTCCAGAGCCTGAAGATGAGGATAACTTTGATGAAGAAGATAATAGTAGCAGGCCAAGTGACCCCCAAGGACCTGAGGCTGTGGAGCTTTCTCTGGCAGCAGTGAAGCACCAGGTGGACGTGCTGTTAGAGGAGTGGAATAAAGGGGCAGACATGCTGTTCAGTATCCATCCCACGGACGGCTCTCTGTTAGTCTGGCATGTGGACTGGTTAGATGAATACCAGCCAGGCATGTTCAGACAAGCTCAGGTACATTCACTGTTGATGTGGTTTATGTTTATGTAAAACAATGGAATATTACATTTATGTTGATGTTTTATGAACAAAAAGAAATACAGAGACACAGAAGTGTTATTATGGGAAACTACAGTAAAGCAAATATTAATTATATTTTTACTTCATAATTTAATGAACACTGTAAACTAAGCAGACTTTCCTTTGGTCACTCTTTCAAGCGACTTGTTTGTATTCACAATTTGTGCTTCTCGGGAAAGAATCCATTTATTATCTCAGTAAGGTTGTGAATCATTTTAACATCTGTGATGGTCTAGCTTCTATTCTAATGGCTTTTCATCCAGCCATTCAGACAGTTATATTCTAATTATGTGTGACTTCATATCAAAGTCCCTTGATGCATTTTTATTAGCCGTGAAATAATGAGAATCTTGTGACATGGTAGTTAGTTAGTCAGTCAGGCAAGGTAGCTAAAATAATCTTGTAGTTTCAGTGACATTTAGGTTGATTAGGCTTGGCTGCTTTAATTAGATAAAACAGACAGGATCCTGGTATTATTATTAGCATAAGTATTGTTGAACATTATTATTTTTTACATATATGAAAGGGCAAGTGACAAAGACCATATCCCTGGAGTCTCCAAATGACCCAATTAATTTCAGAAAGTCATTTGTCACTCAACTTCTGAATGGAGAAAAGACAAATTTTAGCCCTTTATTTTGAGCTAACCCTTTTGTAAAATGAGTTTATGCTCTTCAGTGCCATCTGTCATTACCACATCCACATGGGAACTTAAACTGTTTCATAATGTATGTATGTCAGAATTTCAAGCTAAAAAAGAATTACTTGATGGACTGAGTCTTTCTTAACACTAACTCAGAGCTGTAAGCTTTAGTTGCTTTAGATTTCATTGCTATGATGCCTCTCTTTCTCTCTCAGGTGTCATTTGTGTCCCGTATCCCTGTAGCGTTCCCTACAGGCGATGCAATCTCCCTGAGCCACAGTGTGGTTATGTATGCCAGCAACAAGAACGTGGATCTAGCTATCCAACATGGCAGACAGCGACCACCTGGGAGCACATTGCCTCAAATAAAATCTGCTCTAATAAGCTACGGAGGTCAAGGAAAAGCTGCACCCAGCAGTAGTCTTCGACTAAGCATTTTCACCCCCAACGTCCTTATGATCTCCAAACATGCCGATGGCTCCCTGAACCAGTGGGCAGTCAGCTTCGCAGAAGACTCTGCTTTCTCCACTGTGCTCAGCGTCTCTCACAAGTCACGCTACTGTGGCCACCGCTTCCACCTCAATGACCTGGCCTGTCACTCATTACTCCCTCTCCTGCTCACCACCTCGCACCACAACGCCTTGAGGACGCCAGAGGCAGACAACATCCTGGCTCCTCCGGACGCCTGCTCCTCTGGTTTCTCTCATTCAGCATCTCTGCCCCGTGGGTCAAGGCCCAGCCGGGTGTCCCTAGGTGTGGTTTCCCAGGATCCCAATGCAATCTATAGTGAGCTGATTTTATGGAGAGTGGACCCTGTTGGCCCACTGTCTTTGTCAGGCGGGGTCTCCGAGCTAGCTCGGATCAATTCTCTCCATGCATCAGCATTTGCTAATGTAGCCTGGTTGCCCACGCTCATTCCCAGCAGCTGTTTAGGTGAGAAAATATTTTTATTGTTTGGAGTTTGAGGACTTAATTCTCTGTTGCTTTAACAGTCAGCCTTTTTATTTAGTACAGCTTCATTTTCATAATTTCCTTTGTTTACCAAACAGTTATTTTGGTTCAGTAATATGAAGGAAATGCTGTTATCTTTTTCTGAATAACTATGACCAAATGAGACTAGCTGTGGGACATGAAATGTCCTGTTTTTTGAGTCTATTTTACCATTAGTTTCCAACTAGTAAAATTGTTGCCCGAGTGTACATACTTTATATGACTTTATAACAAGAGTCTTTTAATGTTTAGTTGTCTGTTAAATTTACTGTACCTCAGTATTCTGTACATTTGTTTTGTCTATATTTTTATGGTTATTTAGATGAACGAGCGTAATAGCATACACCGTTTAGTTTATTTTCTTTCTTTTTCTCTTTAGGTATGTACTGTAACTCCCCCAGCGCCTGCTTTGTGGCAAGTGACGGCCACTCACTCAGGCTGTATCAGGCTGTTATTGAAGCTAAGAAACTCCTGAGTGAGCTCTCCAATCCTGACATATCAGTAAGTCATCAAACAGAATTCTCAAACTCCAACAAACTCTGCAGGGTATAGTCAGCATTGCAATAACTATATTTTATGCACACCAATAACAACACGTCAGTGTTTCCCCTTGGACCCTTACAGAATCAGTGAGGTAATAAGGTGTTGTTAATTAGTGTCAGCCTTGGATGACTTGGTAGAAAAATTACAAACAAGCACAATTAAATAGCGTGAGAAATAAGATGAATGGCAGTGAACCTTCTAACTGAATACAGCAGAGTTGAATCAAGCAAGTGATGGTTAATATTTAGTTTTTATGATGTATTAATAGTAATTTTTAAGAATATTCTTTATTGCATTGCATATAAACAGCTCATTGTTGTCTTTGGGCAATTATCATAACAGTGTTGTCAATGACAGCATAGATAAAACCTATATTTTTAAATTTTCTGAAGCACAATTGGCACACTAACTGTATGTTTTGACTATGTAATAGTGTAACGTAATAGTGCTCAAATATTGAAAATGTTAATGTTTGTTTCACTTTAGAAATATGTTGGGGAGGTGTTCAACATCATCAGTCAGCAATCTACAGCAAAACCAGGGTGTATTATAGAGCTGGATGTCATTACTGGCTTTGTAAGTATACATAAAGTCCAAGAGAAATTATTCTATTGTGTAAACAAATTTCCTTTGCTCTTGCTCTCTCTGTGATCATCTTCTGTCTGACAGTAGAGAGACTCTGTAAACGTCTTGGATGAAAAGGATATTAACAGAAACTTCTCCCCTGAAATAAAGGATATATAAACTGTAATATATTTAATAGCCATAGTTGATTTTTAGGCCATTGGTAGCATAAAACATTCTGCAGTTGACTGAGTGTGAAAAGTCAACCATCATAAAAACGGATGCAGAACAAATCTTCTCTCATCCCCAGTTTTTGTGTGTGTGTGTGTCGCGCGTGTGTGTTTGTGTAACATTAACACAACTTGTGTCAGTGTGTCTGTGTATCGGCTCCACAGTGGATGAAGGATGTTGTTCAGTGCCTCCATCTGATGTAATTTGATAATAGCTGCTGTTGTTCTCTACAGCAGGGGAAGGAGACACAGCTCCTGCATGTTTTTGAGGAGGATCTGATCCTCGGCAGTGAGAGAACAGAGAGCATGCAGGAAACTCCTGATTCGCCTCACACTGGTATAAACAAAATTACTTTTTCTAACTCAGTGTTTAAAATGTAGATATTTTTAAGGTTCAATATCAAACATTTGCTGCACTTTCAAACACATCGATACTGGCACTGTTCATTAATATTCTCTGTGTGTGTTTTCCTCCAGCCTCTAGCGAGCCGGCCTTCTCAGCACGTTTTTTCCTTGTGGTGGTCGAATTGACCCCAACAGGTCGCTCGCTCCTCCACATGTGGCATCTTCATCTTGCAGCTCGTCCCGTCACCATGGGTGGGTACTTTGAACAAAAGACTTATCGTTCACAGTATGTAGAAGAAATTTTGATTCACTGCCACAATTGCTTCAGGATAAGCACTTTTATCAATTATCTTATTTAATCGCTAACCAAATAAATTAATGGCAGCCTAAAGGACAGTTTTACGCCAGGGAAAGTAACAAGACTGACAAAATTGTGATCGTCTGTTAGTGAGCAATAACTCTGTATTGTATGTAGAAATAGTAATTGATTTTGAACACCCTAAGAAGTTGTGGACAGTGTTTTGAGAATATTCTGTGAACTAAATTTACTGGTGTGGTAGCTACCTAAAATATTATTTATGGACTCTTCAAATACAAATAAAGACACATATGCAGTGTCTGTCACAAAGTAATGAATAAAAATAAATAATGTGGGAGAGTTTTGACCAAAAATTTTCTTGGCTTTTCTTGACAATATTTCCCTCCACCTGTTTGTGTCCCCACAGAAGAGACCACAACGGATAAGGATGCCACTACAGCTTCTGCTATGGACAGCTCTCAGTTTAACTTTGACACATTCAGTTCTCCAGTAACTCAGAAGAGTAAACCCTGCACTTCCAATCTGCAGAGTGCCTGTCGCCTTAGCCTCACAACACACAGGCTATACAGCCAAGAGATGTCTCTGCCAGAAGGGGTGGAAGCCATCAGTGTTACACCTTCAGCAGGTGAGGGACAATGAGGACACACACTTACAAATCGCATAAGTCTATGAACTTCCTGTAGTAGTGAAATGCAAGAGACAATCATCAAAGGTAGGAGGACAAGTACACAGTCCCTGAGCACAAAAGGGACATTCCATGTAAAAGGGGCCATACTAATAGTAGTAGTAGCAGCAGCATTAGTAGTAGCAGCAGTGTTAGTATTAATTGTTGTGGTAATAATTAAATTTTAATTTTGCACCTAAACAGTATTGTTATAATGGAATTAAAACAGGGTCCTCGGTGGAAGTATGCCAGTCTAATAGCAGGGCACAGAAATTTAGCAGCTACTGAGGTATTTACAGACACCAGTATAGACTAAATTGCAAGTTTTATGTTGCCATGGGAACTTCAGTTAGTAAATGATTGAAAACATTGATTCCAAAAAACTTTTTCTGCTCTTGGTGGCAATTGTTGGGTCTCTGTAAATAATATTATAAAGAGTATGGTCTAGACCTGCTCTATAGGAAAAGTGCAATGAGAACTTCTGTTATAAATTGGCGATATATAAATAGAATTGAATAAAAAAGTTTTAACCATGCAACCACTGTTATTTCACTTCAATCTTAGACGACTTAAGCCTGTTTATAAGCTTTATTGCCACCTGCACTTTGCGTACTGTATATCCAATAAAATAATAGTGTATCGTCAACTCTCTTCTTAGGTCACCTGAGCGCATCATGTTCTCTGCCAGCTGGCCGTGTGCCTTACCTCCTTGCTACTTCTTGTTCTGATGGAAAGGTGCGCTTCTGGAGATGTAATGTCATTGCAACAAAGCCTTCCAGCACGGACAACCTGGTGTACCAGTGGGAGGAGTGGCCACTCCTGGTGGAGGAGAGGCTTCCCAACAGCAGCGCAGTAAGCGTGCAAGGTCGCCCCATAGAGGTCAGCTGCTGTCACACTGGACGGATTGCAGTTGCTTACAGGCAGATGCCAAACACACCTCTGAACTCTTTTGGACTGTTGACTTCCTCCCCTTATTTGTACTTTAACAATAACACCCACCCGGCCCCAACGGTGACTGTACAGCGCAGCCCGAATCTCATTCCGAGCCCCAACCCAGGAAGCACTAGAGAACCATTGGTCCACATTGGCATCTTCCAGTGTGAGTCCACTGGTGGTTCACAGTGGATTCTAGAGCAGACCATAGTCCTGGACAGCACAGATCCCACAGCTAACTATGGTATTAGCAATAGCACAACTGGAAGTGTTAATGAGCCAAGTAACATGGACCTCTCTATACCTAACGAGAACTGTCATGGTTCTAGTAGTAAGAGCCTGGTTCATTTGGACTGGGTGTCCCAAGAGAATGGGTCCCATGTTCTGACTGTTGGTATTGGGACAAAGATTTATATGTACGGCCATCTCTCTGGGAAGCCTCCAGAACTCTGTCTGTCATCTGATGCCAGTAGAGACCGGAGCTTGTCTCGCCTGGTTCTGCTTCGATCTGTCGATCTGGTCTCCTCTGTTGAAGGCTCGTTACCCATTCCAGTCTCCCTCTCCTGGGTACGAGATGGCATCTTGGTGGTAGGCATGGACTGTGAGATGCACGTCTACTCCCAGTGGCAGCCCCCAGCACCACCCAAACCCAATGCCCTAATTGCCCAAGACACAGATATCAGCAGCAGCGTCTCCTCTATAATCTCAGCCATCAGACAGAGCCAGGAGGAGGGTCTCAGCCCTGGGGCCCCCGTGTCTTCACTGGCCCCTCCAAAAAAGGCCTTGACAAGATCGATGATGAGCCTGGCTCAGAAACTCAGTGGGAAGCGAACAGCTTATGACCTCCCTGTAGAGATGGAGGATTCTGGGCTTTTTGAAGCAGCTCACCAACTCTTTCCCACTCTGCCCCAGTACCATCCTGTACAGTTGCTGGAGCTCATGGATCTAGGGAAGGTAAATTAGAGAAATTACTCAATTAATGTATATACTTATACATATACACACATATATTATATCTTTGCTTTTGATTAGTTTTTCTTTATTTAAGCACCATCTCCATATATGTAAATATTTAACATAATTTCTCTATCTTCAGGTTCACCGTGCCAAAGCAATCCTCTCCCACCTGGTGAAATGCATTGCTGGAGAAATTGTGGCACTTAAAGACAGTTCCACCAATCCAGAGAAACGTGTGCGCTCTCGAACCATCAGTGCTGGAGGCAGCACAGCCAGGGACCAGAAGTTGTTCAGCAAAGCAGAGAACTCCACCCCTGACTACACAGAGATAAGCTCCATCCCTCCCCTGCCTCTCTACGCCCTTCTGGCAGCTGATGAGGATACATTACCAAAACCTGGTAAACTTAAACTAAACTTCATTTCATTAGTTCTTAACATAGGCCAAGTAAAGCAAAGTACTGAAAATATAACCATATTCAGAAAATATGAAGTTGAAAAATGCAAAGCAAAGCAAAAAATGGACACAGGATGTTTTCTTACAGTAATTTGAATCCCTAATTTTTTTTACTTAAAAAAAATGTATACATTGAATGCAAGTCATTTATAGTGAGTTTACTTAGTCCACAGTGCAAAAATGTAATACACTTGAAAGAAAAATACTCTGCACTGTCTACAAAGGCATTGCCGTAGGTGTTTTTTTGTTTTCTTTTTTAATCTAGCATTTTGAAGGGTTTTCACCTGCTGATCTAAGACTATGTCTCTGCAGGAAATAACAGCCTTGAACATAAAGCTAGAGCCATTAAAAAACAATTAACACAATTTTCTAGTTTTATAATTAAATTATATTAAAATTAAATTAAATTTTATAATTAGTTGGGAAAAAATTTAAACTTGCAAGGTAGACATGCTTTCAGATGTTGGACTATACTAACCTTAAAAGACTTGTGGATAACAACTTAATAATATAAGGTAGACTGTAGATACATTTTCTACTTTGATGAATTGAAAAGGGTGACAATTGAAGATTGTTACTTTGTCACAGTATGTTAAGCCTGACAGACATTAAAAATGTTCTCCAGAACAACAGTATTTACATTGTAAAAGCAGCTACCATTTTTAGGCACCCTGCCTCAAGGTGTAAGAGAGTGAGAATTATATCCTACTCTTGCTCTTCTAGTTTTTCCTCATTGTGTCTCTGGGGATACAAAGTGAGAAGAATGAAAGTAGAAACATGTATAAACAGTAAAAACATTTCCTGCTCTTTGGTATTTTAATTGAATCTGCTGTCTCCCCAGCAGGAGGGGATTTTTCTGCAGGTCTCTTATGAAATACATGTCTTGTGCCTCCCTACAGATAAAGTGGGCAGTGTGAGCGGAGATAGTGGGCATGGTTCCAGTCACACTGATGCTTATGATGAGCTCTTTAAAACACCCAGCATAGCGGACCTGGACCCTCTAGACAACGATCAAGAGGAAATGGGCAACAAGGTCAGGTTCTTGGTTAAGAATTAAGAATTTATATAAATGGGAATGGACGGCAACATTTTGGGCTTTTTTTTATATTCCACTGTGTAGCTAAAACATGCATAATTGTGCATGTCAAGGTTAATTTTAGATATATTGCTGCCTTAAAAGGAAGACCAGTCAAAGTCCATGATGGCCCTGGCTAATTCTTAAAAAGTCTTGTTGATTTGTGTTGACTCTAGATATTGTCAAAAGGTTGACGCATTTAGAAAAGTGTAGTTATATAGTTGTATAGTTATTATGCACATACAGTATCATGTGTGTTTTTGTCTGAATCCAGCTGTGTCTCCCTTTTTAACATTATTTCCTGCCTCTCTCTATTATGTGTTGTCTTATAAATTTGAATTACCGTACAATTCATTTTGTCTGTCTTGTTCCCTGTCTATAGGTTATTGACCTGTCCCAGTACAGTCCGACATACTTTGGTCCAGAACATGCCCAGGTTCTGTCCAGTCACCTCCTTCATTCCAGTTTGCCAGGCTTAACCTGTATGGAGCAGATGTCTCTCATGGCGCTGGCTGACACTATTGCTACCACAAGCACCGACCTCAAGGACAGCCAGGGCAAGAGCAAAGGTACTGCAGGGAAATAAAAACAAAAAATAAGGGCTCTTCAAATTAATGGAAATGCAGTAGATATGTGCTCCATTCCACAATATTATGTAATTATGTTTTGAAGTAACAGTAAGACCTGTCTGTCATTCATTTACCAGGTGGCGAGACACTGGATGAGTGTGGTCTGAAGTTCTTGCTGGCCGTCAGACTCCACACCTTCCTCTCTACCTCCCTGCCTCCAGCACATAGAGCACAGCTGCTACGGCAAGGTACAATGGGATAGTGGTTTTCAAACAAGCATTTCATAGCTGACCAGCAGGCAAAGACTGTAGCATTCAACACACTTGTACAGGGCCACTGTCACATCGATACATAATAATTTTATAATCTAACAAGACCAAAACTCACAGATAAACTTTTAGTAGTAAGTCAAATGTCCCTCAAAATTAGCACACTTAGTTCTTTGTCCAAAAGGCTTTAATATGTTTTCACCTGGCAGGACTTTATGTAAGTTTCCAGCTTGCTGCCTAAAGGCCCTTTCAAACACAACGCAACAACGGCACCCCTGCGCCCTGAAACCCATTATTTCCAATAAGCAAAGCACTCCACTCCGCACAGCGCGCCGCTCTTTGGGCGCAGAGTGCACTGAACCCAGCAGCGAGCACAAATCGAAAGGCCCTTAAGGAGCTGTATCCCTGCACTCCTTTAGATACAGCTCTATTGCCCACCTAGGTGTCAGAGCAGTAATTCTATAAAGACTCCTAAAGCTAGAAAGAGAGTGGGTCACTGATAGTTGCAATTGTCCATTTTTGACAGTAAAAGTCTCAGTGAGAGAAGTGAACAAGACATAGTTTATTCATCATCCTTAACTATTGCAGTAAAGTTACCCTTGAGCAAGGCACTTAATCTATGTCTGCTCCCCTAGAACTCCTCAGTGGCCAGCAGTACAACACTGTAGCTGTAAGAGGCAACTCATCGCTTTAAATATATGGAACTTACTGTGCTCACTCAAGTTGCTGTTGTAAATAACTGAGTTTTAGTTATCTTGTTAAATGCATATTAAAATCACTACACAGTGTTGATATTCTCCCTGTGAAATACAGATCATTCCCCATTTTCCATATGTCCTTTTCTTGTCACTGCAGGCCTGTCAACGTGTCATTATGCCTGGGCCTTCCACTCTGAAGCTGAGGAGGAACTGCTGAACATGCTGCCTGCCCTACAGAAGGGAGAGCCCACCTGGCCTGAGCTGCGTTCCATGGGTGTGGGCTGGTGGCTGCGCAGCACCAACAAGCTTCGCCGGTGTATTGAGAAGGTGAGGCGGCTAATGACATTAGTTAATTATGATCATCAATTTTGGTGTCAATGACCCAATGCCAGTTTTGTTCAAATAAATTGTCTAGTTTGAAGTAAAAAATTTGCAGATTGTGCAGTCAGTAGCAAATCAGTGTAAAAGAGGAGGTGAAGCTGAACTCATTTTCATCAGGGTTGTCTCCTTTTTCTTCAAACAGAACTTGCACAGAATCATTTTAAAGATGCTATAGTCACATAAAAATTCTACATATAAAGACTTTGGAGGTTGGCCATTAGCGTGTTAGCCCTGTGTATTTCATATTGATTGCTTCATTAATAAATGAAGTGCTGTCAGGTAGGTGAAGGTGAAAAAACAGCACTATAACTCGTTTGAGCTACTCCCTGAAATGACCCATAAAGCTACAACTTGTTCTGTGGATAAAACTGTATAGGCTGAGGAGGTGTGAACTGAATGTATTTTGTTCATTTATTTTGTCAGGTTGCCAGGGCTTCTTTGCAGAGAAACAATGATCCTCTGGATGCAGCTATATTTTACCTCGCACTGAAAAAGAAGGCAGTGGTCTGGGGTTTGTACAGGTAGGCAAAACTGACATAATTTTGCATATCAAATACAAATGCACATACAGTCATTACAATATTTTCCCCTACCCATAACCAGGATTAGTTCTGTCAGATTACTGAAGACATGACACCAGTATTGTTCTTTTGAGTCAATAATGTCTTTCTCTCCAGGTCTCAGAAGAATGCCAAAATGACAGACTTTTTCCGCAACAACTTCAGTGAGGACCGGTGGAGGAAAGCAGCACTGAAAAATGCCTTTTCTCTGTTGGGAAAGCAGCGGTTCCAGCATTCTGCAGCCTTCTTCCTTCTAGCCGGCTCCCTTAAGGATGCTGTGGAGGCAAGTGGAAGATTGACATGACACACTGTTTGCAAGAAGCACTTGTTCCTTCAACTGCAAGTGCCGCTTGCCAGCCTGCTACACTTAAGTTAGAAACCTTGCTTTCAGTAGTGAAGTGCTGCTCATTTTCATTTACAAAATGTCTGTAGCATTGTAATTGTGCCTCTTTTCAAACAAGTCATAGTCAAGGGCTGCGTTTGATCGTATTGTAAAAAACAGAGAAACCACATTCACAAAAACAGACCTCACCACCAGTATTTCTGTACTGTGCGGCATCCTTTAAAACAGCTCAATACATTCCTACAGTGGTGTCTTTGTCAAGAGCTTTTAGCACAATGCACTGAAGAATTATTGATGTTTGAGGTTGACTCATGGGTGTCTGTCCTCCTTTTTGTGAGAATTTTCAATAGCCTTAATTTCATAAAAATATATATTCAAATATATTTGCACAATTTTTGTTTGTTAATGTGTATACTTGCATATTTTTGGTTAGTTATAGTTTGAAAAGATTTATTAGTTGGCATTAGTATTTCTGCCATCTATCAGGGTTAGTTTACGCCACAAAAAACATACAGCGCTCCATCTTTTTCTCACATATCAAGTTGGCTGTTTCTGGTCATCTTGTTTGCTTAACCTTTTTATTCATCAAGGTTATTTCTGTTTAGAAAGTCCCTGGAGCAGTGAGTCACATTATTTCATCTGCGGCCTTAACTGGAGCTTCTCTAAGCATTTTATGGAAATGAGCGTCACCCAGGCAATGGGCTATCATTGACTTTGCTTAGTCTCTCTGGCTGGGAGGTAGTCTCATTGAAATGCACCTCACACCTTACCAGTTGGGAGCAACTTCAACTATTCACTAACTCTTTGCTGTGTGCACAGACTTTTATTTTTTGATTCTTTCCTTTTTTAACAGAAAAACAAACAAGAAAGCTGTAACTTCACTTAGATCATTTTGTCCTATTGGATTACTGTGTATCCAGAATATACATTATTTGTCTGCTTATATCTTGTCTTATCTCATCCCATTCAGTCCTGTGCCAGTAGCTCAGGAACCATTTTTAAATATCTTTCTTTATTTCCTCCTCTAGGTGTGCTTAGAGAAAATGCAGGACCTACAGCTGGCCCTGGTGATCTCTAGATTGTATGAGTCTGAGTTTGAGACGGCATCCACCTACAAAAAGATCCTCCAGAGACACGTTCTGGGTCAAGACAAACAGGTGCAGAGTTTGTGTATGTCACATCCCCCACAAGCTATTGCTTTTACTGTGGAAAATACACTATTTCGTGTGTTGTTTGACTCTCCAGCAACCATTGTAATTCTCGGTATGTTTCAGATTCAAGCCCACCAGGACCCGTTCCTGCGGAGCATGGCTCACTGGGTCCTGGAGGACTACAGCAGGGCCTTGGACACGCTACTCGATCAGCCTGCTAACAGCGCCCGCTCTGGGTCCGCTGAGAGCAAATGTGATGCTGGTAGGTCTGCAGTGCTCTTTATGCTTATTTTTTCTTTACCTCTATGCAAAGGAGAAATTAAGATGGTACAGTTTGGTACTGTGTACCACAGAAACATTTATTTTTACACTAAATTGATAACCTACAGAATTGTTACCCCTGAGTTCACAATTTCAGTAGACGCAAGACATAGATCAGTTGTAATAAATTATGAGAGAAAGAAAACAAAACTAAGTGATTATTTGGACAAAATTCATATATGTGCCCCATGTTCTCATTTCTGGTATTGACAATGTATTCTGATGATTTTAAGTGTTGGTCATTCATAGTAATACTTTGTATTGATAAATATTAGTAACGTTTTAAAGATTTCAAAGATTTCTCTAGTTAGTCAGTGGAAACAGACCAGGTTTTCTGACTGTTTTATTACTGTTGTTGTTGTTGTTGTTGTTTTTATTTATTGTAGGTCTTAACACACTTTTAAATATACCCAGATAAGTTTTGTTTCAAAATACATTGGATTTATGAATGACTGCCATTTAGCCAGAATCTCTGTAAAAAGTAAAAGTTAGTGTGAGTCTAAATTCCTACTGTAGTAGATAAAGTCTTGATATATATTAAAATATCTCAATACCCTGTTCACTTTGTGGACATTACAGGCCAAATGCAGCATTGCAGGTAAAACCAGGGGGTAGACTGTAAGTGCTGCAGGTAATTTGGCAGTGAGGTTGAATCCTTGTACAATTTCACATACTTAAAGGACTGAAAATAGTTGCAAAGCCGAAACATTTTGTGAAAGTAATTGTAGCCTACTGGACACAGAAGACCATTTAATTGAAGAAAATATACAAAACTTGCCCTACGAATAGATGAAGAACTGAACTTAATGTAAACCTCACCAATCCCAGATTAACATCCCTATGCTACATGTGTTCGACAAATGATGTTCTTAAAGCACATTTAATATGCTTA
Source organism: Siniperca chuatsi (assembly GCF_020085105.1). Taxonomy (NCBI): domain Eukaryota; kingdom Metazoa; phylum Chordata; class Actinopteri; order Centrarchiformes; family Sinipercidae; genus Siniperca; species Siniperca chuatsi. Next base: position 24,043,755 of record NC_058046.1, on the reverse strand, counting down.
CAGAGAAGAAAACACTGACTTGTGGAAAGTTGAAAGTGGTTCTTCTACTCTTAGATTATGTGCTGTCCTGGCTGGGTTCTCAGTATGAGTTTATATCTAGAAGAAAAAGCGTGAAGTTAATGCATCACCTTTCTGTCCATCAGCCACTCTCACTTTGTAAACTCTGTTTTTGACAGTGCTATATAAATAAAGTTCTTCTTCTTCTTTCTTCTTCCTTCTTCTTTCTTCTTCTTCCTTCTTCTTCTTCTTCTTCAGCTGTCAGTTTTTGAACTCTCAACTCCACCCTCTACTCACCTTTTAAGTGGCCGCAGAATGCGGTTTGTAAGTGTATAAGTGCTCACATAGCTGCATGTCTGAATTTGTTTAGAAGTTCAACAAAGATTCAGTCAGGCCAGCTAAAGCTCTCTTTCTGTGTCTGATCCAATTACACAGCTTGTCCTTGCAGGTACCGTGGTTAAAGCAGTAAAGGTGGTTGGTTTTTACCACCGACACAGATAAAAGCCAATTATCTGTCTCTTTGTATCTATGACAGGTTCCTCTCCTGTGTCTACATGTAACCCTGAGGTTTTCAATTTTTACACCTACCTTCGTACCCACCCACTCCTCCTTCGCCGCCATTTTGGCTCTTCAGACAAGGCTAAAGTTGGCCTAACCGCTGAGGGTCGCAGGGCTGACTCCATCAGCCTGGAGGAGAGACGACTGTTTTTCACAGCTGCATACGCACACCTGCAAGCTGGCTGCCCCATGCTGGCACTTGAAGTCCTCTCGAAGATGCCCAAAGTCCGCAAACATTCCAAACTCCCCAACCAGGAGATACAAGCACCACTGCTGAGCTCAGTGTCGGGCGCAAGAATGGACAAACATCAGACCCGGATTGGTCACAGCCGGCTCTCAACGGCTACGACTCGGATGGAAACAGCTTATCCAACAGCCAGTCAGATTCAGTGTTGAGTTTTGACTGGAGCCAGCCGTCACTGACACTTCCAGATGAGTCCCTGGAGCTGAAGTGGGGAAGTGACAAAGATGATGAAGAAGATGATGATGAGGATGAAGAAGAAACTAAAAATAGTCAGAGCGGTGGAACTGCAGAAAGCAGCAGTGTGTTCCAGGACACGCAGGATGCCATGTCGCCTCTAATGGAGACAGTGACAGGAGAAGACAGTGAAGACAGCAATGACTTCCTAGCACCATCTAATGACATATTAGCGGTCCAGCTGAAGTTTACTGCCTGCTTGAAGATTATGACCAATGAGCTCCGGACGCTGTCAACAGGGTACGAACTAGATGGAGGGAAGCTACGCTACCAGCTATACCAGTGGTTAGAAAGAGAGGTAATCGCACACACATATTTAAACACTTTTACAGACAGTCAAATCCATAATATTTTTTTGTTTTAAATAGTGTTATAATATCCATCTGTGTGGTGAAGCATTAGTCTGGCTGCACTCTTAGGTTTACTCAATAAAACTTTTATTACTTGCATAACTCCCACACAGGGTTTTATCTATGTGTGTGCACTGTGTCAGTGCAAATAAACATCATATTGGCAATAACTCCAGTGGTTTTTCTCTTATGAAATTGTTTACCTTTTCCTGTGAAAACTGTTTTGACAATTTGGTGAAATGTTTTGCTTTCACTCCAACGCATGCAAGATATATTCCTTCTTGATAAATTGATTTTAAGATAAAATTCTGTTTTCCGCAGGTGGTGGCTCTCCAGCGTTGCTGCAGCTACAGGCCCTGCTTGCCAGAGCTGTCTGTCCAGGGTGATGCCCCTGTTTCTGGGTTGGTGGAGGAGGAACAGGTGAGTGTAGACAGCTGGCTGCTTCTAAATTTGTCAGATGTTCATGAGGAAAAATCGATCCAACACTTGCTGTAATAAAAAATTAAGACAGCAGAGTGTGTCTTGACATAGTTGTTAAAAATGATGTTTTATTGAAAGTATTGTTGCAATATATTCCCTTGGTTATCTGTTGGGGTACAAAAATCTACATGCTGTTGTAAAATTTTGCTCTGTTGTTTTAGCTTCAGCAATAAACATAATTATACATATATACCCTTGCACAATACACTTACTGCGTATTTACAAAATTAAAATTACATTTCAAAGCCCCCCAAGTTTATTTATTTACAGAATCTGTTATTTACAGAACAGATTAATGTGCATTGTTTTAAAACGTAGTTGTTTTTAGCACTGTGGGGCTTTTGTTTGAACACTAGCCAGCCGGATAACGTTGGCATATTTTCAGAGATGTTGATTGATTTGTCTATAAAACTAATAAAGTAAAAATGGTTTTCCAGCCCGGGAGTCCTCGTGGTGACAGCCAGAGGAGCAGGAGACACTGGCTGCAGAGTAACCAGCCCTTACTAAGGATGTTTCTGAGCTACTGCAGCTTGCATGGCTCCCATGGTGGAGGACTGGCCTCTGTACGCATGGAGCTCATATTATTGCTTCAAGAGTCTCACCAGGTAATTAAAACATGCACAGAGGCACACTAAAGGCTACTGACATTTTTTCAGTGGCAGCCAAGTTTGTCTGGCTCTGTAGCTGCTGCTACTAAGTAACTGTACTAATGGATTTTTAGGTTGATAGTGAAAGTGATTAGACAGTCAATCATTCAATTAATCAATAAGCGACTTGTTGGCCATTCTTGATTTGAAAAATGTATAAGAATTTTAGTGATTGGAACAAAGTTTATATCTATTTGCTGCTCCTGCAGTCTGCTTTGATTTTGTGTCTTTTAATATATAGAGAATGAAATATGATGTATCCATATATAAATGAGACAAAAAATATGCATTTTTGTAACTGATTACTAGTCTAAGTCAATTTAAAATGTTTACCAATTATACATTTGCCAGTTACAGCTTCACAAACACTCTACTTGACTTCTGTTTTTCTTATTATAAAAAATTTATGTTTTAGCAATAATTACCATGTTTCTGGTAAGTTGTGATGACAGTGAATTGAGAAAACTAATTAATCATTGATAATGAAAATAATAGCTGGTGCAGCCCTAGTTCATGGTCTTACAATAAGATACTACTGAGAACATTGTTTCGTATTTGCAACCAGGACATTTTCACCACAGACAAGTGGTAATACAGGTGGTACAGCCTGCCCAAACTTTATCTGTCAGAGGTTCTGAACATACCTGACAACACAAACTAAATGTGACATTATTTGTCCTAATTATTACTAATTACTTAAAAAGGAACAACAAGAATAATGTGAACAGAGTATATTTTTTGCAAAACAAAAGACAGAAAGATAATAACTATCAGCTGCATGTAAAAACATTCACACCAGCAAGCAGAGCAGCAGTACTGTTTAACTGATCAGATATTCTCTTTGAAGGGAAGGATACTGAGCAGATGAGGGGCAAAGTACAAATGAAAGACCAACATGACGCCATCTGAAAGCTTGATTCCCAAGACACACACACACACACACACACACTCAGACCTACTTATTTTGCACTGGCAATCATCTGCACACCGCAGGTTATGCTGATTCTCCGAGCTCCTGAGGGAGGTCCTGCCTTAGGCCGACTATTAAAGGTTGAGTCAAATTTTAGAAGGTAAACAACTCAATGAGGCGCCATGGGAGTAACGCTCTCGAATGTTAGCACAGTCGACAGGCACTGGGAGTCCTTTCTACTCTCATACTTTGATTTTGAAATATAAGCAGTTTCTTTTGTCCCAGCTCTGGTCCCATGGTTGCCAAATTTCTACACTGTTGAGGAAATGTTTGTATTTTCCTTTGTCCTAACTTCAGCCAGTGTGCAGAGCTTCTGTTTAGGAGGTTAGTGACACCTGAATTGTGATTCATCAAGCGTCACAAACATAAGCCTGTGGTAGCCTTACACACAGAGAGTCATGTTCAGGGATCTAGTAAACACACACCAAACCAGGCGGCGTCTAATTTTTAGCTGTTTAAATGTCATTCTCACATACACTGGAAAGCACATGATGCACTCTTGAAGTAAGGGATCATGTATGACTTATTGTGGCTCAGGAAAATGCTGTTGTTTCACAGTTCAAAGCTTCTAAAAAAAGAAATGAGAACGTTGAATATATCTGCTCTTATTTTTTAAGTTTACTGTGATGTGAGTGTAGTGAACACTAAATGCTTAAATGTTTTTATTTACTGTGTTATACATGATCCATTGTCAAAACAGCATGTGGATTCATTAGTGCATCTTTATACCTGTGTATATACCTGCAGACATACTCTATTGACTGAACCCACATTTCAATATGTTTCTCTCTGATTTCTCCCCACAGGATGACGCCATCCAATCAGCGGTGACGTCATGTTCTCCACAAACCTCTATCCCTCTTCTGATGGCTTGCACGGCCAATGTGAAGACAGTGGTGGCCAATCCCATCGTCTACCTGACCAACCTGACTCATGACATCTTGAAGACCATCAATGCGCTCAACTCGCCTCCACATCCTGATGTTGTTAACAATGAGGTAAGGCAGTCTCTGCTCTCATTTATCCATTTCTAATTCTGGTACTGTTGATTGCATATACGGACATTTCCTCTTGATAGAAAGGCTATAAATTAGATTTTATTGAAAGAGGACAAGATCCTGGAAAATTTGTGCAATGAAGCATACAGTAAAATATATACATTTTTCATATTGGTATTCTAGAAACTTTGAGACAAATTGTTAAAATCCTAAAATCCTCTAACGGATAATATTAGCTTATTGCAGATATATCGGTGTCAGTGTACATGTCAGCCAATAACTAAGAAGAAATTGCAGTATAAAAATGCCAAAGATATGTTTGAGGTAGTTTTAGAAACAGGGACACCATTACAAATTGAATTTTTCAACTGTAAGATGTCCCACTCGGTACAAAAATTCTGTAAATTCAATAAATTTAAGGGATCCTTATCAAAATTGTTGTTCATATATGTATATATGAGTCGATATATTGTTACTGAAACTAATTTTAAAGTTTATGTTGTGCATAAATGTTTAACAAATGCTTGGACACATAAAGATTCAGTTTGTTCTTTTAGGTGTGTTTAATTTTGATTGTATTCCTACACCTCAAACACTTATTCATGTTTGTTTGTTTTTTACAAAAACCCTTGCTTTATTTCAGATCTATGTGATGCACACATTGGCTGCCTCTTTGTCAGCCTGTATTTATCAATGTCTGTGTGATGGACACACCCACAGGTAAGTGTCTCACCTGCCTCACCTGTTACCAATATCTTTAAGCTATTAACCCCCTAAGCTGTCATGTTGCACAGACTGTAATCAGCAGCTGCATACTGAACTTTAAAACATCACAAACCCTGAGCTATTGTTAAACCATCCATGATTTGGGGATCTAGGGAAATAAATCTTTGCAGATCCCAGCCCAGTGTTTGAAAAACTGCTTTTATGCAGCCTGACTCAAAAAGGTTTGAGTTCATAGTGGGTATCTACAGTGCAGCATCTCTCTGAGCAAGCTTCTTGAATTCTTTATATGACTTCAAGCGATGCTTAACTTTGATACAACTTTTTCATTTTCCACCACATTCACCTTGACACAGCTCCATTAACAGCACTAGCCACCACTGGATTATTTATCGATCAAGAGTGATCTGACTTTGTCTTCCTATTCTTAGCATTAGCATTTATTGCTAGCGAAACTAATGTTAAAATGTGTGTGTGTGTGTGTGTGTGTGTGTGTGTGTGTGTGTGTGTGTGTTTTAAAGGTTTTTAGACTTATTGGAGCAGAATGATAAGGGGGGAAGGGACATCACTTACTGGTAACCACGCATACTTTATAATAAGAGAGTAATGCACATGTACATCTCAAGTCAAACACTACAAATGTAATACCAAAGTGGAAAATGCTTTTCAAGATGTCTTAGGCTTTGTTTAGGAATACATTTTTTAGCACATGCTTTAGGCTAGTTTTACAAAGCGCTATAATGGTGTGATTTAAGACATGGGAAAAGAAAAATATGTTGGAAGTTTGCTAACCAAAAATATGACTGTCACTTGTCTGTTTTGATCGTGTTGAGAATGATTTATGAAAGCTAATTAAGTATTTACAATAAGAATGACAAACAAAGCCTTTGTTTGTCATTCTTATTGTGAATACTTAATTAGATTTCTGGTTTCGACAGATAGGAGGAACATTGTTTATTTAACACGCGTATGTACCATAACTCCCAACAACCCAGTAGGATTTAAAGTGTGTGTGTGTGTGTGTGTGCCATGTTCTTATATCCCATTTATCTTTAACCTGAATGCACACTAACCCATGGGGGCGTGTGACAACAAAAATTGAGCTCCCCACGGGTAGAGACCACTTTTTGAGGGTTAAGACTTGGTTATAGGGTTCAGGTTACAAATGGGTTAGGGTTAAGGTTAGGCACTTAGTTGTTAGGGTAAGGGGCTAGGGAAAGCATTATGTCAATGACTGCTCCTCACGGGGAGAGTGTGTGTTGTTTTTAAATATCACATTTGCCTTATAGCTGTGCTGCTGTGTGAGTTCCTGTCACAGTTCAGCCAGATTGCTTGATGTTGTACAGAATCATTTTTACATATGCTTGACCAGGCTAAGACCTTTTAAAGCCACAGTGCTGTGATCCCAGAGATAGAATTGCTTGTATCAATTAAATAATGTGTCAAATGTGTCTTTTTAAGCTAATAGAAATAACATTCATAATTCTTACAGAGCAAGCTCTGACCTCAGTATTTCAAACCTCACACAACTCTAAGCAATGTGATTAAATGAGCACTTGGTTTTGCATCTTCCTTATCCATGCACCCACCCCCACACACACACACACACACAGCCATTTATCACATACTGTTTGTTAGTTGAACAGTCTAACTAAATTAGCAAGGCTATTTCTAATTTAACACTGTCTTAGTTATGGTAATTATGATATAAACTCTCTCACTGCAGAGGTTTGATGAAATTGTGCTTCTGTTTTTTCCTCTTGAGTGTGTGAGTAAGAGAGCGAGTGTGAGAGAGTGTGTGAATTTTTTAAAAGGTATTTCAGGATGTAGGTTGCAGGAGTTGAGTGTTGCCAGCAAGTTGACAGTATTTTGGTACATGTTCTGCTCTTTTCTCTCTCTCTGCTATCATGTTAACTTCAGTTTAATTTAGTTAACTGTTAGGAAAACAGGTACATCCATATGAAGCCTAAAAGCACTAGAGGTCACTGTACCTGTACATTTGCAGTGAGGTGTGGGACTTAGGGATTAAATTTGTTGTTAGAAGTGCATTGAGACCACAGTGACTACCGCTCCTCCTTCTGAATGATGTTCCCTTTGACTTTTGAATTCTTTTTGATGTGGAGGCAATTGGTTTTTTCACAGAAGCTTAAAGGGGGACTTAATAGACTCCCTGGTGGGTTAAGCATTTCATATCCGTAAAAAAATTCCTTTGCAACCATCCAAGTTTTTTGTGTGTGTGCATGTGCCACTTGACGTGAGAACTTGAGTACTGATGCTTTCTTCTGTATGAAGCTTTTCTTCTCTATAACCAAACAGCATAGATATGCTAACCTGAGATGCAGCCCATTAGTATTTCATGTCTTGACAGAACAAAGCTTGACAGCAGTGTCATAGTGCCTCTTACTTAGAAACATCATCCCAGAATTCAGAACAAAGTTAAAACATACATAAATGTTTTGCTTTGTGCCCTTGTACTGACTGCGTGGTTGCCTTCTTTTGTCTGCTGAAACTCCCACAGCCATGTGAACCATTTCACAGGAATCGTGTATCAGAGTGTGTTGCTGTCTCAGAAGCCAGTCAAAACTGTCAGCATGGATGAGTCTGCTCAGCCCAACACTTCCCCTTCACAGTGGCCAGGTAAATCAGCCAAACCAAACACATTTTGTCTAAATTAAAAGAAACAAAGCATATTTTGTCAACACGGAAAAGACCCAAACCAACAATGTGTTTGTCCGTCTCTCAGTACTTACCGACGTCCCTGGCTTGCCTGTGGCATTCAGCTCCAAGCTCATTCGTTCCTTCTGAGGATGTAAATTGTTTAAAACAGGTCATGAATAGTAAGTACTCTAGTGAGTATTTACAGCAGCTGGATGGTGTATGTGGGATTGACTCAAAATAAACTATAGTGCCCATATTCATTATAATGAAGGAACATGTCACTGAGTGCAACAGTGTGGCTCACTGATGTGTTTTTAGTAGTTTTTGGACATCAATGGAGGTCTTTAGCACAGAGGGATAAACGTGTTAGTATGATCAGTTCATTGTTGGTTGTGGTCTTTTCATGGGATTTGTTCGGAATAAGAAAACATAAGTATTGTCAGCCTTTTACTTTTAAGGAAAAGGAGAGTTTGTCTGCACAAGGTGAGGGTGAAAAAAACAATGAGATGTTTGACAAAGACCTTGTAGGTCGACACGTTGCATCAATAAAAACTTTTGGGAGCCTGCAAATTTCAGTGTGCGGACAATCTCTTCTTTTCCTTCCTTTGCTGTTTCTTGTCCTGGACCTTTTAATTAACGGGTTTGATGTGCACAGTATCCATCTTTGCAGCCTTTTCCTTTTAATTAAACCTTTTAATGGATTCATCAGTAAGTTGACTTACAATGGGCTGTGTAATCTGCTTTGTTTCTTTAAATGTAAATGTGGTCTTGTTTGCATTTTTATACAATATGTATTTTATTTAGTAAGCTCAATATTTTGGTCAGTTACTAAAAACTGCAGGTTACACATTTTAAATGGTTCTTCAAATGCTGTTGTCTTTCTCTCTTCTGTCCTTTCTCTTTCCCTGCTTTCCTTTCCTCTCGTCCCTCTCTACAGGTATCGCTTCTCTGATTCGCCTGTTGAGCTCAGCAGGTGAGGAGAGCCAGCCAGGCTTAGCTGTGCTGCTCTGTGAGATCCTGACTGCTGTCTTCCTCAGTCTGTTTGTTCACGGCATGGCCACTCACTCCAGCAACGAGCTGTTTCGCATCGTGGCCCACCCCCTCAACAGCAAGCTTTGGGTGACAGTGTTCGGAGGAGGTGCCCGGACCCCTGTCATAGAGAAACCCAACAGCCCAACAAGAACCCCCCCACCAGGTTAGGGGGGACTATTTTGGCTGATATAGTTTTCTTTCTGACAGTCTCCCTCAGTGGCTATCTCTTTGTGTGGGTTTTTTCTTTTGGAGGGGACCCAGTAGCTAAATCAAATCAGTCCTGCTAAATTAATTGGGTTCCCGTCTTTGGGCCATAGTGAAATCCATCAATCTATTAGTGTTGGAGCTCTTTCCCTCACACTCTCTGTGCTACTCTCTCATGGCTGGTCGAGGAAACCTGATGTAATGCAACTGTAACACCTGTTTATTTGACAAAATGTAGGCATTACAGGTTTTTTTTTTCTATTTTTAGGAAGATATTTCAATGTTCAAATTTCAATTTAAAGCTGATGTTATTGACATTAGCAAAAAAAAAAAAGGCCTGGCGTATGTATTGTATATGATGTGAAAATGCATGTGTGGATAGGGTTGTGATGGCAGCTGAAATCATAGATGCAGCAATTTAACAAACACTTGTCTCTCGACTCCCCAGCCTCACCATGCGGCTCAGACAGGAAGTCCAGACGATTCAGGCTTCTGTCATCACGCAGTGGATCCAAAGAGGAGGGCCCAACCAGTCCAAAGCATGGCCCTGTGGTGGAACAAGAAGCTACCTCTATCTTTAAAGAAAGATTTGTCCCTCCAGAGCTCAGCATTTGGGATTACTTTATCGCCAAGGTAATCCAGAATATCAATAACAACACCCAAAAAACATGACCTGTTCATATACACTCCTTTTGTTTCTTTTATGAGTCTAGCTTGAGTGTATTGACTTTTAATTGGGATAATGTTTTATATGCAGGGTTCATGTATAACAGCATAATTATATTTTGACCATATTATGGTTATGGTTATAGTAAATATCTTAGGGAAATATACTGCCAATTTGTAATTATCTAGATATGTTTATCTGCTATTATAATCAACATGTACTAAAGCTGAGAGAAACAAAAACAAAAAAGGATTTTTTTTTCCTCTTTCGTTAGCTGCCAGTCAAACTTTGTCTTATTCATTGTTGTTGTGTCTTTTAGCCTTCGCTGCCACCATCAGAAAGCAGAATTGAATATGACTCCGAGGAGAGCCAGGGCAGTCAAGATGAAGATGAAGATGATGGTGATGAATATGAAGATTTGTTTGACCCCAACTCTCCGCAAAGAGAGCATTCGAACCACAATTCATACAGGTAATGACACAGCTGAGTGGATATCACTATATCAAACAGTTACTCATCTTCACCTCAATCCAAGCTGCCTAGAGTAAACCTGCGTGTGTTTACAGCTGTTTGTGTATTTCCAGTGACTTTGTATTCAGTCGAACACACCTTTATGGCCCCAGTTTTTTTTTGAAGGCAGCTTTGGACCCATTTAGAGTATTTATATTCAAAATTGTAATCTGATGGCTTCTTTTCCTCCCAGTTGGTGTTTGATGCGTCTGGCAATGGTTCAGCTGGTGTTGGTCAACCTCAAGTCCTTTTACCCAATGGCAGGATATGATCTATTAGGTAAACACTAAAATACACCACACACCCTCTTATGTACTAATGTTCAGGATGTAGATAAGTGCCGCACCATTTCTCACTGCCTGTCTTAGCTAATCTTGCCTTCTTGTTTGTGTGTGCCTACTCCTATTTAACACAGATCTTCCTGTGGGCTCTCCTCTGTGTCACGCTGTGCTGAAGATGCTGCAGCGCTGGGAGCAGGTGCTGCAGAAGAGGCTGGAGATCTTCGGGGGCCCCCCTTCCAAGTACATCTCCACCCACCTCCAGGATGAAACAGCCACACCTGGTCCCGCCCTGCTCCGACACAAGGCCCTGTTTGAACCGTCCAACACCCCGTTCAGGTACCGCCATGAGCTAGGAATCAGTAGCACAAGTAAAAAAAATTATTATGAGTAGTTTTACATTTATTTTTATGCCTCTGCGCCAATGATAGCTGTGGCCGGAAGCGTTATGTTTTCGGGTTGTCCGTTTGTCCCATTCTTGTGAACGCAATCTCAGGAACACCTTAAGGGAATTTCTTCAAAGTTGGCACAAACGTCCACTTGAACACTCAAGGATGAACTGATTAGAATTTGGTGGTCAAAAGTCAACGTCACTGTGACCTCAAAATGACCTTGTCAAACACATTTTTTGCCATAACTCAAGAATTGATGGGGTAATTATTGTGACAAAATTTCACACAGATGTTATATGGGATACAACAAAGTGATGACATTTGGGGGTAAAAAATGTCAAAGGTCAACTTCACTGTGACATCATAATGTTTTGTTTTAATTATTATTCAACACCATAACTCAGGAACAGAAGGGTAGATTGTGATCATATTTCATCGTTGGTCAGACACTAACTAGGTGACACTTGACTCAAAGGTCATTGTGACCTCAAAATACCTTTTTAGCCATAATTTAAGAATGAATTGGGTGATTCCAGATTTCACACACATGTTGACACAATGAGTAAACAATAACTAGCACAGTAGCACAAAAGCACCACATTTTGTGTAGCTGTACTCTAAAAAGAATCCATCTTTACATAGTAATCAAATACACGTGTACCTGTTTTGCCAATACATCTTTGATAATCCTTCATTAATCAGTTCAACAATGTATATTCACTGGAATCATACATATGTATCATCAATATAGTGATAACTTCCATTTAGCCAAAAAATACACTTGATACCTTTTTTATTCAATTCCTTCCAAGTATTCACTACATATATTATATGACTCTGGACAGACATGGATGTAAACTGAAACTTGACTGCTTGATGGAGGCATACAACCACAGGGCTGTAATTCTAGTTTTTATTAAGATTGAATTTGAAATCAGTCAGCCTCAATGTGTTTGTTGATGCACATGTTTGTATTCACTCAGGGCCTTTAGAAAAGTTCATGTTTTTGCTTAGACAAAGCAGCTTATCCTTTATGATATCGGTTCAAGCCTACACATATACCCTTGAGCTTTTAAACATCATGAATTAATGTTAACATGATGCTGTAAGTTGTTCCTCAAGATCTCCATAGATTAAAAGTTTTATCCTTCAGCAGATGTGACCCCTATTTACTGTTTTTGGAGGAACAACAGTATGTGCTGTATTGTATGTGCATTTCACGTGTTTTGCCTTAAGCAACAGATATGTGGAGTTTTCAGATCAGCACCAGTGGCACAAATCAGAAATAATATTTTCTAACACATTTTGTTGTGCTTCAGTGAACTGATACAACTGATTTAATGAGCATTAGTGTTAATATGCAGGAGATGCTCTATTCTTTCCAGGACTAGCCACCCTTCAGCGCTGCCAGTGAAGCGTCTGTGGCAGTTTCTGGTCAAGCAGGAAGAAGTGCAGGAGACTTTCATTAGACACATCTTTACCAAGAAACGGGACCCGAATGAGGTACAACATGTTTACAACATGCCAACCCACTGCATGAACAGTCTCCATGTTGCACAGCTAGCAAATTGTATTAATTAACACATTATTAACACATTAACTATTTTGTTATAATAAAATCCACAAGTCTCTGTATTTAGCCCCCAGGCACACTGCATCATTATTGCTTTTACAACCCTGTTGCCGCATTTGTGCTTTTTTTGTTGCGCATGCCAACCACATGTATTATTACTGCCTCCAGTTGCATGTTGATGCTTTAATTTTATTCAAATAATTACACCCTGTTTGATTTAACAGCACAATAATTCAGTTTCTGTGTGTGTTTGACTGCATGATTCATCACTGGTTGTTGTTGTTGTATGTTGTGTGTGTTTTGTGCGTGTGTGTGACTACCCTGTGCTGCTTCCCCAATCATTAAAGTCGGGTGAGGACCAGACTGACAATATGAAATGTTCAGGGATGGAGGAGACAGGAAACCATCAGGTACTGCTGCTTCAGATAAATTGTGACTTATGTTATTGGGGTGGGATGTGCTGGGTACCAAGGAAACAAGTACTGAAAACTGTCAAGAACCAAAATTGCCACCAAATGATATAATTAGATCCTTGCTCTTAACTTATTCTTTGATGAGATATCTTTAGACCACATTTAACATAATTGGTCTAATTTGTAAAATGAAAAAAGTTATTGTTTTTAGAAGTGCGTGTTTATATTCAGTATTCAAGTATTGGCACTGATATAAGAAAAAATTTCCTTGGAGTGGGAGAGACATTTTTGTGGTAAGAGTCTGGGAGATTATAAACCTGAAAATGTAATGTTTTATAAGTAAAACCATACCATTGCTTGTTTTTGTAGTAAATCATTAAAAAATATACCTTTAATCTCTCATGTAGGGCTGCATGATTGTTTCTGCAGACTGCAGAAAACACTTTCAGATGAATCTGGCCACAAGTGACAAAAGGAAAATCACTGTTGTTTCTGTATGATTGGTCACGCAGTTTTCCAGCGTGCTTTATAATATGTGACAGACCAGAGCATCACTCACCACTAAAGGTGGTGTCATTATCACACCAAAATCCAATTTGGTTAATTGTGGAAGCTAAAACTGTAATAGAGATTTTTATATGATTAATCATGCATCCCTGCTCTCTGGTAACTTCTTTCCGAGAACCAGCCCGCAACAGAAAATTGCATTGTTTTTACCTGAGAGTTTTTGTTGCATTTCACAAAAATGTGTGATGTTTTAATTATTAACATCAAGATTTGTCAAGACCAATGAGTAAACAATCTTGTACTCTATACAGATGTTGTGAAACCTTATGAAACATACTTCACATCACCATACTGTAGTGTGGGTGGTACAAACTGTACTGTTGATTAGATATGTGTACATCATGTGCTATTTATTTGCCTCCTACAGTAGAACAGTAAATGTGCCCTGTCACATATAATCTAAGAAACATTAAAATTGTGATTTTGACAGAATTACAGTATGTGTATTTTCTGGGCCATGAACTCTGTATGTTCCTTTCAGTGTTTGATATTAATCTTACATTTAGCTGTCCAAATATTAATGTGAACCATAAATCATGAATTGCACTGTACACTGATGCTTCATAGAGTTTTCTAATCTTGCTCTAGATGTGCAAACTGCCACGTTGTAGCTACTCCTTATGGCTCAGTGTTAATTAACCCAGTGTCTCAGAGGACAAGCTATGAAGCTGAATAGCTTCTGATTAATGGGCCGAACACTGTCGCAGTGAATCTGTGTCCCACAGGGATTATGTGCTTGGCGAAAATGGCAAACCACCATATTTAGATTTCTGCAAGTCAAGTTATACTTTATTCCATCTGACAGAAAAAGACATGGTCTTTTCCCCTTGAATAAATGCAGTAAAGATTTTAATTCAATCTCATGTTCAAAGGATGCCTGTCTCATTTTGAGTAACTTTGGCATCAAAATGTAACATCTTTATACAATATTTAGAGTTACAGTATAGCCTACTCTGCATACATCCCATAGGACCTCTATGGTACAGTGTGTGCTTGTGTTCATTGCTCAAGGGTTGTTATGCCCATGCTATCTAATGGCACTAACCCAGTCATGTGTGCTGCTGTGGTTAACTGGCCTGATGTACCTCACATGTCCTCTCCTAACCCTGAATGGCAAGACAAACAACACACATAAACATAGAGTGTACATATTATATAGTGTAAAAAACAAAGAGTAGGCTTAGCTTGAGCCATGGCTCTGTTTTAATAATATCTCTGTTACCTTCAACAGCAAATAATTTGACACTTTATTTATCAACTCCCCTCATGGATCTTTTCAGGTTATTGGTTCTGTAGCATGAAGGGAAATGTATCTGAAGTTATGGCTGTTATTTGTCTGCAGGAAATGTTTACCAATGTTTCCAACTGTAATGAGTGAATCTCCATGGTGGTGATTTGTGTCTTTGTGTGCGTTTGTTACTCTGTGCAGACTGAGTCAGTACAGGGCTGCTCCGGAGGAAAAGCACGCATCATCCACAAGGAATCTGACATCATCACAGCCTTTGCCATCAACAAGGTACAACTCTTTTACATAGATGTCACTGAACAACACAATCTACTGTGAGAAAAGCATAGTGTATTTCCAACTTCAGGACATCATTGGTTTGTCAATCTATCTGGTCAATACTGGGCATTTTATTTAAACCTCCGAATGTCCACCTCCAGTATAATCTATATGATTCAATTTGTTTAGTAATATAATTAATCGATACTATGGAAGCCGGTGCTGTAATCTCTGTTTTAAAGTTAGATTAGTTTTTTCTCTGTTACTGGGAAAACATTAAATACACAGATATATGGACAAATGTTTCTTCAGTGCAAAAATATTGTATCTATTGGAAAACTTAAAAAAATAAATAATAATTGAGCAGCAAAAATAAACTGTTAAGTATAATCTACTTTTTTAAGTGTCATGTAACCTTCTGTGGGAGTTGATTCATCAACCATTTGGAGTGAAACACACTCATAGGTATGAATCTCACCTTAAAGCTGCTCTAGCCAGTATTTTTGTATTAAAAGTGGGTCAAATGAAACCGGTCGCTTGTAGTGAACCCACAGAGAATATCCACCCAACTCTGTAGACGTAAGGGAACATGCTTGTTTGGTACAGACCCCAGCAAAATCATCATTTTTATATTTTTTTTCTGTGAAAGTAAAATGCAATATCTGTCAAAATAATCACAATATGATTTGTTTTGCATATCTTTCAGCCCTACTGTGGTGGATTCAAACTGAATTTTAAGAAAACTTGTATTTCAAGTCATAGTTTCACTTTGACCAAAGCACCTTCAAATTCCGAGCACACAATTCAATTCAAAACGAATCTCAAATTGTTTTGGCCAGTGGCACAACTCTTACGCCATATCCTAGCCCCTTTGATGTTGTTGAGCCTGTGTTTTCTTTGTTTGATATAGGAAGAGGTTCACACTGTCATACTCTCGCTTGAATGTAGCTATTTAGTTCAAGGGAAGCAGTGTTGCTGGCTTCTTCTCGACAACAATCAAAGGAAGGTGCACCTCGGGTCATCATTAAAAGCAGAGCGTTGGATGGTTTGGTGACCTCAGGCAGAATAGAGTTGGAAAAAGTCTTTGTCTCACTCTTGTGGGCCTTCTAACTCTTTCAAATTTTGCACATACATTAAGCATCACCCTATTTTCCTAACCCTTATCCTCCCTATAACCTGGCTCTCCCTTCCCCTACTTCCTGTCTCACAGGCAAATCGTAACTGTTTAGTCATGGCCTCCACCCATGACATTCAGGAGTTGGATGTGTCATCCATCTTGGCCACACAGATCTTGACATGGATTGATGATGATGATGCTGAAGCCAAAGGGTAAGAGAGTAATCTGTGTGTGTCTGCTTGACCATACTGTATAGTAATGATAGTGTAGGTGGTGTGCATGCATCTGTATTGTGTGTCTTTGTTTGGATGTGCAACATAATCTATATTTGTATATGGCTGCTCTTGTATGAGATATTATTATCAGAACAGGGTTTCTTTCTGTCAGTATGCATTATCATCATTGTCCTGCATACCCCACTCTGTTATAGTTTCTCTATAAATGCACATATTGCTAACAAAAAACTGTTCTTATAAACAAGATAATGCTGGCATTTTGGCTGAATATGTTATTTTTTTCTTCTAAGTATTATTAATCTTACCTTGTTTCCTGCTAAACATGTCTCAGATATATCTTTGAACTGCCTTCTCTTCTAACCTCTGCCAAGGTTTTTTTCCCCAAACTATTGGAGTATTCCCTTTTAAGATTTAACCACATGAAAATACATCAGATACCAAATTATTATTCTGTCTCTGTAGTTTTGGTGGTGATGACTTCCTGGTGGTCCACACACGCGATGACTTTGCTGCCATCCACGGAACCACACCGTACACTCACAGTAGCCCTGGCACACCCATCAACATGCCGTGGCTGGGGGGACTGCAGACGGGCCGGGGTGCATCTGTGGTGAGCTCTAGACCTGAATTTGTATGTGATAATATTAGCTGGGCCATTTGTTTGCCCCACCCCTCTTTTCCTGCTTTATTGAGTTATTTTCCTGATCTCTGTCTTGGATTAAAGGGCCATGCGAGTTGTTTTGCGTATTAAAAGCCAATAACTGCAAATTGCTTATACTTTACATAGCTGACAACCATTGACAACTTCAAAGCATACAACTTTGCACCCTTAGAGCTAAATTGTAAGTGGGTGGGGGCCAGTATACTGATAACTAAGCAGATATTTAGAGTTTAAAAGATATCAAAGCCATTTTTCAAACAAAAAGGCCAAATATTCCCTAGTTCCAGCTTCCTAATAGTGAGTATTTGCTGTCTATCTTTGTCTCATATGATAGTAAGCTGAATGTCTTTGTATCTGGTCTGGCAAAAAAAATCTATTTAAAAACGTCACCCTGGGCTTTAGCAAAGCAAGTGACATTATTCACTATTTTCTGACATTTTATAGATCAAAAGATATTTGATTAATTGAAACGATAATCGGCAATCCCCCTTGACCCACTTTGTTGTGCAATACTGTAAGGTTGTAATGTTGAAAAGATTAATGAGTTAAGTTGTTTCTTGCATTAAAAAAAGAAAGCCAAGTCTCTGATGTTGGAGCATCTCTAAATATATGATTTTTAAAACAGCTGCTTTTGTCTACATAAAGATTATAAAGTAACAGTTAAAAAACGAAGCTTGTGAAGTGGTAAATCTCAGTAAAAAGTTTAATTAAAATTAATCTAAAAACTGACCATATGCTTTGGACAATCATGGTCAGCTGCAATATCAAGTAAACACAGTTTGTAGTTCAACTGAATAGTAATATGGTCCGTTTAGCTTCCATAGACAGCACAGTGATGAATGAAATGGGTTGCAATGTAGTATACAGTACTCTGTAGCTTTTCTGAAATTAATTGATTTTGTCTGTAGCTCTGGATATATATATATATATATATATATATGATTATGATGATGATGATGATTAATAATTCATCTTGGTCTGGGCTCAGTTTGCCAAAAGCACCATGGCTGCTATGCTAACATTAGTTTCCCTCATTGACTTACAAAGGAACAAAGATGTTGCTGACTGCTACTGCTTGTGAGACACCACACCAGGCCCAAACCTCTATCATTTTTATGCTGGAAAAGTCTGTAAAAGCTGTTTTACTGAACAGAGAAACTTGGCGTTAGCAGTGGGGAGAGAGATTGATTTGATTCTGGTGGTAGCAGTGTCTTTGAATCAAGTAGCTGTGAGTCATGTTTGTTGATATTAACCAGCTCACTCACTGCTCTTGATATGCAGACTGGACAAAAAGAGCCACTCTGCATCATAATTATACCAACCAGTCAGGCAGTGTGCTCAAGGTTGCAGCAGAATACATTTAGAGACAATAATAAATAAAATCCTTGGCATACATTGCTGTTAATGTCTGCCTCTCTGGGCCACCAGTCATAACACAGGACAGAAAATACTAGCTACAGTGTATTAAGACAATTTATTCTATACGATGATTGAACAACCATCCATTATGTAATGTAAATGCAGCATTAAATATGTACTTTGGCATAATGATTACAGGGTGTCCGCGGGGTCTTAAACAGTATTAAAAGTCAATGAATCAATTTAGCTACAATTAAGGCCCTTAAAAAGTCTTAAACGCCATTTCAGAGGTATTACATTTTGTAGCTTGTTTTCAGTATGTATCAGGGATGTGATTTTTTTCCGGATTAATACAGAATTCCGTTTTTTCTGACCTGAAAATGTGACCTCGTGAATCATGCAGATGCAGATCTGTTAAAAAATAATTTATGGTCACACTAGCTTCTCTGTCCTCTCCTCTGCGTGTTTTACCTGGTTTGACGAGGGCAGGGCTCAGCTCACACACACACACACACACACACACACACACAGCAAACAGCAGAGCAGAGAGGCTGCGAAGGAGACAATGAACCAGGGAAGTGAAGGTAATGTTACTCGAGTAAAGATTAGAAAAAGTCGTGATTTTTCCACTTCCTTTGTCTGCAGTTGTTACGAGCTCACTTGTTAAGCTAATAGCTAATTGTTACAAACAAGCTAAAATGAAAACTGCCTGTTCATTCTTCATAATCTTCACTCAGTATTTTGATGTCAGGAATATTTATTTTACTGACATTTTAGATATGTTTCCAGTGAGATATTATTGAGAGTATAAAGTGACTTTGCTGTTGTGAACTTTACTCCTGCTGCTCTAGAAACAATATTTAGTTTATATTTAAAATATAAATAAATTCTAATCCTGTTATGAATTTATTCTTTTTTTATGATGATAAAAAAAAAAATTTAGTAATGAAAAAGCACTTGGCCAATAAGATTACATTATATTAGATACAATCCTAATGATACCCACCCCTACAGGTGGTTATGGATTCACCCTGACTTTGGGAGGATGAGCAAATCACAGTTCAGATCCCTTCACTATATTTTTTTTCATTTTGTAATTATTATTTGTTATGGCACACAGTGCTATCACTCACAAAAATGTAAAGGATTACTTCAGGACATCACGCTTACTTAATCAGTGAGCATATTTGTTTCACTTTTTTTCTTGCAAAGTGATTGTAATGAGACTACAACCTGTTTTTTTTTTTTCTTTTTAATAAATATTGTAATAATAGTCTAAAATTATGGGAAAATGTATAGTTTTTAGTCAAATAACACCAAATTCTATTGCCCCAAAACCCCATACCATCCCCCCTTTTAATATCGAATGAGTCTAAAATCATTTTTTCCCCCTCTCATGATGTGGGGCAAAAGTACAACCACAAAAATAATCAGACCCATGTTGTGTCTGTCCATTTCTCTGCCGATTTTGTGTTACCTAGACCTGAGCCCAAACCTTACCCTAACCCCAACCAGTTATCTCTGCAACACCTAACCACAGAGCACTCACTCTCTGTATTTTCAATTTACCATGGCAACTGCATGAACAATATTATGAATATCCACAAAAACACTAAACTTAACTTACTCAACTAAATGTCTTTTCATTCTACTTCAGTCGGATTTTAGAAAATATGCAGAAAAACTCCTAATAATTTAGGAAATTGATGAGAAAGTTTATCAGTGACTGTGAGAACAAGGGCCAAGCAGCCCTTAATCTCTTGATGGTTATTGATTAAGGCTTCGACAGCAAGTTAAACTTCATTGTGGTTCTTTCTATAAAAGTCCTGTCATGTCTGAATGAAGCCGTAATATTTACCTAAAAGACACCCATATAAGAATGGGAGGGGGGGGCCTTTAGTTTAACAGATAGAGGAAGCCGGCAATGAATGTATTCTATGTGTGAAAAGGGCTTTAGAATAGTGTAATATTGTTTAACTGTATGCTATTACATGCAGTGTGCTTGTCCCTGTTGTAAAGAATTAATGTTTACCATAATGGAGTTCTGCATTGTTTTATACTAATCTTGGCCTCCTCCTCTTCACTTTTCTTCTCCCAGATGATCAAGAGAAATATCAACAATGTGAGAAGAATGACCTCCCATCCCACGCTGCCTTACTGTAAGTCCAACTCTGATGTCTGTCAGTAGATTAGAAGAGTATCCGCCTCTTAAATGCATCTTTCCAGACTTCATATTTCTCATGTTAAAAAGAGCCTTCAGGATGATTACATCACCCAAAAAGTTTCTCTTATGTAGATAGCAAATGGCAAAGTTTTTTTTTGTTTGTTTTTTTTCTGCTCCCAGTGCTGCTGTTGATTTAGAAAAGGCTGAGTGAAACCCTGCTTGTTACAACCTTGTATTTTCCAGTCAAGCTACAGAGTGGAGATTCACTTGTGAGGTGTTTGGGTGGAATAATTCCCAGCAGGTTGTAAGAACAGCTGTTGGAAGTGTGTGTGAAATAAACCGTTTCCTTCATCAATTATAAAATAAATTATTTTGGGAACAAAGAAATGCCAAAACCTCATGTTGGGACCAGAATGCTCATCGGGATGCACTGGAAAATGAGCTGAATTTATGTCACATTTTGTTTTTGTTTGGTTTTTCAGACCTGACAGGAGCTCAGGATGGTAGCGTGAGGATGTTCGAGTGGGGTCACTCCCAGCAGATCATCTGCTTCAGAAGTCCAGGCAACTCCAGAGTCACCAGGATACGATTCAACCACCAGGGAAACAAGGTTACAAAGTCTCGCACACACCCACTCGTACTGTATAGGCTGGGCAATTGAACCACATTAACCATCACCATACAAATGTCAAACTATCCTTAGCTTTGCAATATGACTGCATTGTGATGTGAGCCTGTCAGATTCTGTAACATTTTCACACTTCCTCGCACAACTTTGCCATTCAGGCACGAACCACAGAGGGGGGTTTGGCTTCAGCAGACATTGTTCTTCATCTGAGTGATTCAACTGCTCTGAACTCAGGCACTCGCCTCAAGCTAATCATTTTCTCAGATGGTGCCTCTCCTGTGCCAGTGCCATCTTATCTGCCTGTTGTGGCCAAAAGACTGAAATATGCTTTAAAAAAAATTGGAAAGAGAGGACATGCAGAGCACCTGATTTTAGTTATGTAAGTGGTGCTTGGACTTATGAGGCTGTTGACCTTTTTTGGAAGATAATTTGAGCACAATACAGAGTTAAAGGTTCTCAAAGGGTGTGCAAACACAGGAGGAGCACCCCGACAATATGTTTTTGTCTGTCTGATGTGAAATAAAGGACAATTCTAACTTAATTTCAGCAAATTCTGATATCTACTCTCTGAATGTTTTGTGTAGTTTGGTATCGTAGATGCCGATGGAGGTTTGAGTCTCTGGCAGACCAACACAAGCGGGAATGCACCCAAACCATACCTGGTAAGAAACTCACAGAGCTGATTAAAATGTGCTACCTTTTTCCAACATGTTTGTTTTTCGTTTTGTCTGTCTAGACCTTCGTAGTGTCCTCCCGTTTTTCTCCTGTCATTCTCATTTTTGTTTACTCTTCCCCTGCTTACTGTCAGTATCACTAACCATCATCTTTGTTTCTCTCTCTGCCAGACGTTGCAATGCCACAACAAGACAGCTCACGACTTCGTCTTTGTGGGCTCCTCCTCCCTCATTGCCACTGCGGGTCTTTCAACAGACAACAGGTATAAGACACATGGAAGGAGAATTTCTGTCCCCAGTGTCCCCCCCCCCCCATTTAAATTCTGTTCCATGAACTTCTCATTAAATGCTGAATATTTTCCATTCAGCACCATTGTACTGTGGCCAACAGGGATAATGACATGTCCTTTGATTAAAATGTTGGAATGGATAGTAATTTGGTCATTTTTGACTCCACAGGAACGTGTGTATGTGGGACACTCTGGTGACTCCTGCGAACAGCCTTGTGCACGGTAAGATGCAGCACAAGAAATGCATTTGTCTTTTGTAACAGCCTTTTTGAGGAATCAGCAACAATTTTGATAACTGATTAATCGTTAAAAGTTATTTTTTCAAGCAAAAATTCCAAAAATCTGTTTCCAGCCTCTCGAATGTGAAGATTTGCTGTTTGTCTTCATCTTCTGCAGTAGTAAACTGAATAACTTTGAGTTCTGGACTGTTGGGCAAACAAAACAAACAATTTTGGACTTCAGAAAACTCGGATGGGCATTTTTCACTGTTTTTGTGACATTTTATTGACCAAACGATTAATTGGTGATTTGAGAAAATTACGCAATAAATAACTGTAGATTGAAGCCCTAAATATTATATATTTTTTCCAATCATGTCTTCTCCTCTCTGTCTGCCTGTTTTATTTCCCTCCTTAATGCTTCTCTCAATCCATATACTCCTCGATAACCCATCCCTCCGCTCTCTCTCTCTTCAGCTTTCTGTTGCCACGAGTCCGGTGCTACCGTGCTCTCGATGGCTCCCAGGCAGCAGCTACTCATCACAGGTGGGAGGAAGGGCTGGATCAGCGTCCTGGAGCTCCCCCACAGGCACCAACGCCAGAGCTTCCAGGCCCACGACTCGCCGGTCAAAGCACTGGCTGTGGATCCGACTGAGGACTGCTTTATCAGTGGATCATCGGAGGGCAACATTAAGGTATTTTAACTGATTTCACTTTTGCATCCCCAGGTTAATTAATGTGATTAAATCAATTTCTCAAAAAAATTGAATGAATATGAGATTTTGAGAGGTATATTCCAGACAGGGGAATATATGAATATTTATTAGCATTTGATGACTGCTTTCAAGGTCAGTTGCATGTGGAAACCAGACATTTTGCTCTGTTAGAGAATTTCCGAAGTATTTCTACCGAAGTATTTTTATTTATTAGAAAGTCATTAATTTTATACAAGCACTTCACTGGGAACAGTCATTCTAAAACCTTCAACTCGGATTAAAAAAATAGTTTTGATCATTTCCTCTGCACAAAGTTAACCTTTTGCTGACACAACAGTCCTGCAGGGCGTTTGGCACCCAGGTGTGAATGTCTCTCCCTCTCCTCCACATCAACATTCAGATGACATTTATGGCATTTATCCATGCAGACAGTGATCGCCATCAAAGTCAATCGAAACCAGTGTCACACTTATGATTAACCACCTGCTCGAAACAACAGTGTGAATGATGGGAGACTCAAGTGTGAGGTGAAAGTGGGGTGACACAGGAAAAGGCAAAAGAAAGTGTTTTGACTGAACAGGCAGGAGATATGACCGTCTTCAGCTAATATATTTCCAGAGACAGCAGGTCTTTTCATCTTCTTGACTTGAATATGTTGGCGCAGATCACACAGCTGTCACTCCGAGGATGAAGCCTCTGCGTCACGCAGATCTACAAGAAATGGTGCAGTGCACGTCTGCTTGAAATTCAAATGACTTTCATTCTGGATGATTGCTCACAAAAACCTCCAAAGCTGCATGTGATGTTATTCATCTGAAGTCATTAATTGTATATTTGCTGATTGAAAATTTAACATGGGTGTGCTGCAAATTTATAAGCTTTTAAAGTGTTTGATGAGAGTCCATGGAACTGGAAGATTAACTAATATGTACAGACTTCAGTCTATGAATTACCTTATCAAATAATAAAGCTCCCAGGCTGGGAATATGAATCAAATAATGCAAGTTCAGAGCTGAGCATTGTTCTCAGTGGACACTCATTGGTGTCTCTTTTAAAACGGGTCACAAATATAATATAGTTTAATTTCTTTAAAAGGCTAAACAGAAGTGAATAGTTTATTTGTTGGAGTCTATTTTCAACCGCAGATGTGTACCAGTGAGTATATGTATATGTGGGATCAAGTAAGGGATACTACCTGACAAGTTGTATGTTACACCAGGTTGCAATGCCTCCACAAAATCCAAATCAATCATGGAACGTAAAAATTATCCATAGCCATATGTAATTAAATAAAACATACCTTTTGTTAATTTACTTTTGTTGTTAATCTCACATTTCTGCTCAACCATGCTCAACCCACAAGAATAGAAAATAGTGCTTCATGCTGCTACACCATATTATTCAAACTGCCTTTCCAGCGGAGATAACGTTACATAGCGCGCTCTCTCCCCCTCAGACCCACAGACTACCAACTTCACTGCAGCTAACGTGTTTCTGGTGTTTCTGGTGGTCTCTTTCCTCCTCCTACCATTAGACGTTAAAATTCCAATATATTTTCTAATCTGTTTGCTATTTTATTGGTTACGCAAATACCTCTAGCGCAAAGATCTTTAGCTAAGCCTCACTGTTGCTGTCCTAACTGTTAACAACTGGCGTATTAATGCAAACGAACACCTGCGTCATACAGTAGGTTATACTGTCCGGTAACTAAACGTCAATCCACACCTTCCAGCCAATCAGAATCAAGAATTTTTAGTGGCGAGTGGTATGACTCAAAATAAACTACAGTGTTCATTGTAATCAAGGAGGAATGAGCTATATCAGGCTTTGGCTGTGCAGATAATACTCGTTAGTAGGATAAATTCATTGTTGGTTTTGGTCTTTCCATGGGATTTGTTAACAGTAAGAAAAATACAGAATATCACCGGACTTATTATTTAATGTTCTGTACTGTTTAAAAGAATCTCTATGCTAACTCTTCGGTTCATTAACTGTTCCCTTCTTCCCTGGACTCCCCAGGTTTGGAGCCTGACCACACAGTGTCCACTCTACACCTTTCCAAACGAACACGCTCGCCAGTCGCTGTTCAGGAACCTCGGCACGGGCGTCATGCAGATAGAGGTGGGGCCGACCAACCACATCTTCTCCTGCGGCGCAGATGGAACCATGAAGATGAGGATCCTACCCAACCGCTTCAGTGTTGTCAACAACAACAACAACAACCACGGCAACCTCAAGAACGATGTCAAGTTCTTCATATAGACAAATGTAGAAAAAGAATAAGTGTTAAATCAGTTTAATTGAGTAATGTGAAGTGAATCAGCACCACTGCTGTGGAAATAACTTAAAACCTAATTGGAACAGTGGCCGTCATGGGTTAATTTTGGGGGAACAATGCCATGACAGAACAATGACGTCACGTGTTATCAACCAGCGTAAATGAAGGTGGAATTATTCATAGGATTTAGACTTTCACAGAGTGAGAGAGCGTGTCGTCTGATCCAGGGGCCCAAGTGTGACTGTGCAGTGAAATGATCGCATCTGCTGTGCTTTGTGTGGGACATGAACTCAAATTTGGCATCAAAGCTGACCAAACGCAGGAGCCCCTCTACAAGTGTTTTAAACTGCGGTGGAAGTTAAAGTGGGCACAGGGTAACGACCTAGGGCACAGTCGATCTGAATAAACTGAAAGAGAGACAAAAACCCAGCTGGAGATTCTCCAAAACAAACTGCCATCTCAGTGTCTACTAAACAGAGTGTGGAGAGCCTTTTGTTTTTTGTTTTGTTTTTTGCACAGGAAGTGAAGCTGCAGAAGGAGCAAGTGTGACAAGAGACTGTGAAGAGTCTAAAGCTGCAGCTTGCTATACAGCATCACCTTATCTAGTTCATATTAGTAAAGCAGTCATGATAGTGGGAGCTCTTCTGGAATTACTGCTGGAGCGTTCAGGTGATAAAATGCATGCAGTGTTTCTTACAGGGACGATCAGTGATCCCTTTAGGGGTTTGAACGTCACCACAAGACTGTACGACACTGTTGAACCCGCTCAGCACAATGCAGTAAGACCAGTGGGCATCGTACAAAGCACATTATATCCAGTCACAAGGATTCCCGGCGCATTCTGGTGCTCCATATAAAGTTTTGAATACAAATGAGCCAGCGTGGTTGGAAACGCAGAGGACCAGGCGTTTGTCGTGATTACAGGATGTCAATTTCATATCACTATTATTGTTTCACGTTTTAATTGTAGGCATTTGTATGATGCCCTTTCCCAGCCTGACTTGAAATGAACACAGGAAACTTTTTGATTTTATAATGGTGGAAACAATAAACATCTTAAATTCGAAGCAATAGTTTGACATCTCATTTTCTGTCGGAAACGTTAGATGAGAAGATTGATGCCACTCGTAAGTGGGTATGTAAGGCTACAGCCAGCAGCAGGTTAGCTTAGCTCAGAGACTGTTGTACGGATTAAACAAACGAGGTATAACGTGTTAATTAGTGAGTTTTAGAGGTGCTGGTAGGCGGATTTTGTTACCGTACAGAACCAGGCTAACCGGTTTCCTTGTTTCCAGTCTAAGCTAAGCTAACAGGCTGCTGGCTAACGCTTCATATTTAACAGGCAGATTCAACAGTGGTGTCAGTATCCTCATCTAGCGTATTTCGCAAAATGTAGAAAAATTCCTTTAAATCTTTCGAAATTTGTGACTTGAGTTTTCATGTGGGCCATTACACAACGTTTTCTTAATTTTCATGGACTACCTGAATGCGCCATTTCTCTTACTCTATTTGCACATACAATTAGGCTAAATTATATGTAGTGTAATGCATATAACTGTACAAGGCCGGATGTCAATAAAGCAGTCCAGGCCTTTGGTAATAAGATTAATATGTATAGTACGATGTTTGTTTATCCCAGTTTAGATTTAACCAGTAGTATTATTATTAAGTGTCCTTAATCTCTGAAAAGGACTTCTGCCATGCTGGCACAGTACTATGGTACTAGAGTTGGTCCTGATAATATTGACTATTATTAAGTTGCACAAAGTAGCTTTAATTTAACATCGTTGGTATGGGACACCATGAATAATACTTTTTCTGGCTGCATTTTGTTTTTTGAAATGTTCAATATTAAGCTTCAGGACATGTAGCAGGAAACTTTGCTGTTGACAATGGAAAGGGGTTGGGGTGGGGCAGTTAAACACATTTTAATGAGTATTCTATTTTGTTGTGGAAATGTTTTATTCCAATAACAATGCACTTCCCTTTCATCGACTCCAAACTTTAATTTTTCATACAGACCATGATTGAAAACTGCCTTGGAAACAATATTGTTTGCCTTGTAGTATTCTTAATTTTATTAGCAGACTTGCTACCCAGTTCCTTTGTCATAATTATAGTAATTACCTTAACTTCACTTAGTTTTTTGTTTTTTTTATCATTTAATTTCTGTACATATCATCCAAATGCAGCACATTGCCGTCAGTACATGCTTGGAAAATGTGTAATCTAGGTTGGTGTGTAATATGATGTGTCTTCCACATAAATAAGGAAGAGGTTCATGCGAACTGTCCTATAGCTGTTTAGTGTGAAGGAGTATAATCCATTAGGCTAACTACCCATAGAACCTTGTTGTGCTGCTGTAGGGAAACAAATTTACATTAGCTTTGATTTCAGGGAGGATAAACTGAAGAAAACCTTTTAGATAAAGCCGATTTATTGCAGTTATGTATATATCCTTAGACTAGGCTTCTCATAATGACTGCATAATCATGAGATAGTCGTAGATAAACAGTAGGTGATGACAAAGCCACTTTATGAAGAATATTATTCTGTACAAATACAGGTATATTTATGAAATGTTCATATTTAGGACTATAGACTGATCAAAAGGCAGATGTAATCTTATTTACTGCTTTTTTCCCTGTTATTAGGGTACCATTTCTTTCCTTTTCTTTGCTCAATATTTCCTTGTGGACACATTGCGATTTTTGTTTTACCCACAAAAGTGGTTGGAAGATTGTGTGTACTTCTGCAGTAACTTGAGAATAAAATTATTTTTTAAATCAAAGCCAAACTATATGTACTCCTACAGGAGAATGAAATAAATTTTATCAAAGCAAGTGTCAAGTCCCAAATACTGTTTATTTTCCTTTAAAGACTCACATCACAAACAGATCAGTGTGTAGCTATTGCGTGAGTAGATTAAACAAACTCACTTGGTTTAATCAAAAAGAACCAAATCACATTCAACTCTGACTTCTCTTTAATCTTCCAAATGTGAATTTGATCCAATTATTCTAATTTTATAATGAAGATGTCGACGTATTATATACAGAAAATGTACCGACGTAATTTTTAAAAATGATGTAACACGAGCAGATGTTTTTTGCAATTTTGAAAACAGGTGACCATTGATCTTAACAGTGCATTTTTGCGATGAACAAACATTACATCAATGTTCTCTCTTTCACATTGTCTCAGCTTCAGTGGGATGCCATTTACAAACTGTCACAAATTAGGGGAAATATAAGAACATCCACACAGCTTCTACAGGTTGGGTGAGATATACTGTACAATAATGTACTCATTACTTCCCAGTTTTGACATTTGGAGGTCCATTACCCAGTCTGCAGTACATTTCATATGAAAACCATGTGACCTTGTAAATGATGGAAAATAACCCTACCTCATCTCAAACTAAAGAGCCACATGTTTATTAGATACAAGTATATTTAAACTTTGCAACAATTACTGTCCATAGTAAATATTTTAAAGAAATATATTTAAATGTTTTCTAGTCTGAATAACTGTTTTCATTAAAGAGCAAACAAAACCATTGACATTCATCATAATTGCACTGATTAACAATTTCTGTTGTGATTGTAGCATCGGGTACATAAAACTGTTTTTGACTTTTTCATAAAACATTGCTCCACAGTGCAACTGGTGGTCAAAGACTCCACAAGGGACCTGCAACAACTTACAGTATTTGCACCTTGACATAACCTCAGCTTTTAAGTCGATATGATGAACTTGAATGTGAATGTGAACACATTTAGCAGTTGCAGAGCAACATTATCATTCATTTTGAGTCCTGTTTTTACGTCCATCAGGCAAATGTAAGTCTAATATTGACTCTTATAGCTCTGTTTTTGGTCTCTACCAACTCCTGAGGGAAATGTCTGTCTCTTTAGCTGCTAAATGCTCCACTATGTTCACCAGCTAGTCTCTAAGTGTGTCTGCTGTTGGGTGCTGAGCAGGTAGTGTACAGTGGGTTTTTAGAGCCTTGTCACTGTAAACAGCTGCCTGCTGCGGCCGAAAACAACGCAATGAGAGCAGTGAGAGTGAACCAGAACAGTAAAGTTGCAGGCCGAACAGCTAAACAATGAGCTGAAACTCACTATAAATCTCCATAAGGGCCAAGGCGAGCTGTATTATGTATTAAACATATAGAAATTACATTTTAGGCTGAAATACTTTATTTCGTACAAGAGCAACCATTGAATTTCTTTACAATTGCGTTGACATTATTCAAAATTAAGTGAATAATTTTCATAACTAGTAAACTCTACATTAATACATCTGATTAAGTTTCGGTTGAGATTGCAGTATCAGGTACATAAAACTGTCTCTGACAGTGTGGTGAATTAGTCATTAGAATGAAATAACAGATCACTGAATTATGACTTAAGTCAGACTGAGCTTTAAAGCTGGTTTAGATTGGAATTGTTATCACCTCATGCAGTGCATTCACCCAATGTTAGGCAAACATTTGGTTCACTGTAGTAGATGCTTGTGATACATATTGTATATCTTAGAAAAAGAGACTTTTTAAGTGAAATTGAATTATATTTATGAAAACCAATGGTTAATTTCTTATTTGGATCTTTAAAAGGCAATGTGTGTTGAGTGGGCATTTAGCAGGAACCCAGCCAGGTAAACTCTAACCAGCTGAAATGACACTGAATTATTGCTTCTTCTCTCTTCACTGCTATGACTGACTACATGACAAAACATTGTTTAAAAGTTTTAAAGTATATCTGGATCCATGTGATACAATGAAGAAAACCTCTGATCAAGGAGTTTTTGTACATTTCATAACTACAGTGAATTAATTTATATGAGCGAATACATTCTGAAGTAGTACTAATCTTACTGGGTAATTCTTCATGCATTTCCTTTGAGAGGCAAAGCATGTAAGTGCACACACGAATCAGGGCAAGAAAAGTAGACAGACGGCGAGAGCTGGTAGGTTGGTTAGTTCCTGGATTCATCCGATTGGTTGGCTGAGGCGCTCACAGCTTGGCATAGTCCTTCAGGATGACCTCCAGCTTCTGACTCAGCATGATGTTCCCTCTAACCTTCAGCTTGCCAGAGAAGAACGCCTAGCAAAACAACAAGGACACACTTGAGTACATTTATTTTTTTGAGTCTCCTCTGATGTCTAGCTGGTTGGCTGTTAGTTTTTTTCAAGTACACAGGGAGTAAAAATGGGGCCAAGATGCCTGTGGCCAACACTTCATACAAATGAAAAAGCAACAAGCCAGATCTTGGGCAAAAGGGAATATGTGACCAATGGCGCTCTGGCAGCACAATAATGAAATAACATTCATATTCATGAGATTCAGAGCTGAGAGGTACAGCAGAAAAGTCTCTTTATTGGGTGAAATGAACTACTGACAATGTGCAGCGCTTTCCTCGGCTAAAATCAATCGCAGGATGGCGGTTAGGACGACCCCGGATGACAGTTAGCAGTGTGCTTTTAACTCTGCCTACTAATCTTTCTCCAGCTGCTCCTTTCATCGTCTGGAAAAGACCCTGCCTGAGGGATCTTAAGCACCGCAGCCTGCTGATGCTGTCTGTAAAGAGCACACTCACACAATGGCCTCAGATCAATATCAAGCGCTCCAGGAAGCATATAAATTCTGTACAGCAATGGCCACTCCCTGTGAACGATGACATGCTACAGACAGCGAGTAGCGTCGATTGATTACCCGCGCTGAGTACTTTCTGAACTTGGTTTGATAGATCATTGTCTTCAAGGGAGATTGAAGCGCAATTCAAAGGCACTTTCACTTTAATTAAAATGTACAAGAAGTGATTTTAACATCAGGTAAAAAATATGAGGCTTTTCAGCATTTTAGCACCTGTTGTACTGAAGTTTAGCTAAAATGCTCCCAATGTGAGCTCAAAAAGCTTTAAAGAAACATCAGTGTAAAGCAGGAGGCACTGTGTGATACACTGTTACAGTATAAATCTGGCTTTCACATCAATAAACATGCAAAAAAAAAAAAAACAACACTATTTACAGCACAGAATGTAAATAACCCTTTTGTTAAACATGCTACAGAGATTCATTGTGACTGAATAGGTCTGACTACTTGTGTGTTACCTTCTGAGGGTTGAGTTTCCCCTGCACCACCTCCATGAAGTCTTCATCCGACACTGTGATGGTCACATCCGCCTTCCCGCTGTAAGGGCCTTTATGCAAGGAGCCGCAGCCGTTCTTCAGGTCAATGGCTAGAGGAAGACAGTGGGGGGGGGGGAGCGAAGGCAGAGATACAAGATAGAATAAATCATTAACAATTGACCAGTGATTCCCTGGGTTTGTTGGCTTTGTCTGTTTTGCTTTCACAACTCATTTGTGTTCAGAGTGATAATTCAGTCCTGGTTTTAATGGTTTATTTGACAGCTTGTTAGCAAAATGTCAATCTGGGTTAAATTAACTTAAGTCTCTTCAGTGCTACACTAACACTAAGTTGATGTGTTAAGACTTAAGTGGTGGAAAATGTCAACAGCAAATTTAGTGCGAGAATCTCCAGTGAGCTGCAATATAAAAATGTAATGTTGACGGGAGGTTCATGGTGTTACAAATCCATCAGAGAATCAGTCCTGACCCTCTCAGTGAGTTGTTGCTATGGGAATTTAAATGTCAACAGTTAAGTTCAATTAATCCCACGTATATAAAATATACATAATAAATGCTCTTTATTCTGACATACCATAAACTGCCTCTTGGCTCTCCGCATAGCTTAGCATTTTAGCTTATCCATATTTTTCTTGCTTTTATCAGATGAACCTTTTATTATATTCTGTACCTGCAGTACCAGCACTTTTAATGTCTTCAATGGTCTTTATTATTATACGAATGTTTTTTATGCTACCTGACTGCAAAAAGAATTTCCTTTTGTGAGACAAAGATCTGAACCGTTCTGATATTTTCCTCACAATGCAATGACATTGAGTTTCATGTGTTTGTATAGCATTCAGTACACTTACTCCACTGTGCAGCGTTCTTGCCGTCTTTGGTGATCTCCCAGCCAAACACAGCGTTCACCTTCTTGACCAACTCTGAGCCCAAGTCTTTAATACGACGACCGATCTCTGCAAACACCAGCTCACTCTGAAGGCCTCCTCCCTACACAAAGGTAGAAATAACAGAAACACCTGTCGTAAGATATTTAGAGGTCTGTTTTCACCTCACAAATTTGTCACGTACAAATTAATTTTGTCTAAATTGTCTACAGAACTAAAAGGAAAGGAGCTTCAGGGCTCCATGAAGGAATTTGATAAAAAGGAAAAGGAGGAGGATTGTTCTTTGAATGGAGCATTTTCAGACAGACGTACTTGAGGGAGATTTTCTGGAGAAGCCTCTGATGTGCCATGTAAATCCACGTAGGCCCCAGCTAGCACGACGACATCTGTCTCCTTCACCTGGGTGAAAGAGAAGAGCGCTAATGAGAACGACACGTCGAATATTCACAACAGCACTGAAATGACAAGTCAGACTCATTTATCCACAAATGTGTTATGGTGAATGAAGTCCACTCCAATGCTAAACACTGACTTTGCATTGGATGTGAATTCTGTTGCCTTCCTTCCACATCTCAGTCTGTAGTGACTGACCGGGCATCACCGGCTTCACAAAGCGAACCTGAGAAAGAGACAGGAGATTAAGGGAGGGTGGGGGGGGATTGATGGATCTGTAATTAAATTATTTTATAACATTTAAACAGACTTGATGAATGCTCAGTAATTTATCAAGCATTTAATCTCATGTCTCCATTGTGCAAGCCTAAAACTGTAGACATCAATGGGCTTCATGCAAGCACAATTTAGAATTCTTATCCTAAACCTCTCTTACTTTTTTCCATGAACGTTGGTCGTATGAGAAGTCAGATTCACTGAATTCTCTTAATGGCACAAATTTGTTGTAAATCATTTTAACCTGATGAATTCCATCTGTTCATCTGTAGACACTGTTTCTGAGGTCTCATTTGTATAATCGACACAAATTGCCATATTAGGCTCCCTGTTCCACTCCATTTGTGGGCAAGTTATATTCACAAAAATGTCACCCAGGAGTAAAAAAAAAAAAAAAAAAAAAGAATTTCGCAGAGGTCCAAGTCTTACTGTCAGAAATCAGCAGAGGAAAACAACAGATTTAGCAGCATCTGTATTGCATTGTAAGCTACCAATGACTTGTCATCAAAGCAGAACCGTACTATGACGGAAACAAAGAGGGAATGGTTTGACATGAAGTTTGATTTATGAAAATTGTAATCGTAAGAACATTGATGAATGCTACAAATTCTCTCAAATTACTCAAATGTGCCACTGAAGAACAAACCTGTTCATACAAGTGGTCCTTGCAAGAGGCCCAATGAATCATAAAATGCAAGACATTGTTTAAATCACAAGTAATTCTTACCTTGATAGCCTTGAATCTGGAGGGGTCATTGCCGGCAAACTGCTTGAGGACGTGTCTCGCAGCGAAGCCAAATGAGCACAAGCCATGCAGAATCGGAGCCTTGAAGCCTGACCAAAGAGCATTTTTAAGTACAGCACGTTTAACTATAAATGAGATTAAACGCATAATTTGACCTAAAATCCCAGGGAAAATTTTGTCCTGACCAAATTAAATTAAGACATTTTTTAAGGAAAACGACACCCATCAAGCCACAATAGATGTACGGACTCTCACCTCCCATGGCAGCAAAGCTGGGGTCTATATGAAGAGGGTTCCAGTCTCCACTCAGACGGTACAAGGCCGCCTGTAACCGCAGGGGAAACAGATATTGTTTAGATCTATATCTAATTCATGAACCCCTGAACTTTCCTTACACAGATGTGGGATGAAATTAAATTATCATGAAGGCAATAGAAGAGATACCTAAAATAAGAATGTCTTTGAAGTGATACAGTTGCAGTCATTTAAATTGCTCAAGGGATTTAGTTTTTTTTATTCCCCTTTCTTTTTTCCTTTCTGCTGCATCATAGAGTCAGTGTTCTTTTTTTAAAACCTTGTTCAACACTTCTGCCGCATCTTCACATTTTGTCTGAAACGTTATGGTTATTTCAGAGGCACAAAACAATATGTCCTATTTTCACCCACATATTATCAATTCCACTGATTTATTCTGCAACTAAACCCACACAGACACAGACACACTCACTTGGTCTCTTGTGGTAGAATCAATCACCACAGCATCTGGTGCCCGTTTAGGTAGAGGCAGAGAAGCCTGAAGGAAATAAAACAAAATCAAACATGAGGCAGCATTAACTCCAGATGTCTTATTTTGTCCATTTTGGTAAAGTAACTCAGATATTTGAACACATACTTTGGCTTTCTCAGAGGTTCTCCTCCCTCCAAACCATCCAGCTCCGACCACAAACACGGAAAACTGGTTGTAGCAGATCAGCTCGTCGCCACTGTATGTATTTACTGTAAGGCAGCACGATTGTGGTATTCAAACTATCTCCGTGGTGAAAGTATACATACAAAGCAGTTATATCTATATATCTATCTACAGAAGTAGAGAGGTATTATCAAAAAAAAAAATCAAACACTTAACACATCAAAAGTAAAAGTACTCATAATGCAGCACAATGGCCAAATTTAATAAAGTGATCATATGTTTTTCATTTAATATTTTATTTTCCAAGTAATTAACTATTAAAAAGGTACTCTGTGGCATTTTTTGAACACTACTAGTGTTATGGAGCAGTTTTTTTAAAGTATTTTTGGGTACTTTTATGCCTTTATGCCTATTTAGTGCATATGCACGTGGATGTGCACAAGCGAGTGGAGACATGATACAGTTTCCTGCCGCCAGTTTCAGGCCTAACATTGATCGACAGGCAGCGGCAGTAACACGCCAAAGACATGTAACCAACAAAAGGCAGGCAAGAAGAAGAAGACTGCATGCTAGCAAACATGGATACTTCGCAGTGCTTAATAAAGAGGGAAATGCATTCAACTCATTTGTTGGACTTCAAGGATACACAGGAAGCAGCTAGGTAAGAAACACTGAATGTATAAACATAAAGATGTTTGTTTACACAAAGACTCCACATAGCACCTTTAAATAAATGTAGTGTAGCAAAAAACTATATTTGCCTCTGAAATGTTGAGTAGAAGTATAAAGTAGTACTTGCACTTGATGTACTTACAGTAGTTAGGTTCCACCACTGACTATTTCACATTTTTAGTCAAATCAATTTTAACTACTACTGACTTGAGGTAAATCTAGCATCAGAGAGAAACTACTACAGTTCATTTTACAGTTTTAAGTACAATGGAATCTCTATGGGCTGATGTCTCGTCGTGTTTCAGAATGCTAAACGGGCAAAAGTAACGTAATTATTAAGTTATGTTTACATGGCTTGGCAATCACTTTGAATGATACTCAACACAATTCTCGTGACATAATGTATAACAATAAAGACAGTGAAGAGAACACCCGCTTCAGCCACATTTCCTCATTACAGCACATTCATAGTAAAATTAGAGCAGGAGGAACAGCCTCACGGAAGTTGACTGTGAAGAGACAATTAGCAGCTGTCAGAAGGAATCAAATCCAGAGTCCTGTCAACATACTGGCTGGTTAATTTCATTAGGTCAATTAAAAACATAACCAGGCATAAAGACAAACAAAGCTGCTTCTGCAGGACATTACTGTGACGTGCCTTCTTACCCAGAAATAACTTTATACACACTAAACCAGTCAGCTTCTGTTCCTCGAGTGAAAGTAAAGAAATTACACTGAGCATTGAGTTTCCCTCTGTGATTCCTCAGGGAACCTCAGGTCCCATGTTATTTGTTTTAAGTCGGATTAATTATAGACCACAGTGGTTCTAATATCATCCATCTCTATGGAATTGTCAAACAAAAATATGAGCCGTTCTCAGTCCATTATTTCAATCCCTGCAGTCACAGACTGTAAATTAACTTTCATTAATTCAGCCTGAGAGGCAACGTTCAGGAAAGGACACACTAAAGGGATGAAAACAAATGAATATGGAATAAATACACTATATGATAAAAGCTGTGCACCCTTACGGGAAAAGAAACTCACCATCCAAGAGAATGACGGCTCCGGATCCTTTGTCCAAAACGTCTGCTACGGTGGCCTCAGAGGTAAGTTTACCTGAAAAGGTATTTTACTCATTTACATTTTATAATGGATTGTAATTAAGTCCTGTACATCATGTCATGCCTGTGTCTAGCCCCACTTTATGCCTCACATGTGTTATCACTATGTTTGAGTCACAGAGCTAAGCGTCCCTGACTGTTTGAAAAATCCATCAGGTCATTTAACAACACTTAGTGCAGTTTTGAAGGTATTTTTTCCACAATCTTCAAAGACTCTTAACACATCTCCTTGCTTGATTTGTACTAGAGCTGAAATGTTTAGTCAATCAATTGATAATCGATTAATTGCTTAAGATGCTTCTAGCTTTTCCAATGTGAGGATTTGCCATTTTTCCTCAACTTACATTACAATTAACTGAATATTTTTGGGTCGTTCAAACAAAAAAAGTTATTGGAAGACATCACCATATCATGTGGGAAATTAAGTGTTCATGTTCATTTTTCATTATTTTCTGATGTTTTAAAGACCTAACAACTAAACATTCAATTGAAAAATGAATTGATAATGAAAATAATCGTTAGTTGCAGCCCTAATTTCTGTAACACAAGAAAAATATTAAGGCGTCATTGTGTGTGGAAAATGGAAAGTAAACATTGATAATGACCAATATAAGTGATCATGTTTTTAATCTCTACAAATCCAGCAAGGAAATATGTCATTTCTGGCTAACATCTTTGTTGGAAATTAAAAAACACAGTCACAATTTGGCAAATAGGTTAAAAATCTTTCTTATAATGCATGAGAGGCACGAACTGGGGCCAGGCTGGTCCATATGTAGTAATTTCCCCTCAGTATGGACATCTTATTATAGGATATATAATCATACTGTTAAAAATCTCTCATTAACAGGTAAACTGGCCCAAATCAGAGATCCTATTCTTGGGGGGAATCGTGCAAATGGGCTTGCAAAGACCTGGAGAGGTACTCAGTTTCAAGTCTAAATGATGTATTAAACTCAGACTGCTCCCAGTTATATGACATTACGTGCATACAGTAACATGAATCCTGGTAGAATGATTCAGTGAGGCTTTAAAATTATGTTATTGCACTTATTATAATGTAAAATCTACAGTAATTACACTAAGTACTTGTATATAATAAATCGCATGTACTTTAATAGCAGAGAACGAAATACCTGAGGTTGGTAAAGGTTTGTAAAGCTCCAGATACTGCTCTCCATGCAATACCTGACACAAAACATTAGAACAGCTGTCATATATAATCATACAAAAGTCCTAAAGCCTCATTAGCATGAGTAATGTGTTTATTACTTCTTGTGTGCAAGACTGAAATTTACCATATGGATTCAAATATGCATATGTACACAACAGACATTTCAGTCATTATATGTATGTTTTCTAACCTGTGTAAAATCTATGTTGAGTCCAGGGACTGAGCTCAGCCCGCCACCCATCATGGCTGCCTGGGCGGGAATGACCCCGAAGGTGGGAAGGCAGCCAAAGTCTTGATGGCCTTCATACAGGAACCTACATGAAAATGTTAAGTGTTACTAAACTGCGAAAAATCACACTTTCATAAGAAAGATGTGTTTGTCAGCCTGGGGTTTAGTGTTTTAGGTAAAAGCACAGTGATTATCATTTCTTTAAGTTCAATTTCACACAGGTTGACCCCTTAGGGAAGTTACAGTCATTAGCACAAACATACACAGATACACACCTAAGATGGTCTGGGTCCTTGGTGGACATGCCGACCCCCAATGCATAGAGGACACACTGGGTGTGGGTGAAGGTGAACGTGATCAGTGGTAGTTTTTGTCCCACTGCCTCAGTCTGAGAGGAGAGGAGAGGGTTTTAGTGTTGACTCTGTCAGCTTTTTGACATAACATATTGAGGGCACGTTATCCTGTAATTTAGACAGAGAAAATGAATATTAAATTTTAAGGGTTTGCAGAAAAGTAATAAGGTTCATATCATGGTAGATTAGCTTCACAGCTCAACCCCTGAATACAAATGCTTTAATAAACACTACACATACAGTCAGAGTGAATTAATCAATCTTGCCATGCTATATAGGTGGTACATAGACACTAAGAGAATAAATAATGAATGAATCTTTGTCTATAGAGCACCTTTCAGCTATGCTAGCAGTGTGGCTCTAGGGATGGCAATGACTGTCAGTCAGACTGAAACATCTCAGCAACTATTGGATGGATTTCCATGAAATTTTGTACAGGCATTCATAGTCTGCAGATGATGAATCCTAATGACTCCTAATGATCCCTTGACTTTTCCTCTAGCGCCACCATGAGGCTGACATTCATGTTTTTATGTGAAATGTCTCAACTGTTCTAGCACCATAATCACGTATGAACTTGTTTTGACATCAGCATGTTAGCATGCCAACATTTGTATTTAGCTCAAAGCACCGCAGCGCCTAATACCTTGGATGCTCTTAGACTTGTTAGGAGACAATAAAAACAGTAAAAGCACTGAAAGAACACACTGAGGAATAATATAAATATTTTTAAAATAAATCAGCATTTTAAAGTGATTTACAACTTAATATATTATATATTGTAAGAGTCATATAAAAGAAGAAGATAGGAAAGACAGACATAAGGAGCAACTAAAAGCAAAAAAATAAAATTTAAATACAGGTAGGACACAAGATTCAATCTACAAAGCAGCAAAAAGCCTGTTTGATTTAATCTGATCTGTGGTCATCAGCAGTCATTAGTTTGAGGACCTGTGGGGTTTCACAGAGTTAAGAGGAATCAGCAGTTCAGAAATGTACTCCAGTGGCCCGACCAGGCAGAGCTTTGCAAGTGATCAGCAAAATTTTTAAACAGATCCTGAACTTGACTTGTGGCCAGGGCAGGGAGGCCAGAAATGGAGCGATGTTCGATTTGTGCTCCCACTTCGGTTCACGAGCAGCCTGAAAATGGGCTGAAACTCCTGAACATTGCAGTAATCAACAGTAATCAATACTAAGTAGTTCATAAATACTAAAAGCAGCCTAGAAAATGTTTTAATTGCAGAATGTGAAATCCCCCAAGGTTGCTAAAATCCCAAAATTCCCAGAAAAAATACAGAGGGCCTCAGTATCCTCAGTGGTAGTTACAGCACTGTTTTTGCTCTATACAAATATTGATCGTTCATTATTGTTTTGATAGTAGCAGTAGTAGTATTACAGGGTGTATTAGAAACATAGAAACACAACAAATAAACTTCCACATAGAGGACATGTGCTACTACATTAAGTGGTTGGGTCAAATGGAGCAGGAAAAGGGATGAAGGGGAAGATGATTCCTAGTGAACTTTCAAGGATATTAAATCCATCGGTACAAGCCATAGTTCAGCTGGTTCCTTTATGTCAAGTAGTATTCTTAAATCAGAGGAACGATCTATAAAGAAGTATTGCTGGCCCTCAAATCTGACTTAGTCACATTCAAATATCCTGTCATAGTAGTACAGCGGTTACTCATTTGGCATATTAACGACCACTGTGTTGAGCTATTGTTCAAGACAATATTGCTTGGCAGAATGGTGTGATTCACACTCTACATAGCACCACCTGTCAGCTGGTCAAAACTCTCTATAAAGCCTGGCCTATTTTTAAATTAAAACTGTATTTAAATGCAGAAGTGGGAAATATTCAGTTTTCTGAACCGTTCCAACATCCCTATACTGGGGATTTGATATTATATGCTCTCACACATACACACAGAGATTAAAGCTACAGTTGAGGAGCTAGAGAAAATAAAAAGCAGTGGTGGTACATGTAGGTATAAGTCAAGTTAGTCAGTTACTTGGGGTGATGAGGAAAAAAATGCCTTTATCAAGATGAAAATTAGGCTTGTAGCAAAAGTGGTTTCTTTTTAGGGGCATCCTGGTGGCCTAGTGGTTTTAAGACGTTGACCATCTAATTGCAACGTCCACGGATCGAGTCCGGCCAGGGACGTTATTAGGTCTGCTCTATACTACAGACTATTTAATAAAAGACAAAAATACCCCAAAAATATGTATTAAAACTGTTGTTTTCTTTCTTTCTTCTGCTACTTGATGTACAATTTATTTGAAATTTATTGTTACTTGAAATTAGGGCGGCAACTAACTATTATTTTAATTAGCGATTATCCAGCCAATTATTTTCTCGATTAATTGATTACTTGTTTGGTCTACAAAATGTCAGAATGGTGAAAAATGTCAATCACATTTCCTAAAGCCCAATGTGACATCTTCCTATTGATTGTTTTGTCCGACCATTAGTCCAAAACCCAAAGACATTCATTTTACTATAAATAAAACAGAGAAAAGCGGCAAATCCTCACAATTCAGAAGCTGGAATTAAGGAATGTCTGAAATGTTTGAAAAATGACAAATGATTAATCAATTATCAAAATAGTTGCAGATTTCTGTCGATTGACGAATCAATTAATTGACCAAATGTTTTAGCTCTACTTGAAAACGTGTGTATGTATGTATGTATATATATATATATATATATATATATATATATATATATATATATATATATATATATATATATATATATATATATATATATATATATATATATATATAAAAAAATATAATGATATCATTGATGTTTTCCTTTTGGCGTAGTATTACCAGAAGATGTCTTGCTGTATTTTTGATGTTTATAGTATATTGGTGTGACACGGAAATAAAAATTAACTTACTAATTAACTAATATAAATACTGTTGCCACATTTATACCTCACACGTAAATACATTTTAAACTTGGAATTCCATAAACACTCCACCAAGAGAATACAACTGCATGACACACAACCACAAGGACAAAGACACAAATGCTACTAACACACCATATGTGTGTAGCGCTACACAAATATACAAAATTCACACAAATGTAGCACAAAGCAAAGTCAGCTGAGGACACAATGGTGATGTTTGTCTTGAGGCTACATTGTGACTCTGTTCCAGATCTCCAACCCAGACAGACACACACACACACACACACCCCTGCAAGAGAAACAGTGGAGAGGACACTGATACCCGAGAGTGTACATCATTTAACATTTTAGGTACTGAATCATGATATTATTGAAGCAGGCTAGGGAGTACTATTAATGTCTCACAGGATGTAGAAGTGAGTCATATACCATTTAAAAAAAGTTCATATCTGGTTACTACCATACATAGACTTAAAGACTGAGATTCACAATGGGTACTGATATTAAAGTTAAGTTTACCAAGAAGTATTACTGAAGTTATGATGCATTTAAAACAAAAGAAACAGCAGAACACATTTTTATCCTGCGTCATGCTTCAATTTTACGCCCAACACCTTGTTAGTGTTATATGCTATTTATAGTTTGTTTTTTATTTCATTTTCTAATTTTTGTTTCTGCATGTTGGACTGAATTTGTGTCTCTTGTTTTTTTTTGTTTGTGAAGTGTGTTATTTGCAGTGGTGGAAGAAGTACTCAGATGCTTCACTTAAGTAAAAGTAACAATACCACAGTGTAAACTAGTAAACAAGTAAAAGTCCTGCATTCGAAATTCTTTCAGTGTTAAATTATGGAGCCTTCAAAGTCCCAAAAGATGATCTATTTTTTTACCTTATACATACAAGATAATTTGTACACACAAGTTATTGTCATGTGCAACAAGATAAAAAGTATTTTTTCAGGGGCTGCAGGGGCTCTCCTACTAGTTTTGTTGTGGGGCAATTTACAACTTCATTCTTATACAAGTACATGATGATACATGATAACTGAAGGACATGATAACCGAAAACACCTGTGAGGGTATGTGGGGCCTTTAATCTAAGTTGATCATATGTTTTGTATGTTACAGTAGCTAGTAACTACAGCACTTAAATATATGAAGTAAAAAGTACATCCCCTCTGAAACGCAGTTGAGTAGAAGTATAAAGTAACATAAATTGGATATACTTGAGTAAATGTACTTTCCACCACTGTTTTTTTGTAGGTTGTTGTTTGACAGAATAAAACCCAATCAGACCAAAATATCAGGTTCTGAGATATATAAGATAACATTATCAAAATATAGCCAAACACACATATTTATTCTTTCTTTTAAGAATTTTTTTGGTGGCATTTTCACCTTTTTACTGACAGTTTGACAGCGTTGATATAGACAGGGAAGATGGGGAGAGAGGAGGGTATAGCATGCATCAAAGGTCCCCAGGGACATTATGGTTATGTGGTGTATATCGTAATCACTAGGACGACCCCACTGTGCATTATTCAGTCCAGCTCTGAGTATCACGCAATTATTGCCCAATACTGATAAGCTAACCGATACATGTTGCACCCGACTCCACACTGCACTAAACGAAGCGTTCATCCTGATTAAACTTTCATTCATTAAGTATGCTTAATCAACCGTTTCTTTTACAATATGGTGACAACACAATTCAGAATGACAGTTTCTAAATATATGGGGATTTTAGACACAGTGAGGGAAGGGTTCAGTCATCTGTTTAAGTAATATTACAAATACAGATTAATCTGTTGATGTAGTCTCACTACTGCATGCTACAACTAGCTGAACAGAAAATGGGGGCTGTTTCTGTGGATAATTATTTCATGTGATACAGTTATACTTGTGTGGCTCAATGTTTTATTTAAGCAACTCAGCCATGTGTGAGCTGTAATCAGTTCACTTTCTGTGATTCAATGATAGGGAACACAGTGAAGTGAAGGAACACCCATCCAGAGTGCCGTCGCTGCACTACTGTGCTCTGACGTCTTCTGTACATCGCATTTTAAAAGATAATCTAGGTTGGCAATTGTCTGGTGTATCACCATTTCATATTTACAAGAGACAAAGTACTTATGTATGTTGTAGGAGCTTTGCTGAGGTTATTAATGTCCCTGAATAATATATAGTGTGGTGATATTGAAAGAGTCATGAGTTGCCATGTTTGAAACAGTCTGAGATTTTACAGCTCTACACTTCCAAAAGTCATTATCAACCAAACTTTACAGTCGCTACTACAGTCTCAGTAGAAGGAATGACAGAGTATAAGCAGATGAGGTGGAGAAAAACATTGATGGACATGAAGTAACAGTGGTGAAAATAAGGTTAAGAACTGCAGAGGCCAGAAAATAATAAAGGGAAAAATGACAAAAGGAGGAGGACAGGGGAATGGGATAAGTAAGATGCAGTGAGAAAACAGTGTAGGTAAAAAAAATAATAATAAAAAAAAAAAAGGGTCAGGTGTAGGAAAATTATAC
The DNA here is from genome assembly GCF_020085105.1 of Siniperca chuatsi. Lineage (NCBI taxonomy): Eukaryota > Metazoa > Chordata > Actinopteri > Centrarchiformes > Sinipercidae > Siniperca > Siniperca chuatsi. The sequence continues at coordinate 24,000,047 of NC_058046.1, read as the reverse complement.
TCCAGACACAAAGTTGAATTCTTTCTTTGCGTATGTTTTTGGGTTTCTGCAGAGTTCACCAAGTTAAATTTTCAATTTTTTAAGGTCTTTTTAATGCCGCATAGAATTAAATCTAACACCTGTTTCACAATCACACCAGCCAAAGTATGAAAGCATGATGGAAAACCAGTATGGCCGATATGGCCTAGAACATTTAAGTTAAGTTTTTGCTAAAACTTGCCCAATATGAGTCAACAGCCTGCAATTGGATACAAATACATTTTCTAACTAACTATTACTGTGTACAGCAGGCAAGAGAAACTATTCAAGACTTTTGTAAACAAAATTTTATTTAATTTGTTTTTAGGAAACTGAATTCAATGATTTGTAAGACTTTTCAAGACCTGCAAATACCCTGTACATTACTGTCAAAGAAAAAAAGCAGTAATAGCCGCCTCTACTCACAGGATTGATCCCTGAAGGCGAGGCTGCAGCAGCTGTTGGATTCGCACAGACTTCTCCCTCCGACTCCACTCGAGACAGCACACTAATAATTGACTGTAGAGACTCTACACAAAGGTGAGAGATGACAGATGAGTGAAAGCACACCAGAAGAAGACAGTGAAATACAGGAAGATGAGGTAACAGATGAAATAATTCATCATCAGTGCCACCCATTACACCTTAGGAATGTAAATCTCTGATGCCAGAGTACATGTAGAAATCCAGAGATACTTGTATATTATGCAAATAGTGTTTGCCTCTGTAAACAAGCTTATTGACAATCCACCCATCAGCTGACTTTACCTGGGCAACAATTCTTCATATGTGGTTTAACTAATCCAGGCTAACATTGTGTTACCCGGCTGAAATTATCCTGTTAATTCTCATCTAGCTAACTTCGACTGCACTTTTTACTGCAGCTGCACATTAGTTAATCTAAAGCTGAGGAAACTACTTTCCTTAAAAAGGAAAAGTTAGACATTTTCTAAAATACACTTATTCGCTTTTTTTGCAGAAAGTTAGATGAGAAGATCAATACCACTCTTAAGTCTGTACGCTAAATATGAAGCTACCAGCAACTCTAAATCTCATTGATTAACATGTTTGTTTAATCTGTACAAAAGCAAACTGTAAAAACAACAATTTGGCATTTTATGGGGGGTTGTGCCACCAATGTTTCGTTTATCACTTACATTTTTGCACAGAGGATTTTTGTAACCTAAGTAAGCCAGCTGCTGGCGGTAGCTGCATATTTAGCCCACAGGCATGAAAGTGGTATCATCTAGCTCTCGGCAATAAAGTGAATAAGCACAATTCCTAAAATGTCGAACTTTTCCTTTAAACATATTCCCATCAAGAAATTGAGCGTATGAAGCCAAATGTATAGATCTTATAAGTAAGTTAAGTACATTTCTTACATTTAAGTGTTTAATGACAATTCTCTACAAATTGTTGTTATTAAATGGCATGTTTTCGTGCTTTATTGGTTGGATATCAGCCAGAAACTTTTAATTGAACTAAATTTGGATTGGTTCTTTATTTAAGAGTACCAATTTTATTCTATTTATACTTAAGGATGTAACTTTATCTGACTCTTTATTGTCAAGACTAAACTGCTGAATGTGGATCCTTTCATCTAAAATCATGATTATATCAACATTTCTCTACTGGTGCTAAGTTTAGGGTCCCTCACATCTGACAATTTGTTCATGTATGGAGTCCATCTTGAAGAGTCATCACCATCATTAATCCTGCACTTTTGAAGGAAAAGGCTTAAGGATTTTTTGCTCTGACAGCTCCAAAAAAATTTTAATCTCAAGTTAAATGGATCAAAGTCAAGTTAAATAGACTTCCAGGGAGATGTTAACACACAATAAGAAATTCAATCTAACACATAATGATCCAGGAGCAGCTTTAAAAATGGATGGATGGATGTGAGATCCACATGCATTAAGAATAAACATGACCACTTCTCAATTCTAATATTGGTTGTTTACATACTTAAGACTTTGAGTCCACACTGCGTGTTCTCAGTTTGCGTAAAGATTGCCTAAAAATAGAATATAAATATATCCACCCAGGTAACACAAACTATGAATACCTATCCATATTCAGTCAAAACAAACAAAAGGAAGACAGCTGAGACAATGGAGGAAAAGAAACAGAGTGAGACTAGGAAGACCGCAGCCACTAATTACCATCACTCAGTGGAAGGCAGTTACAAAACACAGGCAGCAACAAGTCTCTGTAATAAGCTACAAATGAGGAGGCACAACAAAGCCATGCTAATGAGGCCAGCTAGAGCCCTGTGGGACTGCCACCCTCGTTCAGTTAATGTTAACACCGCCGCCCTTTCTTCGAATGTACATCTGAGAGCGTGGAGAGGGATGGAGGAGGCGGAGAGAAACAATAATCAACATTTGCCACCCTCTTGTTTGCATGAGACCTTTCAGGAACAACACTAGGCTTGTTCATGCAACATTGTGTTCACCTTCACCTCTCCTCCTTTTTCGCTTGATCTCTAACACCATCTTGTCCTCGCTCTATGTTACCACACTCTCTGTAAATACAGATAAGCTGATAATAAAAGGGCTCATTTGGCTGAAAACTGACTGGCTGAGTTCATGTTGTTTCAGAAGGATCTCACTCTCACAAAAGCACAGTCAAACAGTGTGATTACATGACGACTACACTGACCATGCGCTTTTTTCTCATTCTTAATTGCAGTTCTTCACTGAAATAATGTGTTTGAGCTCTCCAAAGGTGGTGTTTTGATTATGCCTTCTGTTCCACTCCATATATAATTACTGTTTAATTATATGCATGTCCCAAATGAATATAAACACTAACAATTACAAAGTTTTCTGTTTTCTTCTCATATCCTAACAATCCTCAAATCCTAACAGTCAAACACACACTGTCACACTAAAATAGCTGTCAACAGCCCCATAACAAAGATCAAAATCTTCCTTTATTTAATTTACAAACACAATTTTCTAGCTTTCTATTTGGCTAAACAGCATTATTCTTGAAATTGGTGTGAATCACTGGAATACTGAAAAATCTGTATTGTTGACATTATAGTCTAGAAAAAAAAATTCAATACAACCTTAATACTGGGAGTATTTGACTTTACTTTAAGTTACAATTTATGGCAACTATTGCCTGCATTTTTTGAAGAGGGTTTCTGCAGGATTCATGAAGTTGAATTTACACCAATTGTTGTCCACCAACAATTGTTGAAGTAGTACGCTACACTAGACAAGTACTTTAAAGAAGCTAGAGATCTGTCCGATTGCTAAAATCCTTTTTTTAAACATGAAAGATAACTGTTGCAGAGTACCAGGGAGTTAACCTACGTAAGGCCACTTAGCAAACTGTACAATGACCATGGTTACTTCATTGGTAAGTATCAGATAGTTTTAATTAGATTCAGTGTGATCTGCAGTGATCTGCAATCTGAATCACTCTGACTCAACACAGAATGAGTTTAAGCAGACCAGCAGGGTTATGAACATCTGTGTGAAAACAGCCTTAGTAACATCTCAACTCTGAGCAGGGGTCACTGGTTTTAAGAGATATTATCATGTTCACAATGAATAAATGAACATTCAAGATAAAAGGACATGATTTACATTTTCAAGATACAGACCACAAAAAAACCTTCATCTACTATATGTTTCTTATGTATGTATGAGAGAGAGAGAGTGTGTATGTGAGTGAGTACACATGCAAGTGTAAGGGTGCATGTACAGTATGTACACTTTGTACACACAATACATGTGTTTTTGTAGGCTATTGTGTATGTGAGCGTGTATTCAATCCAATGCATTACTGACCTTGTACGCTAGCAGGCTTAGTGGCATCTGTAAAATCACAGATTTTGTCCCACTGGTCCCTGACAGCCTCAGGAGTCATGGGTTGGTTCTTCTGTCTCACAATGTGGCCCTGGGAACGCTCCCAGCGCACTGCACACACAAATAAAAGAGGTCATTGCATAGTGAAAACCACACGCATACAGTACTAGTGAACCAGGGGCTAATGAATATCATAGATGCATACAGACATTTCCTCAGGAAAAAAACAGTACTCACATTTACCAATCCAGCCTGCACCAACCTGAAAGGAGATGAAACATGAGCAGATGAGCAAACACACGGATATTAAAAAAATATTGTCTCTTTATGGAAACTGAATATATCAATGGTACATTACTGTTCTCAATGACAAAAGAAAAAAAATAGACACAAAGCTACAGGCAGCACAGTTGGAGTGAGACCGTACTAGTCTTACTGAAGAGAAAGAAAGAACGTGGGTTTTTTTCTGTATACCTCAAACAGTCCTCCATTTTCTTGACATTGTTCATGACAGAGCCAGAGGACCAAGGGAGCAACATACTCAGACTTCAGAAACGCCAAAAGGTCTAAATAAAACAAAACATATACAAATACAGTACAGCAGAGCTTCTTTTTATTACACATTTGTTATACAATTGTCCTCAAGAGCAACAGGGTGCTTCTGCTTCAGTGTATCTGTTTGGTAGTTAGTGTATCATTAAAATGATGCTGTGTTTGTTTAATGTGCTCATTTTAAAAATACTACAAGTACATGGTCTGAGTTATTAGACAGGCCTCAAGCATTTGTTCTCTTGCTACAGAGCTAACTGACATAAATTACAAGTTGCTGTTTATTCTTAACCATTTTCAAAAGGAACTATAGGTAAAAAATAATATATTATCAGCATATTATATTGTGTATAGTATGGGGGATATACCCTTAATTATATTTTTGTATATATCTAAATAGTATTAAAGTATACAATATGTGTATGATGAATCAAGATACTCTGAAATCATGCTCTTCATTTATGAAAAGCCAGACAATATACAGTATTTAAACAAAAGGAGCCTTAAGTACTAATAATATGTTCATAAACATGTTGGACTGAAGTCAAAGAAATATAGCACAGGCTTTTAATTCCCTGTATGGACAATTAAAGATTTAACACCAAATACCATATGTGCGCTGAAAATATCTGTACCCTTTGATCAACAAAATGTGGTGGTAAATGAACAGACATTCTGTTTCACTGCACTGACTTTTTTTTTTTTTTTTTTTTTTTAAGAAAAGCCTGAGTCAGTAAAAGCCAACATATGGAACCAAGTCATTTACTAAGGTGAGGCCTTCCTGTGACAGTTGGCACAGCACAGGGTGACAGATGCTACTGTAGACCAGCACGGCAGGGCAACAAAACCATTCCTTTAATCTGTCACTTAATACCCCTGTGAACAAGGCTGCAGTCACAGCACAATATGTTCATGAAGTATAGACATTTACAGATAGTAGGTTTGGTGGGTTGGAAAAACATTCCCCGGCTCATGAAATCCTTTTAAAACACAGCAGGCAATGCTAAAAATGATTGCCTTTTTAATAATAATAATAATAATACAACAACAATAATAACAACAACTTTATTTGTATAGCACTTTTCAAAAGCAGAGTTACAAAGTGCTGTACATACATATGGAGGAGTGATTTAAAATGGGGCACCAATTCTGCACACCTCATCTCCTCAGGCAAGGTATTCTAATGTATGGGAGCTAACAGCAAATGTACAGTCACCTTTAGTTTTTAACTGTGACTTTGGAACAGATAAAGTTTTGCCTGAGGTTCTCAGGCAGCACGTTTGGTCATAAGTGGACAGCAGCTCTGAGATGTAAGGGGGTGCCAAACCAGACAGGGCCTTAAAAGTGATTAAAAGCATTTTAAAATCTATTCTAAAAAGACACGGGTAGCCAATGTGAAGAAGCTAAAATAGGCATAACATGGTCACATTTTTTGGAACCGGTTAAGAGACCTGCTGCATCATGTGATGCATTTTCTATGAGTTATGAGTTGGAGGCTATGGAGAGACTCTTGGGAGAGACGTGTACCAGGAGTTGCAGTAGTCAAAGAGGATGACTTCAGATTTGTTGTTAATAAGCTGGAGAAAACTGTAAGACATCCGCTTTTTAATATCTGCTAAGAAATTCTGAAGGGTTTGTAGGCTGGTTTTGTCACTGGGTTTGAATGGCAGGTAGAGTTGCGTGTCATCGGCGTAGAAATTGAACTGAATGTTATGGTTTCGTATTATATCGCCCAGAGGGAGCATGTAAATGGAGAGAAGGATGGGACTTAAAATTGAACCCTGGGGGACACCATAGTGGGTAAGAGCCAAGGATGACACAGAATCACCTATACTAACAGAAAAATGTCTATGAGTTAGATAGGATGGGAACCACTCAAGGGAAACACCGGAAATGCCTACGAGATCCTCCAGACGATTTAAATAGTTTTTTCCTTGATTTTTGGGTTGGGTATGCGATTCTAATCCAATAAGTATGATACACATCTTTTTGTCAAATTCAGCGAATATCTCCTCATGGTCCGCTAGCTGTCAGTTCTGTGTGTGCGCTGAAAAAAACTCCAGTGTTTGTACACAGCCCTGGCTCTGTAAATGGGAAATAAAGTGGCTCGGACCAAGCCACACAACACTATTCCAGTCATTCCAGCCATGATTTGTGTGTCAGGTAACGTTAAATGACTTGCCCATGGACATTCAGCTTACTTTCTAGTTTGCCGAGATATGCTGTTGCGATGTTTGCTAAAGTAGCAGGAGAGTTGTGAATATCGCTGTCTGGAGCGGGTGTGCTGGCTCTGGGAAAAATCTCATCCTCTCTCGCTGTTAGCTTCGCAGCAGCAACTGTAGCAACAGTTTGCTAACCCACAACCTAGCTAACACTATATTACTTGCTGTCGTATATATTACTTGCTTTGTCGTTGTTTGCTCTATATCATGGTATTTGTCATGGTATTGGATTTCTCCAGAACTTCCATACCACACCTTTAAAAATCGCTGATACTGTAAATTGTCATTCTGAAGGTTGATATTTTAGTTTTTTGTTTAATATAATGTTCATATGCAACATAGAGTATCCCATGTTTATGAGCTGTTCTGATGTACATTTCATTGTGTTCACTCTGGGTGTCCAATGCTGCATTACCTTCTGTCTTAAATATTTTTAACATGAAAAATATAAATGTATGTTAGCATACTTACTCACATTTTTGTGAATATTTGGAAGCACAGCTAACAACTACAGTAAAATAAGGAGGCCAGACTGCCTGTTTAAATCAAGGGCTGACACATTAAAACTTTTAAAGCACTTTTAAAACAGCTCTTGAATATTAGATGACAAATTTGCATGTCAAACGGCAGTGCTATTGCCTCAAATTTTGAAAAATCAACATTACATAGGAATTACATTATGCAGCTGCTCTAAAAAAAAAAAAGAAAAAAAAGAAGCTGTGGTTAAATCTATTTGCCTATTTTGGCAAAAAAAATGCGTATATGTGAGAGTGCGTGTGTGCACCCACATATCTAGCAGAACACCACAGTAGGCATTATACAGACCAGTTGCTTGCAATTATGTATGTTGTTTAATCTCTCTGCTTACCTGGGGACATGACTGTCTCTGTGAGGCGTGACCCAGCAACAGGCGCAATAGTGTTGCATTGGATGTTGTACTTGCTTCCCTCGATGGCCAAGGTGTTTGCCAGCCCCAGCATGCCCAGCTTGGCAGCGCTGTAGTTGGCCTGGCCGAAGTTACCATAGATGCCTGCTGCTGAAGCCGTCATGATGATTCTGGCCACAGACAATCCGAGGCAACAAGTCAGTGACAAGCATCGGTATAGAGTAATTGGAGAGACAGACAGCACCCCTCCTGACACATATACACACACAGACACACACACACAGATAATCTGTGGTACACACTTTTCATGCATGCATAAACACACAGGAATACGCATATGTAAGCATCTAGTCATGTGACGCTAGCCCATTCTCACACACACACACACACAAAACAACTTTATCACAGATACAAAACTGCACATAATACATTTATTTGAACATTTTACAACTGTGAGCACAGGCCATATGCAGGAATAAATTCATGTATGCACAGCAGACACACAGTCTTGCACATACAATTGTCCTAGTAATTTCATGCAGAACGTACACCAACACAATTCATTCTCTAACTGGGATAGAAGGCCTGAACTTCAGGATTAGTTAATGTTACGTAGCTAACCTCAAGTTATCTGCCAGGTGAGAGTAAAGTTTACAATATAATTTTGAATATAAGCAAAAAGAATTAAGTCCTGGTGCTTTCCTTCACTTCCCTCCTCTAGCAAGCACAGGAGAAAACACCCCTACTCTCAAGAGAATGTAGACATAAATCAGAGCAATCAGAAACAAATTTTACTGCGGGCAGCATGAGGGTGAATATATTTGCAAAACCCAGAAGAAATTGGAAGGAAATATTGACAGCCTTTAACCCTCCTTTCACATTTATTGAAATAAAACACCTTGTTCACACTATTTATAGAGGCAACTGGAAAGCTTCTACTGATAATTTTAACCCTTTACAGAAAAAAAAAATTAGGTTACATACAAACATACATCATTTCTGAAATGATCGTGATTATTCTGTTTGTCTCTATAAAATTAGGGAATATTTTCACATCAAAACCTTGATATAAAACCAACTGCATTATTTGCAACTGTTTTCTTCTCTGCTCTGTTCAATAATAAGCCCTTCTTGAGCTCAATGCAGTGAAACCTTCTGCAAAATGCTGCTTCAGTGTTTATGAACCACTGTCTTCCCCCATTTATGTAGAACACCTTGTGTGCACTTGTGAAGGGCATCTGCTACCTGGAGTAACACGGGAGCAAAGCTGGTTGTGCGACCTTCTTCTGCAAATTATAATTCAAAACATGCAAACCTCAATAGGCCTTTTTCACAGCACACATTTTTACTTGTCATGGCAGCAAAAGCGCAGGTGTTCAGTTTAGTTCCAGGACGCAGCCATCGTTAATGTTATTAGTTGCACCTGTGTTTGGCAAGTCAAAATGCCTTATGTAAGAAAGGCCTGTTAACAAATCTTCCATAAGGGACTGCTTGCTCCTTAAAAACATGACCAATACATATCAGCATACATCTTCACTGCTTCAAGTCAATATAACTTATCCACTGAATATTTCGCTTCTCATTCAAGAGGCTTCTCCAGAGGTGAAGAATCTTGAGTGGCACCTTCAACTCTACAACTTCAAACCAGTGGATATTTGAAGTTTGTATGCTGTACTACTTGGAAGAATAAAATGAGCCTGCATAGACGTCTTTGCTGCTTCTTGTAGAGTCATCAATTTAAATAGTGCTCAAATTGTTCAGAGATTAACCTACAGCACAGCATAACCAAATTAACTAATTTCCTTCACTCTTCTGTGATTTACATATTTATATCAAATATGCTGTCTTGGGCTTTCACTAGTTTGCAGATTTTTTCATTGCACACCAGAAACCATTGGAGCAAGATATATTAAGGGGTATCAAGTCACTAAAGTCAGAATCCGTGACTGACTGTATATATATATATATATATATATATATATATATATATATATATACACACACACACATTTTGAGTATCTTTGGTAGTTTAGCTGAATCTGGCCTTATCACACAGCATTTTATATCATACTAATATCTTAGTCCAGCAATGGTCTGTCTGCAGAGGATACTGTAACTTTGTTGTATCTAAAAAAAAAATAAATAAAAAAAAAACGCAATAGTTTTTAGCCACCTCACTAGCTGGGCTCCTCACCTGCCAAACTTTTGGTTTTTCATATGGTTCCAGGCAGCTCGAGTTACCAAGAAGGAGCCTCTCAAATGAACTCTTTGAATCAGGTCTGAAATGGAGAGTAAGAGCAATGACACAGCATATGTACATTAGGGCTGTCAACGAATATTCTAAATTCAATTATATAATCGAATCAAATGCACTGCATGACGGACAGGAGTCATACAACTTCACTTTCATTGACTGATTGAAAATGAAATGCAGGTCAAGCTGAAACGAGTGAATAACTTAACAACAACAACAACAACCATGTGGTAATGACTGCAGAGAGTTCACAACTCAACAGAGAGAGAGAGTGATTTGCACTTCGAGCAACCTAAAAAGCCCTGTTTGGAAATACTTCAGATTTTTGATCTGCCGGGCTTTGGAGCAGCAAGCAGCTGTCTGCTGTCATCTTTGAGAAAAAAAACTGTCTAGAATGAAGCGGACCACAAATGAATGGTCCCTCATGGAAAAGGTGAGTACAGTGTATGAAATGCCTTGCGTTTGGGTGCTTAGTGCTGATCCAGAATGAGTCTTTAAAAATAGGTAGAATGGTGGCCCTAATTTTAAGTTAAGGTAATATTTACTTACTTTGTGTGAATGTTGTATTGTAATAGGTTGGACAAATGCAAATCTGTTGTAGTAATGACTCTCGTTGTATTGGTTTGCCCTCTAACACATAACATTATACACTTCTGTTATTTCACATTAGACCACTGTGGATCAGATCCAGCTTAAAGTACATTTTTAAACTCCCACACAGACAATCTGTTTTTATAGACATAAGGTACACCAAACGTAAAATGTATTCTTCTACTTATAGCATGGTGGCACAGTTTGATTATGACGTAAGCCAAACAAAAGGAAATAATGTGGTGATATGAGATGACCCCACACAGCAGGCATTAATGAGAGTGACGTGAATGTAAAGATGAGAAATAATTTAATTACCCCAGTCCAAATCACTTGTCCTGGCAAATGATCGGTCACGAAGTATCCTTGGCAAAGAAAAGCAGGAATGGGTGTTAGTCTTTTCGGTCTTTGTGACAAAACTTCTCTTTAACATGATTATAGTGGCCAATACCACTGCAATCAAACAGCCACTCTAAAAACAGATGATGTGATTAGACCTAGCAAAAAGTGTACAGTGAAATGACTTACCCAGCATTGTTTACAACAACATCTGCACAGAAAGATATTTTACCAGATTTAGTTCAATAATTAGTTCAAATAGCAGTAATAACATTACTAACAATCATTTAATTGAGATAATGTAATGATGCAGTACTTGAGATAAGTATCAACTCTGATGGCCACAGTATTGATATACAAAGACAATACTCACCTATTCTTCCAAATGCATCCAATGCTGTTTGGATCAATTTTTCTCCATCTTCTACAGAATCTGTGTGTGCATGACAGAAACGGTCTTAGACTTTTTGGGATATTTTTTGCATTTGATGAGTGATTCAATTATTTTGCATAAGTGGGTTTCCAGAAGACTATATGTATGTGCTGTTTAGCTTCAGTTATAGATCTGATTCTTGGATACATTGTTCCTGGTTGCATTTAGGTCTATAGATAAAAAATAATGTGCAGAGTTAGTGTTACAATAATATAACAGGGAGGGGGGCATATGATAAAGTTTTACTTCACATGCTCAGTATGTTGTGTAATGATATATGACAAGTCATTGCTGGGCATCATAGTTTGTTATAAACCAGATAGAAAGTATGCCAAATTTTTGGTAAATTATACCTTTGTATTACATCCACAAACAAATCTGATGTTCAAATCTACCTATGAAACACACTGATCAAAGCGTTGTCATGTTTTGTTCTTTAAAACTAAGTTTATATTCTTATCTATGCGAGATGCACAAAGATGATACATTTGTCTTCAATACTTGCTAACAGCTTCATCAGTGAGACTGACAGAAATCAATATAATTTTTTGAGTCTACCATTCCATTAGCTAAACACCACAAGGTAGGCAAGAGAAAAAAAACAGATGGAGGTAATGATGTGCGAGATAAGACAAGAGCAGAATAGAGAGGAGATGACTTAAAACAAGGCTAGTCCAAACTTCTCACCATAGTTTGCCACGGCCTTGCCTCCCTTCGCTCTTATCTCCTCCACCACCTTATCAGCAGCTGCAGAACTCTTTCCGCCCCCTTTAATGTCTGCCCCAAGGTCATTCACTTTATTGCAACAAGAAGAAAAAGATTAGCAATAATGGGGTGAGTTGTGAAATTCTCCACGACTGATTAGGGAGTAGTCTCGCATAGCCAGACTTATCTCCACATTTCATTTTAGCGCTGGAGAAAGGTCTGGATGGACCTGGATGAAAAATGCTCTGGTTTGTTTGTATTTCTTTAAACAAATCACAATCATCTTGGGCGGCGCTAAGCCCAGGATGCAGCGAGAGTGCCCTTGCAAAACATTAACACGCAGATAGGGGAGGACAATTCCAGCTGAAATAGTCGGCCAATGGCAGGCTTATATCCACAGCCTTCTTGCTTCTTGTGAATCAGACTAGGTTAGGAGAAGAGTGGAGCGAAGCTGATTCCTTGTAAGAGTTCAAGGGCAAATTCAGTTCAGGGATAGTTATTATTTTAGCAAGGGCTAATGTTTATGCCAACATCTGCAACTGTGTAGTTTAAAAAGCAACAACATTACTGTGACGGTCAATGCAATGCACATTTCTTAGATAAATTAAAGATCACTGCTGCTGCTGCTTTGCTGTATATTTGTCAGCAGTAAGTGCTATAGGAACCTACAGTAAAAAAAAAAAAAAAAAATGAAACTGATATCCAGTCCCTAACAACTCAGGGAAAGTATCTGAAATCATGCTGGGCAAATGTCAACATACAACCTGATATCACTGTCTCTCCATGGCAAAGAAAACATCAACTGAGGTTACGAGGGTTCACTTTTAGCAGGCATTTCACTAAGTACATGTAATAAGGCCTGGTTGCACAGTGTATCCATTATACATGTTCTAAAAAATGAGGTATGAGGGGCTTAAAATCAATTTACCTACAACTGAGGCACCTCTTTCAGCAAAAGCCAGTGCATATTCTCTGCCAATGCCTGCAGAAAGAAAGACAGATGAGCAAAATACCTAAGGATATTTTTACAGAATAAAACACACCCATCAAAACCACTGTTGTTGCATGAGCCCTTTCACACACTTAGACTTAGCATGATTATAAGCCATTGCTTTACATGTACTTTGCTCCCTGTGTTCTTCAAATGAAAAGGCTGAAAAAAGTCTGTTGCTAGTCAAATCAATGGAGTGCATCTTGTATAGTAATATCAACAAAAGGTGTTTTATTGTTTCCAGAAGGTTCATCAGGATACCGTTGGTTTACTTTTAACGTTACGACTTTGAGACTTGCATGCTGTTTCGCCAGTGTTAGCAATCAGCAAGACACTGAGGTTAACTGCTGGGCAGCTAATACAACAGAAAGAAAGACTCGTCCAGTAGCTGTCTTAATAGTTTGGCTCACATGCTTACTAAATCTCCGCAACTAGCAGGTTAGCATTCGGAGCTAACGTTACAAAACATATTTAAGCGTAATTACAGTTAGCAACAATGACAGCTTAGCTAATGTTCAGTTATGTTTGCACGGCGCTGTTACCTCCTCCGGCCCCAGTGACAAGCACGACCCTTCCCTCGAATGACAAAGACATGACAAAGACAGAGATATTAGTTTCCTGACGCTACAAGAGCAACACCGATTGTCAGAGACAACAGGGTGTACTTCAACTGTTCAAGTTTCACTTCCGCAATTACGAGGGGCAGTCTCAGCAGTGACCAATCAGAAACCAGGATTTTATTAGCCCCCTCATCACTGTTGATTTCACATGTGTAGTCTACTTTGATCTTATGATTTAATACTTCAGAAATCTGTTTAGTTATGTTAACTTTGTGAATTCCACTCTATCTATCATATATTTTATGAGCCATTAACAAATTCTGTACATTTTTATTTTTTAACTGACTGATTTGTACCTTATTACATAACTTTTCACCATGTCTGCAACACAATTAGGAAATAATAACATAAATGGTGATGGTGACCATGATGATGATGGAGGTGCCAGTGGTGATGATGATGATGATGATGATGGCAGGTGTTGTTCCCACTCTGCTAGTGAAAAAATAAACTAATTGGTGTCTATTGTATTAAAATATTATGGTCAATTTGAAATTCCTTTTGAGTTCTTTAATATGACCTGAATATGTTAAAAAGGTTTAAACCTGAAGACTGGCTGAACCAGCAGCAGTGTAACTGTTCTCATGCCTCACAGCAATTTGCTTATCATCCAAATTTTTTTCTGCAGAAAATTAATCACCAAAATTAGGTTAACAACACAGCACGCTCGATATTCAGAATATTTGCATTTAATGTATGTATTTTTATGCTGCTCACAACACTAACTCTCATGCTCCTTGTAAGATGGCTCTTAAGAGTCATTTGAATTTGATATCCATCCATCCATTTTCTACCGCTTGGTCCCCGTTAGGGGGTCGCGGGTGACTGGAGCCTATCCCAGTGACTTCGGGCCTTAGGCAGGGCACACCCTGGACAGACAACCATTCACTCACACATTCATTCAATACGGGCAATTTTAGAGTTATCAATTAACCTACACATGCATGTCTTTGGACGGTGGGAGGAAGCCGGAGAACCCGGAGAGAACCCACGGTAACGAGGACATGCAGACTCCACCCAGAGAGATTGTGTCCGGGAATCGAACCCACGAACCCACGATCTCCTTATTGGGAGGCAGGAGCTGTAGCCGCTCTGCCACCGTGCACCCCTGAATTTGATATGTTGATCATTAATTGGCAATGGCCAACTAATGTTTAGAGGTTAAGCTAGTAATGTATATAGCAAAGACTGCAAGTAGGAAAAATAGTGTATGTAACTGGTGAGAAAATGTTACGCAGCCATGTCGTAATGATTTACAATCTGTGTTATGTTATTTGCCAAAGTTTTTTCACAGGCCAGGCCAAGAAAAATTAGTAACTTGTTCCAATATGATACCAACTGTCCAAGAGACATAACTTTTTATGATAATCAGGATTGTCTTGGAATGAGAAGAAATAAGATCCCACTTTAGTAAACTCTGCAATATGACTGTTTTCACACCAGACATTTTGACTTTGACAGCAGAAAAAGCACAGGTTTATCTAATGACATTACTGGTGGCTCTGTTCCATTTACAGAAAGTGACCAAGTAAGCCAAATGAGGGAGCATGAAAAATACCAAGAAGCTGGAAGTTGCTAAACTAAATAGAATACAGCATGTTAATTCATGTTATTGATTACACCTGTGCTTTTCCGGCAATTACATGTCAAAAATGTCTAAAAAGGTGTACTGTGGCCTAGTGGATGGAGTACTCTTGCCAATTCAGAAAACAGTTTTATCCAGTTGTTTCAACTGCCTTGCTAATATTATGCTCAAACAGTGCACATTTAAAACCAGTTAGCAGGTTCTTGTTATTGCTGACAAGTTCTCCAGGTTATTGTTATTGACATGTTTTTGTTCAAGCTAGTAAACTTGCCATCCTGTTCAGGCTGTGGGAGGAGCAGAGGTGATTCTCATTCACTCGCACAGTAGGCTATCTTAGATTGTATAGACATTAGTACAAGCTAGTGGGCATGTAATTAAGTTATTTTAACACAACAAACACAATCGTTCTCGTCATAAAACTAATAACTAGGAGACGTCTCTAACCGCGGCGTGCCTGTGTGATGAAATAGCCACAAATTAACAGCAGCCGTGCAAAGAGAGAGAGAGCGAGAGAGAGAGAGAAAAGCGAGCGCGAGGGAGAGAGAAAGAGAGAGCGCGCGAGCATCCTCTGCGCCCGGACGTTGGCTGCTCAGACTCTCCAAGGAGGCTGCGATGGAGACAGGATGAAACTGACGGGGTGTTTTTCGGAAGAAAGTGCCTCTGGGGTGTCGATATGTGGCGACTTTCCTGTGTGTATCGTTACCAGAATCATATATTTGGGGAAAAAGGAGGAGTGTAGCCTATTACAATTTTGTGGATGCCTAAGGATTATGGACCGTTACAATAACGACCGGCGGTGTAAAGGTTTGGATAACTGCCTCTATACTCTTTCTTCTTCGCGGTCTTCTCAGTATTTACTATAGCTGACACGTTTTAAACGCATTCATGTTGGACATCTTTTTTCCCCACAAAATGTTGAATTTAGCGCTCTCTCGACGTGAAGGATATTCGCGGCACGTCATTTTTTTGATGCTGGATATGAAGGTATAAGAAGCACAAACGTGTGGACAGGCGCCGTTTCGCAGACAGCTATGATACAATATTTTGACCTAACCGTTTTTTTTGTGTGTTCTGCTCTATTGCGCATGCCTAGTGGTAGATATAGAACGCTTCCCGACGCCACTTCGCTCCGTCCTGGCCGTGATGTAGGAGTAAAAGTGACGGGAGCGGAGGACTAAAATAATGCGTTGGCAAAGTGACAGCGTGGCGACCAAAGGATTAGACTTTAGATCCTTCACGAAATAGATTGTGCCATAAACTGAAGAATGTCAGGGACACCAAATGCAGAGGCTGAAGGAGTAGTCTCCAAAGTGAAAGTGAAAAAGGAGATCAAGACAATCGTGGAGAATTTGGAAACCATCCTGGGAGACCTCAAGGATGTAGCCAAAGAGCTCAAAGAGGTAAATGATTAGGGAACACCATACAACGCTTTATAAGCAATAGTCTACTATGTGTTTTGTTATTTCTACTGGCTTGCTCTTTCTAAGCATCCCTGTCTGGGAGGACATGGGAGGCTGACGTCCACCTCAGTAGGGCCTGGAAAAGGCTTTGACACACAGACACACACACACACAAACAAACACACACACAAACATACAGACATGCTCCTCCCCCTGCCCACTAATGTAGGCTATGTGATCATTATCTCCAACATGAAAGACATTTGGCACAGGAGGATGTGGGGTGTGAAATGACAGAACAGCTTCTTCGTCCTGACTCACAGGCTTTAATGAAAGTGAGAAAAATGTAATCACAATTAATATTTAATGGACAAGTTGGTTCAACCAGGAAGGCGCTTTTACATTGCATTTCATCATCTTAATGCTGACTGTTGTTTGCTGCGAATTATCTCCTGCCAAATAATAGTGCAGTTGTCCTTTCTTTTCACTTTTCATCTCTCTCAATCTCTCCTGGTGACTCTCTATTTTCTTTCGTTATCTTTCACCACATGCCTGTATTTATCGCAGCCACTCATCTTCATCCTTTCTTTATCTCTTGTTGTCTGCTTTCTTTCTCCTTCTCTCTCCTTGTTAGAGATCAGAACTCTCAGAGCTGTCTGATTGGCCATTCAAATCTCAGTGATGCAGAGACAGGGGTGCTGAATAGGAATCAGGGGTAGTTTTCAGGGATTATAAGAAGATTTTTTTTTACAGCAAGTAGTTCTCATAGAGCCAAGAATATCTAGCAGCGCCTCTGTGCAGAGACATATCATTCACGTGTTTCAGTGCTTGTTTCAAATCAGTGTTTCCTCTAATACCAATCACTGAATCCCATATTGCCATGTCAGTTGTAATAACCTGCAGTCTTACCTGCTTTTATGTTTACATTCCTCTACCAGCCGTACACCAGGCATCCGGCCTGCTGGGCTGAACCTTTCATCACCCTAACATGACAGGCTGTCATTCTAATAAAACCCTATTGCGTACAGCCTCTGGTTTCTACATTATGGATGGGTTGTCGACACAGCATCTGTCTCCTTCTGCCTCTCTGCTCCCCTTATTCTGTTTTCGCAACTTGAGCTGAATTAGACTTCTTTTGTGTTTTTCGGCAGTTTACAATGTCTCACAGCAGGCGCCAGAGATAAATGAGAACAAGAAGGCATTGTAATCTGTCTATTGTGGTTTTGTTTTTGTGATGTGTCCTCTTTCTTTTTCTTTTTGCTTGCAGTAAATTGCGTAGAGGATCAGTTATTCTGACACTGCACACACTAAACACATACCTAGAGGGGGTGTTACTATCAAAGCCGGTGTTTGGGGTATAATCCATTTGAAATGCAGTTATCTGTTATAACTCACAGACAGGGCTGGAACCGAGCCTGGCTCTGAGGAGTGACCCTGTCCAGATGCTTGGCACAGCCACTGAGGCTGCTTGGCCTACAGCAGAGGCTGCACACTGGGATACTGGTATTACCTCTTGTGTGTGTCCCAACAAATTACCCATTTAAAGACTGCATGGAGAGTTTATCCCCATTGCCTTCTCTGCCCTAGCCTTCTACTATCTTTCTCTTTAGCTCTCATTCTTTCTCGCTCTCTGTTTCTCTCCTCACCAATCTCTTCATTTCTCTCTCATCAAGCCTCTGTTAGGCATTTCAAACCCTTAGATGATAGCAATGGTGTGTTACAGTGGGCTGATGTACTGGGGACTCTGAGATGAGCATTACTATTTCAGAAAATGAACATAAGCACATTGTCATTGTCGTAACATTTTTACGAATGCTATAAAGGAAAAAACATTTTCTTTTATGTTGAGTTTATGGTGAGTTTTTCTCATGGGTTATTTCAACTGTGTTTCAGCCATGATACCGTGAACTTAAGCGAGCTCAGCTCAACTTATATTGTCTTTGGACACACTGACTTCTGGATCCTCGATAATCAGGCAGCTAGTAATAAAATGTCCAACACTGCACTTCAATTCTGGGCATCGAAGCAATAATAACTCCACCAAGGAAAGAGAACCAGGAAGAAATTCTTCTCCAAAGGCAATGTTTTTGGATTGACCTGGCTGAAGAACATGGACATTTTATCATTAATATCAGTTATTAGTTCCTAGCAGAGTTTAGCACCATGTCTATTCTGTTTGTTAAACTGCCTTTTTAAAATGTAATCCCTTATACTAATGGCTCCCTGGGCAACGTTTATTATGTGTACATGCAATTTCAATCCTTCCAGGTACTGTCTTAGCACTGCAGACATAAATGTATGGGAGAGTAACTAAGTCCATGGATGTGCCCACAGTGCAAGTGCTTGCTTTAAGTAGACAAAATTTGATGGCGTGTGGGACAGGAGCTAAATATGCGTTTGAAGTATCCTTTGTGACATTTAGTTGTGTAGTCAGTCCTTTGTTGGCCTTAGATTGGTGCATATTGATTGGTGGATATTGCATCAAATACAGTTAAGCATCATGTCCTGAAAGAATGTGTTCAGCATGTTTTGTATGTACAGTTAGAATGTATGCATGCAGTATGTACTGTGTGTATTTTTAATGTATTATCTCAACTTGTGCTGTGGCATCCTTACAGCTATTTCCAGTATTGCATGTTGCCTTTTGTTTAGTTTATTACACTCCCTCCCCAACTATCACCTAGAGTACTTAATGTAAACAGTCATAGACACAGAATGGAGCACAGAAATCAGAGTGCCAACAAACCAAATTTCTGCTCCAGTTCTTTAATATGCCTCTATGTGAAAACAAATTTCCTCTTGGATGACAAAGGAAGTATCTTTTGATCTAAATATCTACTGTGTACACGGGGTCCTGAGACAAAATATATATTTATATTAATTTCTACTGCACTTCAATTTTGTTTATTGTCCATGTTATGGTCTGCAGTGTACTGTATTCAGAAATGATCTTACAGTTCACAATTGCAAATTCATTAAAATATTTAAATAGTTTGGCCCTATTCCTTTCCCAAAAAATATTCACCAGGCTATGTCACAGTGCATTTCTTATGTATCGTTTTCCACCCTGGCACACTGTGTACATTATTCCACCACTGCCACTGACAGTGTTTGCTCTTTCATATTGCATTGCTTGCAGAGTGGATTTCCAATGTGATTTTGCATATCTTCTGCTTTTTGTAAAATATATTTTTGCCTTTCTGTCACACCAAGGTTGCTTTCTTGGAATGAATTCATACCATGATGAATTGTTTCCTTTGCTGTTATTAAGAAATATGAAGAAGAAATGGATCTTCCCTCTCATAGCATTTGTGTCAGTGTGATATGTATTTACTCTCTCCCTGGTTCAGTTGTACTTGAGCTGTAATCTCTGACTTCCTCACTTTCAGCAGAATATTACAAGCATTTGTACTGATTTTCCCCAATAGGAGACTGACAGTCTATTGATTTTTCATATCTGCTTCCTTTTCTATTAGTTATATTCCTGTGTTTGTCTTTTCCCTCTGCACTCCTTTGCTATATGTAGAGGATGTATTTTTCATTCATTCCTAACACTGATTTTGTATTTATAAATGATTATAAGCTGATGTTTTTGGGTCTTGTTTACAGGATATGGTTGCCGTTGTTACTTCTCTCAGTTCCGATGGTGCATAGGATTCTTGTAGTATATCACATAAGTCAGAGTCTGGCAGGCCCGTGGGTGTTCCCATAAATTGTAGTGATATTTCTTTTCTCCCTGGCGTTGTTGTCATAGAGATATCTCAGTCAATTTTAAGTCTCATTAATCAGTCTCTTAAATCAAAGTGTATCTTCTTTAAATTTTATACAGTCAGGTTTTCAATTAATTAATTAAGAATTTGTTGAGATAAAGACATTGGCTCCTTACAAGAACACATTTTTCAACTACCCTTTTTGCCTGGAACATCATTCTTTTCCCACTTTCGTTTTTATTAGCTGAGATTGTTGTAGATGAGATTTCCTTCTCTCGTGCCACATTGTTTATTATTCCTGACCTCAGCTGTCACAGTGACTCTTCCTCTTCTTTTCACCAGGTTGTTCACGACATTGACACCCTGACTTGTGACCTGCAACTGGAGGAGGACGGACTGACAGACAGCTCTAAGACGGACACGCTCAACTCCAGCTCGAGTTCCACCACCACTACTACCACCGCTTCCAGCCTGGAGAAGATGAAGCTCTTCCCTGATGACTGCATCTTTAAACCACCTGCGCCCATTGCCCCGGTCCCTGGCAACCCTCCTGCAGTCCTGACTGTACTCAAGAAACCCCACCCTCCCCTACCGCCACCCAGACATACCCCGCTGAGAGCCGAGGATCACAACATTAAGAATCTGCCTCATCCAACATTAGTGTTATCAGGGAATATATCCAAGGCTACCGGGTCTCTGATGAGGAATGGTGGGGTTTTTCCTTTGAAACCAAACAGGGATTTATTCTCCTCCACGCCATGTTTCATTTCTAATGACAGCGGGATCCCTGAGTCGGGTCTTGTTCCTACATTACCCAGGCCCATGCCTCTTCTCCGCCATGAAAAGAACAAATGTCCCAAGGCGCCTGGCAGGGAGTCTCGTGAGAGGGAGCGTGTCCGTTTCAGCGAGAAGGTCCAGTACCACGGTTACTGCCCAGACTGTGACCTCCAATATGATGTAGACGACACAGAACTACACTTACAGGCTGAGCTGAACAACTTGAGACTCAGCCCAGTGCATTGCTGCTCTTCCTCCTCCCCTCCTCATGCTCTTCCTCATGAACTAATGTTGGAAAACGGCGGCCTCTCGGTCAGCCATAGTTTCCCACCGACAACAAACACTCTTCTACCTTGTGTGCCTCCTCACCCGCCTTCCCTCAAGCCCCAGAAAACAATCCTACGCAAATCAACAACTACCACGGTTTGACACCGAACCCCTTGTTCTGTCCAACTTAAACATTCTTGAATCATTCATAGTGTTTTCTACTTTATGAGCGCTTTCTACTCCAGTTGAACTTTGGATTATCCAAACAGAGAGAGGAAGGGGTTGGTAAATAAGAAACAAAAGGATGGATAAAGTGAGTGGAACAGAGAGAAAGGCATTGCCATGGGCGCTGGGATGTACACAGAGAGATCAGGAAGAAGTGGTGAGTGTTTATGAATGTATGAGTGTGTTTGTCAGGAAGAGAAAGGGAGGAAGAAAAAGAGCATTTGCATTAGTGCATTGACGCATATCTGTGAGTCTATGTATACATACAAGTTTATTTGTTTTTGTACTGCATATTCGTGTGTATATATTTGTGGGTGCATGCGTAGGCGTATGTGTGCAGAGTGTGAAGTTTGTAGATAGTGAGCATTGACTGAAAAATGTACAGAGACTTAAAATTTCACAGAAGATTGCTGACAACACTAAAACTAAATTGTACCCGTGTCTTTCTGGAAGCTCTTGGAAGTCTCAAACTCAGGAAGTTCTTTCAGAGAGGGGCTCTAATTAATTCATGTCCTTCTGGATGAAACAAGAAAACCCGCTACCCTCAGAATTCATTCAAAGCCCTAAAGATCTTCCCATACACTGACACCTAAGTATACGCAAGTAACTCTCCACCAAATATACAGTGGTGTCCAAAAGTGTTTGCCCCCTTCCTGATTTCTTATTTTTCTGCATTTGTCAAACTTAAATTTTTCAGATCATCAAACAAATTTAAATATTAGTCAAAGATAACACAAGTAAACACAAAATGCAGTTTTTAAATGAAGGTTGTTATTATTAAGGGAAAACAAAATCCAAACCTACATGGCCCTGTGTGAACAAATGCTTGATTGCAGTTGTTGATGCTAAGGGTGACATTTAAGTGTGACAAACATGCAAACAAATAAGAAATCAGGAAGGGGGCAAACACTTTTGCACACCACTGTACATATGCATGATTAAAGGCTGTTAATTGATTGATAATTAGTACACAAGTCTGCCTAGATGAACAATTAGGGTTTAGAGATAAGTGAGTTCATACTTCATACTCTACAAGTCCCATTTTGCTGACGTGTCAGACTGTAGGAGTGAAAGAAGGGAGAGCAAATGAGAGGAGATTGACATGGTGGGCTGGGGAAGAGAGAGAAGTCTTTGATGATTAAAGTGCCATTTTTATTTGTGTCTACTGAGAGCTTTACAGCAAATTCTAATTGAAAAATCTTGAATTTCATTTTCTAATATAATTCATGTTTAGCAACTCAACTACCGCTGGTGTAGACCCTCACTATCACTCACTGTGATATCTATTAGACTAAATGGACAGTAAGCTAATCAATTCTGCTCTTGAGTAGAGAGAATCAAACATAAAAAATATGGACTTTATTTCCTTAAGGGAATATAATTGAGCAGTAATATAATACCATCTCAGTTTATATGAGCAGTTCGTAGTCTCCACTTTATTAGCTTTTATTAACAAGAATATTTAATAAAGCCTTTGTTCCCTGTCTGTGCAAACTAAGTGTGCATATGTCTGAAATCATTCTCAAATTGATTGTCAAGGAATCTAACTATGTGTGTGCATAGGTGTGTGTAAAAGCACATGTCAGTTTGGCAGACTTGAGGAGACAGCATACCCTGGAGTTGGATGAGAATAGTAGCACCTTCCTCCCAGCGATGCCCTTAATTAGCTGGATTAGACTACAGGAGATAACAGTACTGCCTCAGACCTCCTTTGTACCAACATTAGCCTTGACAAAGTTCTGAACTGCTGCTGCACATGTTTTTTATGTTAAACAGCGAGAAAAAGCAAGCTCACAAAGAGAGAAAGTAAGTAAGGAAAGAAGGGAAGGGACAGAAAGGTAAAGACGTGTGGGGGGCAGTTGTGTATAGGCCTAGGGGGGCAGGATGTTATTTATCATATGTGTGTGTGTTTAGGGTTGTGGGGGTGGGAAGCTTGGCGATTAAGTCTGAGAAAATCAGGGTATGAAATAGCACACACTGATGACTAAATGCAATGCATGACCTCGCTGGCCTTAAAAATCTAAAATCGGCGTCTGGATTAGGGATCAGTGGATATTCAGCCATGAGAAAAACGAGAAAGAGTGAGAGAGTGGGGGGGGACACACATAGGGAGAGAGAAAGTGCGGGACAGAGAGAGGAAAGTGAGCATGTGTGATGGAGAGAGGCTGATGCTGTTTTGGCTGTATTGTGTTTGCTACTATGTAAGATTGTATGTGGATGCATGTTTGTCCTCAAGATGATTGCTCTCAGTGTTGAACATTCACTGTATTTACCTTGTATTAATGGATCTCAATGAGTCTGGCAGCAGCATGCTCACACACAGGCACACACAGAATGGAGTGCAGCCAGTATCATCAATAGACGCAGCTCATAAGGGCTTCTGCTACTGTAGCATTGCCTTACTAATGCACTTTTCAATGAACCGAGGAAATTGACACAGCAGCCTTGGCATTGTATGATTAAGGGAACATATTGAAAAAGTAAAAGGCATCTGCACTTTGTTTGTTTTTTCTTTTCTTTTATGACCTGATGTGCACAGGCTACACCTTAGAGATGAGACACAGAGTTATTTGAAAAGCTTTGATAACAAATGTTGATGTTTGTGCACCTTCTGAGCTGATACATTGGCTGTCCAAATTTCCCTTTTCCAAGTCACAATAGTTTTTATTACCTGTGACTATTGACTTTTGTGAAGTGTTCACTAGGGCTGGATAACTTTTACAATTATTTTATACTAGTGCTATACTAGTGCTATATATACTAGATACAATACCTATAGTTTTTGTTACACTGGGAAATACAATACCCACATATTTTGCTACAAAACACTTTTTTTTATTTAGCTAAAGAAGCCAAGAGTTCTCAAATATTAAATATTATCTAAACACAAGCAGATGTACTTTGCCTTAATAAATGAAAGTTGACTTAAATTAGCAAGATTACGAATCTTACCAGATGGACCAGACGCTGCCAGGTCGATGCTCGGTGCTACGGACACATGCACCAAAAAAGTATTGCGGTTTGATACTCAGCCCTATTCTCAATGGGTATTGTTGCACTTTAATAATGATGACAAGTTATATCCTGTCATATCCTACTTTTAATCTCCCCTCTATTCTTACAATATGCTGTCAAAATGTATTTTAAATGACATATTAAGATCATTATTGTACATTAATCAGTTTAAACATTTACCAGCCCCTCTTTGTGGAGAGGGTGGAGTGTGTGCATTAATGGCACCCACCGCAGAAAGTGGGAGAAACAATTTTGATATTTGCGCTGGCTGACCAGCAAAACTGGGCCCCTCATGTTTTAGATTCATCGTTCATTATTTAATACATCCATGACTTGTTATCAGATTGCTCCTATAAAACAGAAACCACTGCTCCTCTGACCACGGGTATAGGAGTTTTTCACTGTTTTTTTGTATTGGCTATTTGAGATCCAGTGCTCCAGGCTTGAGAATAAAGTTGTAATGGGCAGGGAGGAGGTGGATCTTCACCGCCTCCATCGTGAGTCAGGACTGACTCAACTGTACTGACCTACTCCCTACAGCTCACAGCTCTAGTTCATAGCCCACCTCTCTCTCTCTCCCTGACTCGTTCTCCCTCACTCCGTCTTCCTTTCTTTCTTCCTCTCCCCTTGGATGATGCTTCACTCCCACTCGGCAGCAGCTGTATGCATAACAAGCTCTCTGTGCACATGTATCTCTATATACATGTGGGTGGGGTGTCTATTATTAAAACAAATCTGACATTTTGTACAGTAAACACCTTTGGCAGCATTTCCATTTGTATGTTTAATCAAAAAGTTTACTGACTTTTTCTTTCCAGAGCTGCAGCAGCCTCTGCATCCTTTAGTTCTTACCTTTGAATTACAAATGACCTTCTAGGCATGAAAAAATCCTAGTTGCTATGCATCCGCTAGTAAATTATTGTTTACAGTAGCTCCTCCGTTTAAAGGTTGTGTGTTTTCAACTGACGTCACTAGTGCGACACCTCTTTTCATCGGGTTAATAAGTAAACCTGCTGCTTCCATAATTAATTAAAAAACGCATAGAGCTGAATGGTTAGATTGTTAATGTTACATTTGTAAATGTAAACCTCTGATTTGTTGTCTTACAACACAATAGTCATATGTGGGCTTATAGTGCTTCTACTAACTGTATTGTCTTCATCCCATTTTCCAACCTGGCAAGTGCACAGTGTACAATAACTCAATAAATGTGTCAGAGTGAGACACACATTTTGCCAGTGAATATTAATTAGCTGTAGTTTCTCTGTCTGATTGTTTATTGTGATAGTCTGCCAAGAGACACAGTTGTCTATTTGCTCATCCCCATTCTGCATGCATCATTTACTTTAATTTTTGTTTCCCTCAATCGACCACATTTCATTATGATCATTTAAAGTGAAAATGTTATGAGGAAAGCATTAAACAAAATGAAAGCCAAATAATTGTGGTGTTGCGTGCCAGAGGCATACATCTGAGATACTGTGTGCAAAGTTCATTAGAATACAAAATAGACATGACCTATATTGCTAAACATCAGAGCATTCAAAAGGGATTCTGGTGCACATTGGGCATGGATACTGGCTTGTGTTGGTGCTTCTTTATCTGTGACTCAGACAAAGTCATGATGTGGGAAAGTGAGTGGGCATGTGTGTGTGTGTGTGTGTGTGTGTGTGTCCTTGTCCTTGTCAAAATGTGTGTGCACACTCATATGCATACATATTAATGTTAAAGGGATACATGTGCATGTGTTTAAAGGTGTATGAGAGTGGAAAAGGGCATGCATGAGTACATGCAGCCATGTGTGTGAGAAAAGGGCTTGAGATGGCTCAGTGCAATTTAGAAACCTTTGGGGGTGAACCAAACTTAATCTGAAGATTTCACGCTGTTTTGGAGATTGTTAAAAGTTAGAGGCATCAGCTGCACCTTACGCTAGGAAGGCTACACAATATCTCAACAACAGGATCAGATCTGTAAGAGCCACAAAGACCCAGATGGGTCCTCTGCTCTTTGAACCACTCCTGACTTGACTAGGAAACATTGAGAAAATGACAGCTAGGCTAGGCGATTGTCTTTTCATAAAAGGGAAGGCTGTCCATAGAGGAAAATGTGCCAGACGTTTCAGTCCTATTAACTTGACTATTATTATTGACTTGTGTTTTTGTGAGCAATGGTACCTTGGTATATTTTCATTTTGCTCTGTGAAAAGCGACTGTTGGTGCTGTGACTGCTGTGTCAAGTGGCTCTCCTCTGTGCAGTCAGATATTCACACTAATGTGTTTCCTCTTTTTCCTCTGCAGGGCCCATCGAGATACTTGCGATACAAGTGGAAGGGATGCTTGTTTCATTCAAGTGATCGACCCTGGTTGATCAGGAGGGAGGAGCCAGAGCTGAGGCCAAGCATCAACCTTTTTTTTTGCTAACGGCTCTCAACCACCAGAAGACGAGATCATCTAGATAAATTCATACTTTGACTTTTGAGCACTTAACAACCTCCAGGCACAGTTGTGCCAGGGCATTGTTACTGTGAAACTGGGGAAAGAGAAAGGGCAGTCACTGTACAGTATGTAAGTGCATACAGACAGACGAATTTATAGTTGTGGAGGTGATATTTTTGTTACATAGAAATAGTTGAATTAAAGATTAGAATGCTGCTGAAACCCTATCATCAAAAGTAAAGAGGCAAGTTTAGATGAAGAGGTACAAGATGAGGTGAAATGATGTCAGCCATTATTTGATTGATGTCTACACAGACTTCTGCTCTGTGCATACTCAGATGGAAATCAATAGCTCCACTCAAGCGATGGAATTTGCCTTTTAAGAATTGTAATTGTTTGTGTCTGGAGAGCCCGACAGGTCTGTCTGTGAGCAACACGCTGCTCTGCTGGACTGCAGATAAGGAGAAAATAATATGTCAGTATGTGCCATATGCACAATCACAGTGTATTTTTGGAAAGACTAATGGTTTGAAGTGAATGATGATGTTGTCACTGATCTGTGTCCAAACATTATGTTCTTTGTACATCAAAATCTATGTGCTCAACTGGTGCCATGCAAGCTATGTTTTTTTTTCACAATAACATGCAGAGATACAGTGGCATAGTTACAGCTTTAAAGGATCCTTGAAGAAGTAATAATTTGCATCAAATTTTCTTTGTATACAAATATACATGTACATGTTTGATATCTATATATTTCAGGCATTTTTCTACAGAGACTTTAACATTTAAAGAGATGATATTTTTGATATTGTATTGGATGACTGAGAGGTATTTTGACGAAAGCTGACATTCCCTTGAGGTACGTGTTTTACAGCAGGGCATAGCAGGATGAGTTATTTATATATAGCAACAGGATAGTGTTTGTATGGATGAACAACAAGTGCTTCAGTATTATCACTTCAAGAAACTTTAGAGAATGGGCTGTATTGTGAGGAAGAAAATGTAAGGTGGAGAAGATAAATGGCGTAAACCAAAAACCTAGTTGTGCTTTATCAGACGGGAGGCATGGGGCTGAATGAATGCATGACTGACTCTTCACTTTGTCCTGCCATCACTGTGTTTTTCTATGCATTTCTGTGGAGAGGCTGTCTGTTGGTGGGTCCAACATGCAGGGTGCTCTGCTCTCCATAATATAGAGTTAAGAAGTATTCCCACTAATTTTCTCATAAGATGTCCATCAGGTTATTTCTCCAGCCACTAAACATGACAAATGTCCTGGGTTTTACCACATTGCTTAGGCCAATGAGTAATTGGTAATTAAATAATAATAATAATAATAATAATCATAATAATAATAATAAAGTTTATTTATATAGCACTTATCAAAACCAGAGATTACAAAGTGTTACAAAATGAAAAATAAAGCAACAGAGAATAAAAAGGAAGAATATTAAATATATATAGGTGAACACAGGTCATTTTGGATCAATAAAAGGGTGAGAAATGTACAAACATTATTTGATACATACAGCCTCTCTCCACATTCAGACCGGAGGCACCACACCTGTAAACTCCACCTCTTTGTTCTCATTGGACACAGAGACTGAAATCATGACCAAACTCTGGATCAATCAAGAATCAGTTTTAAAGATTGGAATGTCT
The DNA here is from genome assembly GCF_020085105.1 of Siniperca chuatsi. Classification (NCBI taxonomy): domain Eukaryota; kingdom Metazoa; phylum Chordata; class Actinopteri; order Centrarchiformes; family Sinipercidae; genus Siniperca; species Siniperca chuatsi. The sequence goes on along the minus strand of NC_058046.1, from coordinate 23,971,539 downwards.
CAAAAAGCAGTCAGTGATATTTTGTTGTGTGTGTCCACAACTGTGTCTCTTGTGTGTGTTGGAAAACAACTTGTAAGAAGTAAACACTTTACACTTAATGTCAGTGTGTCTGTGTATATTTTATGGACTGTAACAATAACTTCGAGAACAGAAAGTGTTGATCTTTAAATCTGTATTCTTCATTATAAACCGTGCTCTTGCAAATTTATCTTTTAGAATGTCATGACTCGTGAACTGGGAGTCAAACAGAGGAAATTAAACCGACTGCCAGATCATCACACTTAATCAAAGTTACCAAAAGCAGTGTGAGCAAACCTTTCAGAAAGAAAAATACATTAAATGGCACCAGCAACTGTTTCAGTTAATTGAAGATTAGTGTGATGAGATAGCAGGCTGGCGGTGCTGAAATCCATCAGCTGTCTCCAGGAGATATTCTAATGAATTCATAGTGGCTCGTCATGGTCATACGCATTATAACACAGGCCAAAGCCAGCAGCTTAATGCCTTAACCATGAAGGACAAGGGTTACAGGAACAGGGAAGCGGTGGCCTAGAGGACAGAGAGGTGGTCTAGAGACTGGAGTTCATATCCATGAACTGGAAAAAATCTAAGAAAATGTGAACAAGAAAAGTACAAGTCGCTGCCTTGGTACCCTTGAGCAAGGCACCCAACTCCAACGTAAAATGGTAGAGGAAGACTGTGGTTGTACTTGACAGCTGTTTATAGCATTATGAATGGAAAGAAAGTCACTTCTGAAGAAAAAAGTGAAATGTTTGTAACCACTTTACCATAGACGGCATTATTATTGCCATTCTTGTCAAACCACAATTTTGCCAAAGCTTTTCTGTGGTATATTGCAGGTTTAACCTTAAAGTTCTGCTGTTGGTTGGAACTATTTTGTCCATGATGTCTAATTCCTCTACAAACCTCCCTGCCACAGCACTCCACACTAACACTCCACTCCAAAGATATTATACAACATACTACAGCATATAAATATAGGACACTTGTGAGGTTAAAGCAAATAGTTAGCACATTTGTTTTACTGTACCCTAAGTATGCATTGTGCATCCCTACTTTTGACAACATCTACGACTTCCAAGTGAGAAATGCTTGTAACACGTTTCTAGTTTAGGGCCCCCATGACTCCTTGGGCTCGTGCAGGGTAGGCCCATTCAGTAATCCATCCATGATGAAATATCAAGGAGACGTCAAACAATTACAGTTGTGTCATTCTATATCTGTTCAAGGCCTTATTTGATTTCAGTGGTGGACTGTAACTCAAGTACTGTACTTACAGTTTTGAGGTAATTGTACTTGAGTATCTCTATTTTCTGGTAGGTTGAGGTATTGTTACATTTCAGGGCATTTTTGTTGTTTATTTGATTAACTGATAAGTTGTTTGGTCTACAAAATATCGGATAGTGAAATAGTGAAAAATAGTGAAAAATATTAAATATTCAGTTTACAATCACATAAGACAAAGAAAAGCACATGTAAGAGGCTGAAAGCAGAGTATGTTTGCTTAACATTTTTGCTTAAAAATGACGGATACATCAAAATAGTTGCAGATTTATTTTCTGCCAATCGATTAATCGTTTCAGCTCTACAACTATTAGCCTACTCAAATAAAACGTGTTATGTTATTATTAACACGTTATGTTCTACTCCTTAAATCAGTTGGAAATCAAGTTTAATGTGTCTGGTGGATAGAGAAAAAAATAAAGCTTGAAGAATAAATGTTGAACAGATGTGAAAAATGTCAGAAGCAGACATTCAATTGAGACATAATTTTCCACAGTATCTCTAATATTCTATTCAGTTGTTAATAATATGTAATATAATAAATTATACAATACATATAGTTAATAACATATAATAGTATAGATAGTCTGTATAGGATTTGTCAAAGGAAGCATCCATGGTCCATCCCTACATGCAGGTGTAGCGGCAGCCGGTAGCAGCTGTACCAAGCGCCACCTTTCCAAGGGCAAAGCCGGGGTGCGCATGTTTTATGTTACCGCTCATCCGGATGGCAACCGTTTCACCAGGATGGCAGGAAAGCTGCAATGATGGTCCCGCCCAGTCAAGCTGGCCGCGTAAAACACAGCATGTGCCCCTCCCTGTCGGTCACGTGACAGGGAAGAAAGTAAGAAAAAAAAATAGAAATACATCCATGAGAAAGAAAGCAGAGAGATAAGGGGGGGACAAAAACAAAACAGCGGGGAGATTATCTTGCCTGACAGGAGGAGGCGTCTTTATCTGCAGGTAATAAAAGAGTAAACACTTAGCTAGTAAACATACTAGTGTCATGAAGTGTGAGTTTAAGTTACTGATAGTGTACAACTGTAGCGTTAAGTGCTAGCTAGTGCTCAACGGTTTGGTGAACTGAAAATGCTGACGCTGGATGCGTTAAGCTAGTTTGCACAGAGAGACTTGCTTTCAGACAGCGTTCATTTGTGGTTTATGTCCTTGTGTCACGGAAACTGTTACTGTAGCCCGAGATGAATTCCCGAAAAAGTGCTGATGTGTCAAAAGCTTGTGATCAACCCCACAAACCAGCCAGCCAGCACCGCTTGAGGCTGAATCACTCGTCCAAACACGATTAGCTCGTAGAGGTGGGAGAGAGAAAAAAAAACCCAGCTAATGTAACAACATGGCCATCTCACTTCTGAAACAAACTGGAAGTCGAAAAACCAGCAAGACTACACTTGTCTTGGTCGTTGCTGGTGGATGTAACTGGCAGTTGTGGAGTTAAAATAAGTGTGTAACGCTTGTTGTCTTTCCCAGCCTTCATTTGGAGAGACAGAAAAAGACAAAAGAAGATGAGAGACATGTTAAGTTATTAGCTCCAGGTGTGATGGGAGGACCGCGGTGGATGTCAGCTGGATATGAGATAAACACGTAAGTAAAAACATACTTTAAATGTGCAGTTTATTGACAGCAATTTTGTCCAGTCAGATTGTAAGTATCACTTGTGCTTGCAGCAATAACACCAAAAGCTACAAACAAACACAAACAAAATAGGTATGCTAATTAAGGTGATGGATGAAGTTACACCAGTGTCCAGCCTTACTTAACTGGACAGATTAAACAGATTAAAATTGGATTAGTTGTTGTTTATGCAGAGGGAAGGTCTGAGTCCTAGTTTACATCTAAACATGTGATTTCCCAGCATATAACCCAACAGTTTCTCCCTGTTGTATAAGTTAGTGTTTTATGTTGGCCCGTATTTTCAGTGGGTCAAGTCTATAAAGTATTTCTTCATTTTATACTATAGTTTTACTTTGGCAACACTATGTCTGAGGTTATGTCTGCCCACTTGTACTGTGACAGGTAAAATAAAAGTACGGTGTTTTTCACTGCCATGAGTGCTGGCAGGATGGCTCAGTGGGGAGGAGACCAGAGAGTGTAGGTTGAAGTCCAGCTGGCAAGCATCTGCTCAAGTGCTTAGGAGTACAACACTAAATCAATCTCAAGAGCAAATAGACTATATTCCCTACTGAACATAAAACATCTCACATCCTTATTATTACTGTATCACCATGTCAATAAACTAAAAGTATACAGTCATGTAGCACTGAGAGCCAAGAGTCTTCAGGTTTGTCTTTCAGCAATTTAAAGCAGAGAATCAAGTCAAGTTTATTTATATAGCACCTTTCATACGGCAGGCGTAGACTCAATGTGCTTGTGAGAGAGCAACTAATAAGCATAATCTGCTGGTGCAGTGACTTACTGAAAGGAAAAGCTGCAGAGTCTTGTGGCATTCTTGAATATGGACTAATCCATTTAACCTTGGGGGTGACCTCTGTCTTTATGATGTTCTTTAGGTAAATAAAGAATCGACTGAGGAAAAGGAAGAGGGGAGAAGATGAAGCTGAATGAACGCAGCGTGGCGCACTACGCCACCTGTGACTCACCGCCAGACAAGACAGGCTTCCTGTTCAAAAAGGGTGAGCGCAACACGGCTTATCACCGGCGCTGGTTTGTCCTGAAGGGCAACATGCTCTTCTACTTTGAGGAGCGCGACAGCCGAGAGCCCATCGGTGTCATCGTCCTTGAAGGATGCACCGTGGAGCTGTGCGAGTCAGCCGAGGAGTTCGCCTTCGCCATCAAGTTTGAATGTGCCAAAGCGCGGGTGTACAAGATGGCTGCTGAGAACCAAGCAGCCATGGAGTCATGGGTGAAAGCGTTGTCAAGGGCCAGCTTTGACTACATGAGGCTGGTGGTGAAGGAGCTGGAGAGGCAGCTGGAGGAGATCCAGGAGGCTGCAGGAGGTGGCTGCGTCGGGGCTGGAGTTGGAGGCCTGCAGGGCAGGCCCAAGTCCTCCAGGCGAAACCAGGTAGCACGGTCCAGGTCTGGAGCATCCTCTTCTTCATCATCTTCATCTTCCTTATCATCATCATCATCAAGTGCCCCTCCCATGTCAGCTCCCTTCTCTGCCCAAAAGAGCATCCAGAAAGAGGCGAGGAGAGATGAGGAGTGTTCCAAGGAGAATGGAGTCGCATGGAGTAAACCACCGGTTGCCTTGGCTAACGGCTTTGTTGAGTCTTCCTGTGTGGCCTGGGAAGCCTGCGCAGACTCTGGGAATAACACTGGGATTGGTTATGGGGCTGATGGGGTGAGGGCTCCACCAGTGCCACCCAGGAGAAGAGGAGCATCTCTGGAAAGCCCCGTCTCCCCTGGCACTGGCTGCTTCTCCAAACTCCATGACTGGTACGGCAGAGAGGTGGAGGAACTGAGAGTGCAGTGGCTACAGAGCCAGTAAACTAATGGAGGTGGGATAATCTCTTAGTTTTATCATTCCTTCCTGAACAGCAGTGTTGCACTCTTCTGAACCCAACAGAAAGGGGAGAAAACTTATTTGCAAATTTCAATCTCCAAATAAAAAATACAAATAATAAATTTGAGATTGATTCCAGATCTTGTCTGGCACAGGGGAATCAATCTGTCTTAAACATTAACACTATCCATTGTACATTCCAAGAAATTTTAAAACACAAAATATGCTCTTTTCCACAGTTCCACAGAGTGTCATTTGCCAAGGACAATTAAACATGTTAAGAATACAGTATTTAAAATGGTAATAATTTATTATAATCATCACAATCATCAGTTTTTCTTACAAGATGCAAATGGCCTTGTAGTAGATACAATTCAGAAAAACATGCTGTTCTGATATAATGTTGCCAATGTTTTCTCTGCCTTTCTAGCTTCCAAATATACTTGTGCAATCCTTTTTGGTGTCCGTTTTGTTTAAAGCTGTAGGAACCTTTGATCTGTTTTTGTCTAGATATACAGGCGAACTACTGTGCTAAGCATCTGGTAAGGATGTTTCTGTTATATGCAAATTAAATAAAGAAGGCCACATAAATAAAGACAAAACAAAAGAAAACCATGTGGATCCGGTTGCTAAAGTGACACATTAACCAGGGCGTACAATGGTGAAGGTAACAGAAAATCCTGCAGCTGATGTCCTAACTTTCCTCACTTGATGACGAAACAAAATGTGTGAGGGAAAGTGAGGAAATAAAGAGGGAAGCCTTTTTACAGCTGATAACATTTTTACAATCTAAAAGGAAGGGCACCAGGACAATTAACAGCGTTCATGTCAGTATTCCGAGTTTCCAGTAACTTCAAACCACTTTAAAGGTCTAGTGTGTAGGATCTAGTGGCATCTAGCAGTGAAACTGCAGTTTGCAACCATTTGAATACCGGAAAGGAGGAGATAGGAGAAACTATGGTGGCTGCGAAACATGGCTGCGAAACATGGCTGCGAAACATGGCGGTGCAACATGGCGACCCCCCCCCCCCACACACACAACTTGTTCTAAAATAACAAAAACACAACGATTCCTATTTTCAGGTGAAGCTGAAAGCTTAGCTCCTCCCTAAATGTTACACACTGGACCTTTTAACTCTAAGATCACATCAATATATTGACTTGTAGAGAAACAAGCATAAGTCTCGGGATAAGAAGTGGTGTTGGGGAAAACTAGTCCAGAACTCTCCTCCATACTCCCACCGGGGTACGTCTCACCCCAGAGGCCTCGTGGTTGGTAAGGTCAGAGCATCCTCCCGACAGTCACTGGGGACAGTGGTGGGAACTGGATGTCTCGCTCAGAGCAACACACTGGTATTTTTAGCCCTCGTTAGCCAGCGGCCAGATGATGCTGTGTCATAAGATTGCTTGTCACTTACTTCTCTTTTGACTCTTGTATATCATAGCAGGAGATTTTTCCTTGAACTTACAGGACTTAACATTTGTAATTCTCTGATAAGTTCATACTATACAGTATGAAAGGTTTCAGTCGTAGTCATCTGGACACTGTTTTCAGAATCAAGACGTTTCGGCTCCCATCCGTAAGTCATTCTCAATTGGTTCCGGATGGGAGCCGAAACGTCAATTATACAGTATGATCAAATCATCTTAATTTGATCATACATCATGGTTTTTTCAGTTGCAGCTGATTAACCTGTTTGTTACTGAGTGAGTGTAACTGTTAGAGGCCTATACTGCATGTTAACATCTAACCTCCTGGTTTGTATATAAATATTTACTATTCCATACTGGAAATTAAAAATGGGCCTATATCACTATATCCAATCACATAGCCGTTTATATTTTTGTTTTATATGTGCTTTATGTTATCGTTATAACACCATTATTGCACTTGTAACCATTACCATAGAGAGGGTTTGACTTTTCTTCTTTTGTGACTGTACTGCTGTTAGTCTTTCTTTCTTGGCAAAGGCACATCTTGGTGCAATCACGTTTTGACAATGACTCAGTTCAATAAGTCTGCATCAATGCACAGCACTATCATTACTGTTGGCTTGTACAGAAACGACATTGTGGGAAGGAGTCGTACAGTGTGGATTGTGGCGGTATGCTTTTGACACGTATTATCTAAAATTATTGTTGTAGTGCCAATTTTAACTCCAGAAGAACATTACTGTAATTACAGATGACAAGTCTGTTTTTTCTTTTACAATAATATTTAAAGGAATTTGTGAATGTGTCAAATTAACCTTATAACAAATAATAATGGTGTCTATCTTTATTCAGAAATGCCAAATGAAGAATGTAATCTAAATGCACAATAATCTTTTTTTCCCGATTGACTTCCATGATTGTAGAACAATTTTTCAATGTTATCGTACACTATGAGTATTATTTTAACAACCAATAATATTTAACACATTGTCCCGATATGGTACCCTGCAAAGATGTTTTTTAACAAAGCACTTGCTGTCAACTACTCAATAAACTGTTATGTGTTATGTTGTTATCAGTTCATTTTTCTGTGATCACAATATCTGTTGATTTGAGTACCCGAGGTGAAGTTTTCTTTATAATAAAGTTGCAGCATGACATTTTTTAGCCATCAGTATGGGTCCCCTTGAATTCATGCAAGGCCTGGGCTGGCCTTAAGAAACCACACACACACACACACACACACACACACACACACACATTCTTGGTGCTTTTCAGCATCTCTCTCACCAGGTGTCGCTGTGCAACAACTATAGTCTTTAACCCTTGACTTCAGGGAAATCAATGAGTACTTCACACCTAGCGGGACAGGTTAATGTAATTAACCGGCTGGTGACAGAAACCAGCAGTGATTGTAAAAACAGTTATCAAACCAAATGTACAGTACAGTAAGACTTCTTGATAATTTCTGCATCGTGCTATGTGCACGTACTTGACCAGGGGACAGCTGACTGCAGGCAGCACGAAACGTCAGAGAATAGGGAAGCTGCTTCCTGTCTGGTAATTTCAACATAATGTACGTGTTTAAATACTGAGCAATACTCGAAGAAGAGAATGAAAAGTGACACAAAGTGTTTATATATATATATATATATATATATATATATATACACACACACACACACACACACACAGATGGGTGACAAATTAAAGGAAAAATAATGAATTTGAAATTTTAGGAAAAAACGTTATTATTACTATTATTATTATTATTATCTTATCTTTCCTATCTATATATTTTAATGGTATATGTCTTCTGTTTATGTATATGTTTTTATTTTATTTCACACATGCTAACACATGTTTCCCCTGCCAATAAAGCCTAACTGAATTGGAAAAACCAACATGAAGTGTCTTAGTGTGGAGTCAGGTCACCATGAGCCTCCCGAACAGCTTCAGTGCTCCTTACCAAGTCTGTGGAACTCTGCCGGAGGGATGAACACCATTCCTCCACAAGATATTTCCTCATTTATATTTACAACCTTTATTTAATCAGATAATCTCATTGAGATCAAGATCTCCTTTGCAAGAGAGACCTGAGTACAGTAGATAGATAGAAAGAAAAACAAACACAACCAGACATAACAAAAGGGCATATAGCATCAGAGACAGTCACAGACATCACTAAATAGATTTGGAGATGAAAGTTTATATTATATCATTTGGTGTTATGGTGGTGGAGAGCATTGTCTTACACGTTGGTCCAGAATCTTCCATAGGTGTAAAACTGGGTTGAGTGACTGTATAAATACACGCAGTTGTCAGTTTATTAGGTAAACTTAGCCAAAAACTAATACAATCTAATACAAGAGTCCTGCAATAAATCCTACTTTCACGTGGGTTATAATTTTTGACAGTTTTAGAGAGGTGTTGATTCAACTGTATGATCATTTTCAAAGATGTAGCTAGTTTATGGTGCTGTTGAACTTGTTTTTGCAGACACCTTTATATCAAGAAAATTATTCTAAATAAGCTTCTTGCAATCAGTTATTGCTATTTACAGCCCTCTGTATAGTTGGGTTTAATATCATAAAAACAATATGGGCAAAGAATTTACTTTTCTTGGATATTTAACATCCAAGAAAGCAAAATTGTCATTGTTGAACCACTCAAGCCACAGGGCATTAACAAAAAGAGCAAAATGTGTATAATATTAGCCGTTTCCAAGTAAAATGCAACATTCATGAACGGTTTGTAAAAGCAATGAAGCATTCTGTGACATTATGGATGTTTTAATGCTTGATGAATGCCAAATGTTGACACATGATGTAATTGCATAAGCTACAATGAGTCTCAGTTGTGCATTAAACAAAACATTAAACTATTGTTTAAATACTCCATTAAAAGTCCTTTGATAAAAATGTTACTCAAGTAAAAGTACTTGTATTATTATTATTGTATTATTATTGTATTATCAGCTAAATGTACTTAAAGTATGAATACTATTGTATATTAAATTATTGGATTATTATCACAGATGCATTAACATGTAAACAGCATTTTAATGTTGTAGCTGATGGTGTTGTAGCTGATTATATGTTTTGTATATATAAGATATTATTCTGCAAAGTAACTATAGCCATATGTGGTGGAATAAAAAGTACAATATCTTCTCGACTCTTGAGGCCTCTGAATGCCCCATAGTCATTGTTAGCCAATGTGGTTAACTTGGTTTGTGCTAATTTGATAAATCTAATTAAATTAGTATGGGAATACGCATTTGTAAAGCACAATATAGACCCAAATAATAGGGTCTTAAAGCAATTTCTGCATTGTTAGCTATCTACATATATATGTGTCAAAATGTACAATGTGCTGAAAATTCGAAAAAAGATTTCTTTTGAACCAAATTATCACAAACACTGTAATAAACATATAATAGTGTAATATATAAACACTGTCAGAGTATAGAGAGTACTTTTACTCTTATGCTTTAAGTACATTTTACTTGAATATGTTAAAGTAAAATTTTGAATGTAGCACTTTTACTTTTAATGGATTATTTAAGATAAGATAAAACTTAAATTAAAAAAATGATCAATAAGGTGCAAATCCAAAATATACACAATATCAAAAATGTTTAAGGGCAATAGATATGTATGAGAAGTGGCATATAGTTATGTATGTGCAATATCAAGTCTTAAAGGGACAGTTCACCCCCAAATCAAAAATGCATATTTTTCCTCTTACCTGTAGTGCTATTTATCCATCTAAATTGTTTTGGTGTGAGTTGCCGGTTACTCAAGATAATCCATAGACCTTGTTGTTTCAGTTTCATGTAGGAACTATTTTCTGTCTACCGATAGTTCCTACATGAAACTGCTCACAACAAGGTCTGTGGATTATCTTGAGTAACCGGGTCATGATTTCTGGCAAGAGACATTGCTGTTGAGTTTTTCAAATGTATTTTTGGTGTTTTGAGGACCACAAGCCATAAGGTTAATTCAAAATGTTCACTGATTATGCCCATGATATTGCACTATAATGTCCCATTATTGCACATTATGTCCCATGGTGTCCCGTAAATCAGAGAGTTAAATGATTGTAATCCACGGAGAGACAGTAATCCAGAGAGAAAAAGAGATTAAATGAACAGAGCATTGTGGTATTGCTACTTTTACTTAAGTAAAAGATCTAAATACTTTCTCCACCAGTGCCAGTTAAGGTACGTGTGTGTCCCCTGGTGGGTTAATCCGGCGTTGGTTGGTGCCTCTTGGCGCGAGCAGATATGCGTCTCTTATTTTGAAAAACCCGAATCAGTAGCGATGTCGTGAGTTTCCTCCGACTTGACGCTGCTGGACCGCGGCACATTTTTTTGACAGCGGAAATGAGGAGTAGCCACTTTTTTTCCGCGTCAAGTTCGTGGCTGAGAGTTTTCTTTCCTCATTTATTTATTTTTTTTTTTGGCCGAGTGAACAGTCGCGTGCACTCACAATGAGAGAGAAAGCGACGGGCTTTTTAGCACGCAGCTTCTCCTCTGATGTCCAGTTTCTGTTGCTCCTCGCCAACATCGCTTTGAATTACTTTAGATGCTTCTCAACACATTTCCGTTATGCGAAGTCCAACTTGTTGGTTAGTCGTCGTGCTGCGGTGGGTGCCCATCCGAGATAACGGAGAACGTGAGTATGTTGTGAGCTCCTGTCAGCTTGTATAACCTTTGAGTGCTTTTACATAACTAAACTCTTAATTTAACCACATGGGGGGTAATCTCAAAATGACGAACCACTGCAGTAATGTGGACATAGCTTCCGTCCAAAATATTTCTTTCTTTTTCACTAATAATCGTCGAAAAATGCGCTCGTGTGAAATTTAAAGGGCCCGGGACCGGTGATGCTGGCGCAGACTTTTTGGCCCAAAAAGTAAAGTTTTGCCATTAAAAATAGAGTCCTGTCTTGGATTTTCTGTCTTTGAGCTGCTTGGCGTCACATCAACGAGGATAGTTGGCACAAAGGATGTACACAACACGTGCTTTTTGTAGTAGTAGCTTAAGTGTATGTGAATTTATGTGACATTTTCAACAATATTTGGCGCAAATCTATCCGTGGTGGTCGCCATGGTGATGTCACAATTTGAAACCTGTCGTGACTTACATATCAATGGACCAAACATGGAGCCAGACATTTAAAATTGAAAACAAATGTCACTTAACCGTTCACCATTTTACCCCCATAAGTAACCAATGCATTTAATAATAATAATTTTATTGTGTTTTGCTTGAGCGTGCTCCGGTTCAGTGGTCACCCCTCATGACTGCCGGATGGAGAACAGGAACAAGTGGGGAGCAGCCACTTGGTCTCACAATCCAGTGTTGTGTAGCAGTAAATCAAAACAGTAATTTTGGTGTGTGTGTGTGTGTGTTTTGGAGGGGATTCACTTCTATTCATATCTCCTGTGTGTGTGTGTGTGTGTGTGTGTGTGTGTGTGTGTGTGTGTGTTAATGTGTGTGTGTGTTTGTGTTTAAATACAGATTTGTGTACAGGAGGATATTCCTTCAAAGTAAAAGGTGCCCTCTCTGTGTCTGTTTGCTTAGAAACTCTGAGGCACCAGGTGTGTATTTGTAGTGGTTCCCAGTCTTTTCTGACCAAAATAGTAGTTGAATATCTAATCCTAAAATTATTTATACAGTGGTGGAAAGTAACTAAATACATTTGTGTGTACTTTACTTGAGTATTTCCAGTTGATACCACTTAATACTTCTACTAGTACCAGTACATTTCAGAGGGAAATATTGTACTTTTTACTTCAGTACACTTATTTGACAGCTTAGTTACTAGCTATTTTGCAGATTAAAATTTTACCAGGTACATTATAAATGCTGCCACCTCTTTAGTGTCACAACTATCAGTTGTTTGGGCTGGCGTACACACAACGTTGTACTATTTTATTTGACTATCACACCTGGCTGCCTTCTGTTTAAATTAACAAGAGCGTCAATGTTAATGTACACATGTATATGTGCTGTTGCTTGCGATAGGTTTTGGGAATTTGGAGCAAACTGAATGACGTCAAACTAAATTTATGAACCACTGCTATTTGTTAAACTGTGTCAAAATATACTTGGGCAGCCAGTACTAGACTTGGGTGGGCCATACATATATTTTGATTTAGAAGATTTTTAAAAATCAATTGACAAACTGTTTATAGATAAAATAATCAGTCAGGAATGCCTGTTTTGTGGCTCAGCAAGTTAAATACCTATAAATAAGTGTCTAATATTGCCATAAAGCAGGTCTGCACATTATTTTGAAACATCACCCAGAGATATTTAAGTGACAGCTGCCACAGTGTAAACGGTATGGCAAAATCTCTGATAGTTGATGCATTAATAGTATCTTATATGTCGTCATATCGCCCACCCTTACAGATTTTTACCAGGTTACCAGCTGTGTCATATTGCCAGGCCTTATTTTTTAAAATGTATATTATCCAAGACATATGAAAACACTTTTGTAGGGTAAGTATTTACAGTGATCCCAGGAACAGGCTGGCAGGTTGGCATTCTTTCTTGATTCAGTCATTTAGATGTGACAGTTGTAACACCTTGAGTTATTTAAGCACAAAAGAAAAAAAAAAAACATGCCTCTAGGGTGGGGAAGTAACGCCAGCTAAACTGTACACAACATTTTCCATGGCAGACTGATTTAACTCCGTCAACCCCAGACGAAAGGTTGACTGTAATTTAAAGGTTCAGTGCAGCTCCAGATCCCTAATTGGGTTTTACAGTTACAGATGTTTATGATGAATTTCAGAAAAGTGTTTACTTCCCTACAGACTTCCAGGGTTTCTGACAGTTTGGAAATTTTGGTTCTGTCTCCACGTTTCTTTTGCTCCGTGTGGTATGGATGAGAGAAATTCTGGTCTGCCTGTATAATTCAGTTCAATTTAATTAAATTTTATTTATATAGCGCCAATTCATAACAGAAGTCATCTCATTTCACTTTTCCTATAGAGCGGGTCTAGACCGTTCTCTTTATAATATTATTTACAGAGACCCAACAAATCCCACCATGAGCAGGCACTTATAAATGTGTAGAAATACAGTCAAACCTAAAGAGTTAATGACTACAACACACAATATTGACAAATTATTTATGATCCTCAGGTCTGATGACCATCTGAATATCATGAGTTATGATAGTAATTCTGCTTTTTAGCACCAGAAAATCTTGGACTTTCCCTAGAGAGGGGGATGATATTTGTTCAGCATGATTTTAATAGGATTTTCTCCAACATGACATGATTACCTGGTTAGGGATTTTATTCACCATAACACAATATTGTCTTGGTCACTGTCTGAGAAATCTTTCCTTGAAAGAAAAGACTGGAATTATAGTCAATTACATTATAGTGGTGGTGGTAGTTGTAATTTTTGTAATATTTTTAAGTGTTTTGCACATTTGATGTACATGTATGCATGTACAGTATGTGTTGTTGTGGAGGAAGTGAAAAAAAACTGTAGACTCTGCCGCCTCGGCTATCAGCCGTGGATCAGACAATGTCATGGTTCCATGTCTTTAACTGAGATGTTATCGGACGCCAGCTCTTCTGTTTCCCTCAGAGGTTCTAAGAAAGAGAGGAAAAGAGAGGGAGGAAGAGAGGAACCGTGGGAGATAAATTGGCAGACAGACAGGAGTAGGAATCTGCAAAAGAGGAATTACGGAGAAAAACGGAAGACACAAATTAGGGCAGAAAGTGGCAGAAAAAGAAAGCTCTTTTTGGTGTCAATAGGGACCTTCTACACCGTAACACACGTTTTCTATCAGTTTGTGTGTGTACTGTATGTGTGATGTGACTCACATAGCACTTTTAGCCACCCAAACAGCTAAGCCTAAAAAAATCTCAGACTTAACTGTGGATTCTCACCACAAACACACACACACACACACACACACACACACACACACACAAGGCATACAGTAGGGTTAAGTTCTTGTGTGTGTGTGTGTGTGTGTGTGTGTGTGTGTGCAAGCGTTTGGGGGGGGACAGACATGCGTGCCTGTGTGTTTTTTCCAAAGCAGCAATAATTAGAGACTTTGTGTGTATTTGCGTGTGTTTACCCCAATGCGCCCCTGTTCTTGTTGGAAGAATGTTGATTATAGGCCCGAATTAGCTGCAGCAGTATGAGGATGTCGCTTAAAATGTGTGTGCTTGTAGGCTCTGCAGTTGCAGTACATTAATGGATTTGTGTGAGTGTGTGTGTTCACAGGAAGGATGTAAGATGGGGTTGAGTAGTTTTTTTTGGTTTGTTTTTTTTTAAGCTGCCCAGTCAAACTTGCAAAAGAAACACACCCTAAATGTTTGCTTTTTAGCCATGAGGTTTCTCCAGGTTTCACGAGTGCATACATATAGACCGGCAATGATTAGTGTATTAATGGATTAAACCAGTGGTTCTCAAACTTTTTCTGTCACGCCCCCTTCAGAAGGCGAAAAAAGTAAATGCCCCCACCCCAGCAAAAGTGGATACAATTTTTATTAGGGCTGCACAATAAATCAAAATATTATCGAAATCGCAATATGGCCAAGTGCAGTATTCAAATCGCAGAAGCTGCAATTTTTTGATAAAGGTAAAATGTGTGACTGGCCTACAAATCTTGTTCTCCAGATGTAAGAAAACATATTTGTTTGGTACAGACCCCAAAAAAGTTTTTTTCACTGAAAATGAAGATGAAATTGTGATGCAAAATGATCATTCCAACTAATCGTGAATCATATTGCAATCGTAATATCTGTCAAAATAATTGACTAATCTAATTGATTAATCTTTTTTTTTCATGTCGTGCAGCCTTAATCAATCTTCAACAGAAGGGCAATTGAAATAAACCAGAGATTCATATTAGCAAAATAGCTTTGCTAGCATCAGAGCACTTTTGTTTGTTTATGTCACCACATGAATCATATTTATGCAACTTTTAGGTCTGCTCGACATCCCGACCCTCTGCAGTGGCTCTACGCCCCCGCGTTTGAGAACCACTGGATTAGACGATGAAATTACATTGGCAACTTTTTGATAATAGATTCATCGGTTCAGTCATTTTTCAAGCAAAAATGCCAAATATTCTCTGGTTTCAGATTCTCAAATGTGAGGATTTGTTGCTTTTCTTTGTCAAATGTCACATTAAATTAAAACTCTTTAGCTTTTGACTGTTGGTCGGACAAAACAAGCAAGGTAATTTAGAAAATAGCAGATAATAATCGTTGGTTTCAGCCTCAAGTAGCTTCTTTTTTTGTTGTTCCTCTCTGTATGTATGTGTGTGTGTGTGTGTGTGTGTGTTTAGCAGAAATAGGAGTCATGTCTAAGTTGAAGTGAAAGTAGGAACACATCCTCACGCAAAATACACAATTTGCATCATGTCATATAAGTTTATTCCCAACACAAGAACTTGTTGCTTGTACTGTCACTGCACAAAGAAAGCCCCAAACAGGATTCTTGGGTGATGTTTCTGTGTCAGAAAGTGTGAACACTGAAACTCAGTTGGCTCCTCATGAGTCCCAATGTGGAAAAGTTTATAACTCCTGAATTAGCCTTCCAGGAAGTCGGATGCCTGTAGATGATTCACTGGCGATCAGAGTTACTGAAGGCCTCGATTACCTCCCCGAACAACCCCACACACAGTTACGCACGCACACACACACACACACACACACACACATACATGATATAATATCTCACATCTTAAATACTATCATGCATCTTCACAATTCACAATGAATCAGAAACACATCACGAGAAGCGATGACTCATTCATAAAGTGCTTGCAAATTTGAGACAGAGATGTCTGTCGTACTCTCCCAGGCTGGAACATTTGAGTCTTGAATGCTTGAATTGGCTGAATTGTATTGATTTGACTCAACCAAGTTGTGAATGATGGATTGTTGTTTTCAGATTTTCAGAAACTAAGCCTGTGTTTAAGGGTTCCAGTAATAAGTTGAGGTCAGCTTTTGGTGGCTTTGTAGCTGAGAAACATACTTAAACTGTTTAGTTATTCAGTGTATGCGTTTTTAATGTTCTGAAATATGCGCAGTCAGTCAGTGTTTATTTTGCCAGGGCTCAAACTGTGTGTGTGCAGGAAGTTTCTGCACATATTCCGTTTTTCTTCTTTTTACCAGTGTACACAGTATAAGATCTATGCAGTGCAGTCCCCTGCACGATAATGCGTATGGCCACGTTCTGTTCTTTTCAAACAATATTCAGATTCATGTTTGTGTAATTGCATAGTAGAAGT
This sequence comes from Siniperca chuatsi, assembly GCF_020085105.1. Lineage (NCBI taxonomy): Eukaryota > Metazoa > Chordata > Actinopteri > Centrarchiformes > Sinipercidae > Siniperca > Siniperca chuatsi. Next base: position 23,955,039 of record NC_058046.1, on the reverse strand, counting down.
TTCACTGATTTATTTTAGAAGTCAGAAACCAAAAAAAATCAGCATTTGCTGTTAAGTTTAGGGCAAATAAGAATTGTATATTACAACTCGCTTTCATCTTTTTTACCCTGTTATGATTGTATGGTAAGGCAAAAAAGAAAAACATCCCGTTACTGTGTATAGAACTCAAACAACTAGTCAATTTGTCAGAAAATTAATCAGCAACAATTCTGACAGTCGATTAATCATTTAATTTTTCAAACACAAATATTGTACGTTCTCTGGTTCCAGCTTCTCCAATGTGAGGATTTGCTGCTTTTCTTTTTTATGTCATTATAAATGTAAATAATGTAGTAATGTAATTGTAAATGAAACATTTCTTTGGGTTTTGAACCATTGGTCAAAGAAAGAAACACATTTTAAATACGACACCTTGTTCTCTGGAAAATTGTGATGGATATTTTTCAGTATTTTGTGACATTTTATAAACCAAAGAATTAATTGATTAATCGAGAGCGTAATCCACAGACTAATCAATAATGAAAATAATCATTAGTTGCAGCCCTGATTGAGTAGTAGGGCTGTCCAGAAACTGTGACTTGAACCTATTATTCACAAGGGTTGGGCAACAATTCTGTATTTTCATTAGTCATATCTTTATGTAATTGTGTTGTGATAAAATGTTTGGATGTGGTTCACATTCTTTTAGCTGAATGAACTACTAAGTTTAATTTTAGATCTTGAAAACTTCTTAATTTAAACTTTCTTTTTTTTTAATGTTAGGGTTTTGTTCAAGTAAAACACTAATAAACTTTTCCAAAATGAGATAAACATTAGTTTAACTTTTTAACATGTAATTCTGAATACTTGAGTTAATACCATATCATTATACAGCGCTATGGTAATTCTCGCAATATAAATTTTGCCCATATCGCTCAGCCCTAAACATCCGTTATTTAGAAAAGGTAGCAGGGTGTAATGAATGGACAAAACACAGGAAGAAAAATGGTTGTTTGTGATGCCTGACACTACTGACCTCATTCCTTTAGTCTTCCCTCCTCACACATCACATCTATCCATGCAGCCAAAGCCAAAACTTAACTTCTCTTTTCATTTTTTGCCTGTCATTATGTCTCTGGGAGCCCTATATTTTAGTATTTCCTTGACATGCCAGGGTCTGTCTTTGCAGGATAATGATAGACTGCAGACTGTGCAGAGACGTTTTGTATTAGTCATTGGTAGGATGCCGGACAGCTGGAAGGATGCTTGTTAGTGAGAATTTTACTTGGTAATTGGGAATTACTGGACACATAATCATCATATTATACGCTATATATATATATATATATATATATATATATATATATATATATATATATATATATACTATTTTCTTTAAAAGGTAAACCTAAGATTTGTTTTCCAGTTGCAGTATTAATAGGGAAAATGGTCTTGATACTCCAGCATACAGTTGGTTTCCTACTTTTAATCCTTGCTAGTGCTGTGCGATTTCCTTCTTATCATCCAGCCTTTTAGATTTGCTACTTTCCCAACTCCCTCTCTCCGTTCCCAGACCACAGGAAATGGCCAGAAAGCGGCCTGGCTTTATTTCTGTGCGTCTTAAGAATAGCAGCATTGTGTTTTGTTGAAGCCTGCATTGTTGTGGGAATGTAGGACTGAGCTAGAGAATACTCTAACCAAAACAAAAACCCAATGTACCCAATAGTATTTTGCCTACACATCAGAACAACAAACACCATATGTAGCACAAAAGATAAGTCTTTACTAGTTCACAGCTGTTACTGCCTCGTTTTATTTTATCATAGGATAGTTGCAGTTTCAAAATGAATTGATTCATTTTTTGATGTGATTGTGATTTAGAAAGAGGCTTTTTCTGCCGTGGTGTATATGTTTCCCAAAAACAATCTGGATGGATTATGTAGTAATTTGTTTATGTAGTGTGGGTATATCAGTATTTGTTCTTTTTACGTCAAGTGTTACACAAAATATTTCTTGCTGATTCTTCTCATGAAACAACAATGCCAAGTATTTTAGCTTTTAGAACATGCTTTACACAAATACACATTTCCATGTCTTTGTGATACCTATGCATTTAGAACAAACATTTTATCCTTTACTAATGGTTTATATTTGTAATAAACTGTAGTTGTGCTCAGTTGCAGTGTAGCTGTGGGCTCCCCCTCTCTTGTTTTACCCTAAATCAGCTGATGCTGTCCTCCTGCTATGGGAGTTTAAGGCCGAGGTTATCTCATGTTTCAGTGCTACTTCCTCCGTTACAATATGTTCTTCAATTATGTAAGCTGTGTGCGTCTCGCTTTCTGCTCTGTTCATTATCAAAGCTCTTTCACATCTCACTTCACACAAACAGGAACACTGAGACTCAGCCAAACCCTATCCCTGCAACTGCAGACCTTTTTCATGTAGGCCTCTTCTTTTATGTAGCTGATCAATTAGCACTTTTAGCCGCATGTAGCTGTTGGCAGGTTATGCCAGTTTTGCATGATATGTAGCAACTTGTTGCATTCAAGTATAAAACATGAAGTGAAAGGGTGTCAGTTAATTAGTGGACAGTGGAACAGGCTGTTTTGCCTGTCATAACAATACTGAATTGTAACGTTTTAGGTGGGAATTCCTGGCCTTTCTTCTGATAACAGTCTTGCAGAATAGTCACTTTTGAGTGAATGAGTTTGTACTAATTTAAGGCAAGGATGGAATAGAGCTGCATAAAGTTAACTGGAAGGGACCTCGGAGAGGACAGACTTCCACCAAGGCCAATAGTCCAGCCTTCTATGATATGCAAATCTGCAAGCGCAACCACTACACAGTATATGTCTGGATATATTTCCAAAACTATTACAATTACAGTATGTCAAACAAGCTAGCTGTGGTTGTAACAACAACAACTACGGACAAAGCAGGTGGAAATATCATCGTCAACTTGAGTAAAACGTTACCTTCACTTCACCTCGTTCACTGTCTCCACCACGGCCTCTCTGCTCTGCTGTCCTGTGTGTGTGTGTGTGTGTGTGGGAGCTGATGATTTGTGTATCCGCCCCGTGTTTCGGATCATCTCCAAAATTGAATGGGTTCTTCCTTGGCCCATGCTACACCCTTCCACCAAGTTTCATGAAAATCAGGCCAGTAGTTTTTCCGTAATCCTGTTGAGTGGTTCTTTTGTTCATGTAAAAATCAGTAAATTTGTATAAAGTATTTCACTCAAATAGTTTTGGAAAGACAATAGATATCAAAGATATCTTCTGTAAGTTAAGGCAGTCTGCACATGAGCAGCAGAATTGCTTTTTGATGGTGTGAGCTATTGTTTTACGACAGAGAAAACAAAGATGTTATTATGACTTTATTGTGGCGCTACCATGGGCGTTGCATGCAGCTTGGATTTTATATCTTGTCACTGCGCTCAAAGTACATTCATTTTCAACTTTGATCTTGATTGTCAGCAACCTTTTATACGTGTAACCAATGAGATGACAGAGCTCATTCTCTGGGTTTCTAGGACTTACCTGAATGGCGGGTTATGTGCCGGACTATTTTGTGGCCAGGACCAGTAATTTCCTGGACAGTGTTGTGAAAGTTCACACTTCACAAGTTCAGTTCACACAGATTAAACGAACTAGTACATGTTCATAGTTCCAAATTTAGAATTTTGAACTAAATTCACAGTACCAAAAATGTGTTAATTTCTTCCGTTTTTTTTCCTTTACAAAATGCTGTGAGTTTATCTGCTTTTCCACCAAAAGTACCAGAAACCTTTATCCCCAGGAACTACTTTTAAAGAAACTTAAAAAGTTCTTCAGCCCATTGTTGTGTGCGTTTCCACCGCAGTCTAAAGACCCAGGAAGATTAAGCAAATTACACCCATTAGGTTACACCATCATACAGCTGCATAACTCTGTTGTTTTAACTTATTAAACACATCACTTGCAATTCAGCATAAGGACCTTTGCTTATTTTAACTTATGCACTCTGAGAGCCACTACTTCCTCAGAACCTTGTAAATATTAATAAGCATTACGTGTCTTTTTTACATATATAGTATATACTTGTTTTCAGATACCAGAACAGCCACTATACACACATTTGGTTCCACAACTATTTATTTATTTGCAGAAATATAAATGTGCAAAATACAGCGTTTGTGTGCTTCAGCAGGAGACACGGGACGAGGGCTGCTGTTGATCGCAGGAGTAAACACACTGGTCTGCAGCCTGCAGTTCACTTTACCCGTCCGTTTAATCTGAAACATTGAAAAAAAATAAACGTTGTGTCTCACTGTAACATCATTAACAAGATATCATTTTGTACGATCAATTTAGCCAACCCTTGTCTTAAGGAACACCACGATTCGACACCATTAACGTTAGCGGTTGGCATAGCATGTAGCTAATGTTAGCTTTTGGTTAGGGTAGCAACAGCATGACAACAGTTATAGCAGTTAACCATGAGCATGTGGGCTGTATGTGATTCACCTTCAACCGACTGGTCGTCTGTTTCCGTGTCTTCCACCACGGCTTTCTGGCACAGTAGCTGAGCCGCTGCACCAGAGAAGGCTGACCTGTGACCCAGCAACGCATTGATCCAGGCAGTCAAACACCACCCCGAAAGTCCCGGTACTTCTGAAAAGCACTAACCCCGATGAGGGACCTTTTGGGGAGGTAAAAAATGTCCCCAGTACTTAATTTAGACCCTGGTCGCTGCGGTGGAAATGCACCTCCAAAGGAAATGTTCCTCCAAAGGTTCCTAGTCCCTGGGGAAAGTTCCTGTGGTCGACACGCAGCTTTTGACTTGGGTGGAGGAACTTTGTGGCTGTTGGCATTTGGTCTTACCCTTTAATGATTTCTTGTGATCATCATTCACTTGCGCATATATCCCAAGACTGGTCGGATACTTCAGCTCGCTGTGTCATTTCAAAAATCTGCGACGCATCAGATTCTGTGACCCAAAACACCGGCATGCAGGTTGCCGTAAAACACAGTGCGCGAGCGTCTTTCGCTCTCGCGGGAGTGAAAGATGTGGAACGGATACGTTCAGTTCGCCGTTCACCAAAAACACGTTCAGTGAATGCCGCTCTTTGAGCTCCTTCATGTACAACACTGTTCCTGGAATCTCTGCTGGTTGCAATAGCCTGGCACATAACCCTCCGTAAAACTTTGAATTGTTGTTTTTGCACTTTGGCTTTTTGTGCAGATTAAACAAACAAAATATAATTCATTATTAGGCTTTAGGATTTAGGACAGTTGGTTTTTTTACTGTTGGACTTGGGCTGAAATGATTAATTGATTATTTGATGGACAATCAATTAATTGGAAACTATTTTCATAGCTGATTAATCCTTTGTCATTTTTCAAGCATACATTTTCTAGTTCCAGCTTCTCAAATGTGAGAATTTGCTACTTCTTACTTCTTTAATTCATGTGATAGTAAAGTGAATATCTTTGGGTTTTGGATTGTTGGTTGAACAAAACAATAGTAGTAGTTTTTAGTAGGGATGCCCCAATCGCATTTTTTGCCACCAATACGGATTGCCGATCGTCTTTGAGCCATATAGGCCGATCGATACACGGCCGATACCAATCATGTTTTGTTTTGTTTTGTTATAGCAGCTGGTATAGCAGTATTAAAAAATCAAGTGCTGGAATACCTTGAAAATAGCCCATTTTTTAACAAAGTGTTTGAAAAGTTCTTGAAATTCAAATGTACCACATAACGTTGTCTCATATTTTGACAAACGTTTTGTTCAAGTCATTATAATTAAATTGCTCAGATTCAGAAATTGCTCATCTTTTTCTTTTTTTAAATTGACTGTCTCTCCATCTCTGACTCATCACCAGCTCTCCCTCTCCTTTCTTCCTCGCCTTGATGAGCCTGAAAACTAATTATGCCAGGGAAGTATAGATTTAATCCAGCATGGAAATTGATCTTTATACGGATTGGCTTTTGACTTCTCTGTTTTAAACCAACTGCAGACTCCTCACTCCTCCTAACCGTCAGCAAGCTATCAACAACTGCTAGGCTAAAAACAAGGCTTACCTAGTCTGTTGTAGGCCACATTTTGGCATTTGTCGTGGCTCAAAAACTGACATCCATACAAACGTTTGGTCTCAACTTGAACCGGACCATCTGCAGATTAATTCCATACCCGATATGTTATGACCCACTACAGTTAGACACGACACAAGATGAATAAATTACCGTTTTCGTTAGCTTCACCGCCATCTTGACTGGAAGGGAGCATGCTGTATGTCGCTGCTATGTGTCTGCACGGCCGCCATATTGGAGAGGTCACAATCCGCTAGTAAAAAAATACAATGTGTTTTTAGACATCATGTTGCACTTTAGGAAATCGTTACTCTTTATAGACCAAAAAGTGTATAGACCATAAAGTAAATGTGACCACCACTTAGGTAGGCATCCCTGCTATCTGAAATTTCAAGAAATGTTTCTAGTTTAATATCCCAGAATAACACCTTTTGTCATTCTTCAGCACCATTTGTCTCCTCCATGCCATGTGTGGGTATTCTAAGCATACAACACAATTTAATTACAATCACATAATATTTTAAGTAACAGCTCTTGTACTTTTGATATTCAAGTAACCTACTGTTTCCGCCCCTGACGTAAGAGTGCATTTTGGTGTGTGTGTGTCTTTACATGTGTGCATTGCTCGTTGCTTGCCAGGACAGGGCAGGGCTTCCTGTTGCTGAGATTGCTGCCCGGGCAGAGCGGCGTAAAGATCCTTTGGTCTCTGTTCCTCTTTGGCTTTGCCACCTGGACCTTCACCCCCAAACCTGGTGCCATCTTCTCCCCTCTTGCCTTTCTTCTCATTATCCCCTCATCTCTCTTTGTGTCTGTCCCTGTGACTCTTGTTTCTCTGTCTCCTCCTCTTCCTTTTCTTGTTTGATTCCCTCCTTCCCATCTTACTTTTTTTAAATTAATAAATTTTTTTATTAAGACTCAGATGCCACACAAACTTATTTGTTTACACACTCACAGTGACTGTTGGCCACTGTCATCGTCTTATGTCTTTTGTTTCCCCTTCTTCTATCTCTCCTTTTTAATATCCCCATAACTCCCACACTCACTCACTCTCTCCCTGCTTTGTAAATTTATCCCTAGCTCTGTGATTCATTCAGTGATTCAGAGAATGAAAATTCAAAGGTGGTAACAAAATCTGTTTTTCATCCCAGACCTTGTGATGCACATGTTGCTGCATTTTCTTTTTTTCAAATTTATTTATTTTTTCCTTCAAACACTCCAGTTTTTCCCATAAAAACTGGAGTGTTTGATGTCTCAGAGAGCCTTGATACCATGCAGACTAATTGAGTCGTAAGCAATAGATTGGATCCGGCTGATCTTGGTAAAAAGGCCAGGGCTATATAAAGGTCAGAAGGATGTGGCTGTAAATTGTATTTTATATAATGAGAATGACAATTAGAAGCACATCCTATTTCTGTAGTAATGAACAACCAAACGGCACATGGAGGTGCACATGTGTACACATTCTCAGGCGAGTTGCTTATACACACATCTGTCTCTTTTTGTGTGTGTGTGTGTGTGTGTGTGTGTGTGTGTGTGAAAAGAAAAGAAAAAAAGCTGTAGATGTACTTTTCGCTGGCATAATGTCAGTTGTAGCCTGAAAATTGAAATTTGAGTGCAGTGCAGGGGTGGAGCTGAAGGATCATCTTCATGTTGCTTTTTTTTTGTTCGACTAACAGCGTAAAACTCAGAGAATAAGTTTACTATAATGTAATACAAGGAAAAGCAGCTAAATCTCACATTTGAGAAACTAACACCAACAAACCCAAAAACTTAAATGAGATTATCAAAATAGTTGCTAATTAATTTTTTATTAAAATTTTTAATCATTTCAACTCTAGATAGCAGTGCTTACCACCACCAGTGTCAATAATCCTCCCATACACACACTTGCATTTCCCCCTTAAGCCTTAACATCAACTTAATGGAGTAACAATTACGTTACAAGAAATTAATTAAGCTATCAAAAACTAATTGTCAGGTGGGGGGGGAAAAAAAGATCAGCTTTACATTACTTAAGAAGTTGAGTCTTTCTTTACAACCAGTGGCCATTAGAAGTACTGCATCCACTTTTGCAGTGGTCTTAGCATGTAGCCATGGCAGTTGCTGCCTGCTATGAATACATGACCTGAAAGCTCAGAGACCTCTTTTGCATCAAACAAGAGCTGCTACCAACTGCGGACAACAGGGAGCACACTGTGGTGTGTGTGAGCTGATACCAAGCTCTTGAGATATAAATAGGACCTCCCTGCAACAGGGCTTCCACCAGCAGCACTGATAATTCTGTATGTGTTGTATAAGCCTCAGTCTATGTTGATTTTAATTTCTTGGTTTTTCACAAAAATGTATGCCATCCCTCTTCTTTTTTGAAATCTTACTGTTGTAATGGTAGCCTAATGTTTGTGTTGGTCTGATGCATTAGCTTGGCAGTGTGTGTATTTCAAAGGCAATGCTGGTTTCAAATAAATTGCATTTTGGCTCTGTTCCCAATAGGCCATAGCCAGGATGCTGTTTACTGGTCACCATAGACACACGGTTAGCGCTTCCATTTTGTTGTCTGGGCATTTAGCAGGAATGACATACCACAGCACCACAAGTTCAACCCCCAATATGTCCTGAGGTTAATTCAAGCTTGTGTTGTGTTAAGAATCAACTGAGTGAGCTGACACAAGTCATGAGGTTACTCATGCTGACAAGATCAATTCACGTGTGTCTTTCATGCATCCTGTTTCCTTCCTGCTTGATTAAAATCAGTTTTAGTCTGTCCCCAGTAAAAAAGTGTTAGTTTAGTTTCATTTCTGGTGACAGGAGCAACAAAGTTATGAGGGAAAGTAAGAGCTGTGCTACTCATTTTTGTTGTCTTTTATCCTGACGTGGTACAGGGCTGATATTCAGCTTTTAACCCATCTGGGTCTTAAAATTGATTATTTAGACAATTGAGATCACAGTTACATTTTGAAATGAGTTGCAGTGGGAGTGCATTAGGGCAGTTATTTTCATTATTATTTTTATTAATCTGCTGATTAGTTTCTCGAGTAATCGTTGAAAAATGTGCATCACATCTTCAAATTGCTTGTTTTGTCTGACCAACATGAAGCAAATCCTCACATTTGAGAAGCTGGGAATGTTTGAATTTTGTGCTTGAAAAATGACTTCAATTAATCAGTTATCAAAATAGTTGCTGATTAATTTATCTGTTGATTGACTAATCGATTAAACAACTAATTGTTACATATTCCTATTTGGTAGACCTCATGTCAGAGGTTCAGATAAAGAGATGTTCTATATTTCTCTAAATGTCAGTCAGTCAATTTTTTTCTTACACCTGTTTGACACGTGCATCTGTCCAATAAGTGTAATAGATGTCTGTTTGCCATTTTCAACAACCGTGGTTGAGCTTCAGCCTCAGTAGTTTCACAGTCATAGGTGGGACATGCAAACAGTAGCATTTGTTTGGTTAAACTGTATTTTTTTTTCTTGCCAACAAACCTGCAACTGATGTTGACATGAACCACTTGCTCAGGACAGCAGTTTCTCAGGCTGCTTGTGGTGTCGATGCTGCCGGAAAAGCTGTGCCAGATTTCTGTAAAACACACGAGAGACGAAGAAAGCAATCAGTGTGCTAGTGTTTGTGTGACAGTGAAGAATGAAGGCATTGAGAAGAGGAGGAGGAGGGAGTGATGAGTAAGGTGAGGAAGACAGAAAGGAGGGAATGGAGGAACTTTGACTCTGTTGTGCAGGGATGTTTTCCATTTGCAGCTCAGTGTGTTTGAATTGGCCCATTTTTTTTCTGTCATCCCCTGCTGCATGCTGTCTACCAAAACAATAATACGATAACAAAAGCACCAAGTTAAGGTTAGAGGTCCTGGATAAGAACAGAGAAAGGAGACACAAAACTGTATTATCCTTTTTGTTTTTCCTCACAACTTGAATGTGGCCATGTTAGGCCCTCAGTCAAGGTAAAAGTAAAGGAAGCATGAATCCAAACACATCTGGAGATCCTCATACCAGAGGACATTTAGGATGAAAAGAAAGGGAAAACCATGGGAACAGAGACGGCCAAGCCCCAGAGGGATACGGCGAGAGGAAGTGTGTGTGTGTGTGTGTGTGTGTGTGTGTGTGTGTGTGTGTGTGTGTGTGTGTGTGTGTGTGTGTGTGTGTGTGTGTGTGTGTGTGTATATGTGTGTGTGCATGTTCTGTAGTCAGTCAGTGCTGAGTCATCGCTGGGCTGGCCAGGCAGATAGAAACAGGCTTCTGGGGGGGGGCCAGCTGGAGGGGCACAAGGGGGCATGCACTGAGCATGCTCTGAAAAGTACAGGAAGGGAATTAGTTGTTGTGACAGGACACATCCAGGAACTTTAGTGACGCAATATTTCACGTTGCCAAGTTTTAACTCCCTCATTGACGTACGTGACCCCTGGTATGTTTGATGATACTAATGAAAAAATTGCCGGCTTGTTGCATGACACGATCTCAAGAATTCACAACTTTTCTTCTAAATGTCGTCATTTTGGACACAAAGAGGGAGGGAGATGTTAGCCGAGAGATAACGAGACATGTTGCTCCATGTTTGGCCCAACCACAACGACACCCCCAACACCCCTAACACCCCCCCCCCCCCTCATTTCTTGTGGTTTTCTATGATCTGTTGGACCACAGTCTATGACTCCCCCCACACCAACCCACACACACCCGTATGCACACACACACTCATACTTCCTGTATTTAGAATAGACCCTTCTCTGCTGCACTGGAGGAAGATGGTATGTACTGTAGGTACATGTTGTAGTTTGAGAATGACAATCCCTTGTTAATACTACAGTAGCTGATGTCTTACTGTGAGTTTATTCCACTGTTCAGCAGCTCATTTATGGGAAGCATGGCTACAGCAGTATAGAAATGAGCTACAGTTGTTATATAATGCGTGTTAGAGTCTTTTTAAATATCTGCAGGTTCTTTAGACATCAATGTTTTCCTGCAAGTCTTTTATGTTGAGATATTCTACCAGTTCACTGCTTTTGTTGAAATACATTTGTTGCATAGGATGGTTGAGTAACTGCAAAATACTATCATGCTGTAGTTTATAATCAGATGAAGTTATTTCACAAAATCTCTTGATGAAACTTAATTTAAATACATATAAACGTCACTGTTTTGCTACATCACAGTAGTGTGAAAGTCTAGCAACTCTGTGGCTTATTAGACAATATTGTATCATCCATGGGCTGTCTGCATAAACCCAGAAGCTCCACTCTTGCATCAGCTCTGGCCTGTTGTGGTGGAAAATGTATCCTTCCTCCTACTTATCATCTGTAACTATGGGTTGAGCGCGTACTCAGGGTCAGCAGTGTATGCACACATCAGGGAACGGCAAGAGGGTGTTTGACAAGATGAAGGATGGGGGTAGAGCTCTCATTGAATACTTAGGAATGCATCCTGTTTCCTCTTTTCTGTGGAACTATGCGGTTAACTCTTAAACCACTGTCTCATTTCATAGTTAACCATGGTGGATAGGTAAGCGCATATGCAACAGAAGTGTTGTTGACTTCTTTCTGCACAGATCGATGGCAGCAAAGTCGACACTACTGATGAAGATGTATAATTTATGTGGCCAATGAGGAAATTGATGGAAAATTATTAAACCTCAACCTTATGCAAGGAGAATCTCCCCCCCCCAAAAAACAAGAAAAATAGAATGGCGTCCTAGTAGCCACGGGGTTTAAGATGCTCACTATAATAATCGCAACGTCCATGTTTTTAGTCCAGGAGGGTGGGAACTTTGTTGCATGTCATCCCTCCTCTCTCCTTTCATTTCCTGTCACATCTTTACAGTCTGCTCTCCAAAAAAGGGCAAAAGTGGCCAAAAAAATACTAAAAAAGAAAATTTAGCAGACAGAGAAAAATTACTTTATTTTTGTCAGTCTAACTCAGCAAAGGATTAATAACATGCAGTAAGACCAAACTGCCAGTTGGACAGTGGCAAATTCTAAATGATCTCGAAAACCATTTATAAGCAGTTATTCCCTTGACTAGTCAGAAATTCAGAGGAGCAGCAGAGTTTTGTTTTTTTTTAGGGGTAAACAAGCATGTTGTATCATCATCTAATGAATATGGAGTGAGAACATGATCTGACCCCGAACCAACTAACAACATCTAATGCACAGAGCTCACTGTAGTACCAGGATTGGTTTATTTTCATATTCCTAACCAAACAGAACTCTGAGAAAAGACCTCATTAGTACAAATTATTCAAATCAGGCTAGGTGTGAAAATGATCTTTAGTGTATACAGTGATATGTCAAGTTCTTAAGCCATTTTGTAAGCTATTATCAAAGTTTTTGCTCTTTGGGAAGAGAGAAAGAGGCAAATTGAGGTGTAGAGTCCAAGCAGTCACAGTCCATGTAATGGCCTTGACATAATGAAGGCTTCATCTTGGAAAGAAAAAACAAAAGGCAGAAGGAACATTGAAACAGATCACATGTAAACACACAGATGGCCAAACAGGCAATGTGGTTGATTGAGAAATTCTGTAACTGTACTTCCTCAGGGCCTCATTCAGCATCTGTCCAAACAACTTATTACTGTTTTCATTCATTTCAAATATTTCAGTCTCTGTCATCCATTTCAGTGAAACTGATTTAGTCATCTTTATTGACTCCACTCCACTTCACTCTTGTCATTTTCTCTATTCACTTTATTCACCTTGACAGTAGGATAAGATTTCCTTAAGTTTTCCTTAAATCTATGCAATTTTTGTTCTTGATTCAATTGACTGTTTTCTCCCATATCAAATGGTTACCCACTGCCCTTTGAGTGAACTGTGGCCGTCCTTATCTATTAAGATACTCTGACTGGTTGCCAGAGATTCTTTGCAGGCCCATGTAATCCAATTTGAACTATTTAAGATTGAGTACAGATAAAATCAGACTTTTGGCTGTCCTTTCTCAATGTTTGAACTGTTTCAAACTTTCATGTAGTTCAAAGAAATGCTGTGACTGTTTTGCCAGTTCCATCTTTAGTGCTCCAGTTCTTACACAAGACTCCACATTATCTTGATTTGCCTCTAATTACATTTCCATATCTCTTTGTTTGTCTCTCAATCATCTTTTTTCTCTTTCTTTTCTAAACCATCCATCCCTCCACTCTTGTCTCCAAATCGACCCCTTTACCCCCCACCTCCTCTCCAACTATCTATTTCTCTTTCTCCTTCCAACCTTCTTTGTCTCACAGCAGTGATTCTTAGCTGGTCTGGTTACTGCAATGAATGGTAACACTATACATCCAACCAACACCGCCACAACAGCAGGAGGAGGCCCAGGCGTGGCAGCGCCCCCAAGAGGCTGGAGGGAATTCTGCGAGCTGCACGCCATCGCCACAGCCCGGCAGCTGGCCGGACACTACCAGAGCTTCGCCAGAGAGCGGCCACAACATGACGTGCTCCCACCAGAGACCTTTTCCAAGCAGTTCACAGACCTCTTCCAGCAGCACTTCTGCTGCGAGGTCGACAAAGATGGCACTCCGCTCAGCCAGAACACATGCTCTACCACTACCGGTAGTGCTGCCTCCACCACTGCAGTGGCTCCTCCCCTTTCATCGCAGGCTGTGATTGGACGATTGCGGATCACATCTTTTTCTGGGGTGCAGGACTATCGGGAGGCGGGACGGCCAAGTGGAGGAGCTGCTCTGTTTACTGTGGTGTCACCAAAGGTGGAGCCGGTGGTGGTGAGTCGGGAACAGGAGCAGCCGCTGCGATGTGCTGTGGGAAACTCCTTATCGGGAAACCCGGCAATGCTCAGAGGGTCGACTCGTAGTATCGCTAGCGGGTCACTGCTAATTCGTAGCCGTAGCAACGAGGAGATCTCTGGCACTGATCATCGTCAGGTATCTGAACGATACTCTTCGGACTCCTCAACCTCCAACCCTGGACATGCTGACGTCACACATTTCTCTGTCAGTCAAATCCGGCAGACCGTAAGACGGCTTTTCAAGAAACGGCCCCTCCCCAGCCCCCCCTCATCCCAGGACCTGTCTTCTAGCGACCCCAACCCCGCCACAAACAACAACAATCCCCCAAATAATGGTGACAGAGAAGGCGGGATTTCCTCCACAAATGAGGAAGTGTCATCCTCCTCCTCATCCTCCCACTCTTCCTCCTGTCTTAACTCTGAAGCCACGCCCCCAGCCTCTTCACATATGTCCATGGCTGGGGTAGCCTCTCACTTCCTGGATCGTTTCCGTAGGTTACGCAGCGGAAGCATGAGGCAGAGGAGGTCAGAGGTGAGCGGCTGCTGTAAAGAGGGCCAAATGAGGTACTTGCTGGTGGATGACACTATCTCAGACTCTCAGCCCCGGTGGCAACGCTGCCACCTGCTGGTCAGGAGGATCAGGGACGCTCAAGGTGGAGGAGGAAGAGCAGGAGGAGGGGAGAGGTACCAGTTGGAGCTCTATGATCCTCCAAAGGTAGAATCATTTGCTCATCCTTACATTTATACACACATGTTTTATATAAACCAGGAATTATTGGATATATGTACACATTGTGGGTTAAATCATGGTCATACATTATACGTCCATTATATTCCATATATATTCACAACACTCTAAAATGTACACTACAATCCACACATTCATTGCACTGGATTTCCAAGGTGTTAGTAGCAGAGACACGAGAGTGGTATCTTCTCATCTAACTCTCAGCTAGAAAGTGAAGTGTATTTCTCAAAGGTAGTCCCTATGTAGAGCCACATAATCACGTTTAAATTTGTAAATTAATTGTGATTTAGTACTGTTTTACTTGTAAAGGAAATCCAAAACCCCAAATTCATACTATATTTCCAGCATTTAATGATTTTTTTCTGTTATTATTGACATTTATTTTAGCTGTAACAAACAGATACAATATCCAGCTTATAATCAATGCCTGACACTTTGTCTGTTGCTGTTGTTCTTAGTACAGTAGATGCCTGCTTTCATAGGTTGTCCTGTGTCTCACAGGATTGTGTGTCTGCAGTTCTTGCAAATGTTTGTTGAGCTTCTTCTCAGAACTCTGCACAGCACTGAAAGTTTAACAGCTGGCAGGTTCATCAGCTTGTGCAAGATACATAATTCTGTAGATCTGTTTGTGTTCATCAATAAGATGGAAACCCACAGAAGCCTTTAAAGGATTGGTTAATGTCGGTTTGCCAGGCTGTGTCACAAATGCATGTATATACTCTAAATTAACAAACACACACACAGGCACAAAGTAATTTCCTGTTTCCAGCTGTTTTAGTCACAGGGGTTTCCCCCCTCCTTTTTCAGATCATCTCTTTTCTCTGTGTTTGTTTTGTTTTCATAAATGATATTTTGCTGCATTGAAGAAGCATCTTTTGGTGTACTGTTTGCCACATGACAAAACAAGACCAAAGTTGTGATGACATTTACTGTAGCTTTGTCCCAGAAAACTGTGCGTTGTATTGGTTGTTTTCATTACAATACCACCAACAACTTTACCTCCTGTGATTGATTTGTTTTTTAACTGCAGCTACAGAGTGTGCTATGATGTTGAGCAGGCTTTGGTTTTAACCAAGATGAAAAAGAGTCTAGACTATTACTAGTCTAGTCACAGCTTAAAATAATGAAAACTAATCTGAGCATCACGTCTGTTCTTGCCTTGTGTGCTGAGTAGCAGTGCCACTGTTAAAACTCCATCATTTGTTTCCCACCTACCTTTTAAGATGTGCTAAGAGATTGTCATGTTGTTTGCCCTTTAACCTAGTTAAAGAAGCTTGAGGAAATGGAGTAACTGTAACTTGTATGAGTAAAGATAGATTTAATCGGTCTGTGCCTCACTGATTACTGTCACACATTTCTTTATAAATACAGTCATTTTCATGCATTAATGTAGCACAGCGTTTGCCCAGTGAGGTATTTTTGTCTATCTCAAAGAATATGCAATATTCATGTCTTCTTTTACTCTTTGGTGAGTCGATATGCCTCCTACACCATTTCCTGTTTGTTTGGGGTTTGCTTCAGCCAGAGATACCTTTTCTACTCATTACTTCATGATTAATACATCAACTCAACAATCAGAAAATATGAATGTGTCACATATAAAATATATTTGTTTGAGTAACTTGCATTTTTAAGTTTGGAACAAGAAAGATCGGCTTGCCTTCCCCTGACCATGCTTGACAGCACATCACAGTACAGCAGGATGTCTTTTTTTTTTTCTTCTTCTAATATGTATGCTTGGCTCCCCACACGGGACCTCATGGGATAAAACCATGCAATATTTCCAGATGGGGCCAGTTGCAAGGCTGCATGTGCTTGCACACCCAGTCCCCCAAGATCCCCAAACCAGTAATAAGAGCGGCAAAGTTGACAGCTGTCCTAGCCGCCGCCATCTATAAGGTCACTGGAAGTAGAGTTCAGTCTCTTCAGGGTGTGTGCAAGTGTGTATTCTGGCACAAACAGAGGTCACTGAGAAAGAAGTTGCATGTGTGTGTCTGAGTGTGTATATGTGCTTGTAGTGTTTTATATTTAGCAGCCCTTAACTCTTCAGCCAGCAGCAGCTCTAACCATGTGCGTGAGGTAATTCAGTTGATGATAGAGCCAGAGCTGTGTGTGTGTGTGTGTGTGTGTGTGTGTGTGTACGTGCGTACATATCAGAATGGGAAAGCATTGGCAGGATTTTCCTGGCTGATTGCAATGCTGCTTTAGTTAGCCGACTGCATTGCTGCTTTGAGTGCTCCCTCTCTCTTTTTTCTGTGTGTGTGATCTTGGCAGGGCAGAGAGTTAAGGCCCTGAGAATGGCCTTAAAAGGAAGGAGAGCTGTGTACTTCCATGCACACATTTTAACATACACAAGAAAAAGCACACGTGTTCATGCTCTAAAAGAAATAATTTAAACACACAAACTTGTAATATGGACATGTTGGGTTGCTGTGTTATATATTGTGCTGGTACAGTTTCTTTTTTGTGGATGTAAATTGGGGTTTCACACATCTGTGGCCTCTTTCTGTGACTGTGTGTGTGTGTGTGTGTAGGTGTGTGAGCATGCACTGCACACATACATCGGCTGCACAGAAAATAATAATCCATGGGTAGAGTTCGTATGTATTTTTAGTTAGGTCTTTCTGTGTATTTGTGTGTGTGTGTGTGTGTGTGTATGTGTGTGTGTGTGTGTGTGTGTGTGAGAAACAGCAGTAATATCAGTGAGCTGATTTAGCACAAAGGAGGAAGCTGCTTGGAAACTGATAATGTATTTGCGTGAGAAAGCTCCAGTCAAGGCGCAGGGCCCTGTCAGGGCAAATGTTGAGCCAGGTTTTTGATGCAGTGCTAATGTCGGTCTAAACGCAGCTTTAACCTGCTTAATTCAGATAGCCGGGGGAGTATGCCTTAAGAATGCACCAAACAACAACAACTCCCTACTTTGGCAGAAGACAGAGGTGAAAATACATCACACACAAGGGAAAACAGAAGAAAATGACTTGCTTCCATGCATTTTTTTTTTTTCATCTTTGCAGTTTAGGTGTGAATGACTGCGTTTGTCTTGTCCAGGATTTTATTCTGTCCAAAAATCACTAGAATAATCACATCTGCATAATATGGGTTGTTTGGTTATTTCTCCTACCTTTTTATAGTAAGCAAACTACTGACAAACAACTGCAAAGATGTCAGTTGTGGTTCGAACTGAAAACTCCTGTGATGGTTTAACACTTTACAGTGTTTATAATGGCAATGGAAAAAATGGCCCAAGCTTAAAGTTGTGAAATAGTAAACTTAGTGATGTTATAGTGAGGTTGGATAATTCCAACATTCATTGCAAAATTCAAACATATTTTCAATTTAAAAAAACAAACAAAAAGTTAATTGAATTTTTTAGTAATTGGATGAAAAATTATGCTATAATTCTCACCTATGACAATCTACTTGTTGCACTCTACATGTGATAATTTGTTTTTTTTTTGGGAAAATGAATGACTTATTATTGTTCATACCTGCTTCTTAAACTGGCAATTATATAAGCAGGTTTTAGGTCTGTATTTTGTTATTCTGTTTTGCAGATGGAAGGAGAAAATAGCGAAGTCAAGGCGATGTAACACTTATTTTATTGCAGAAGTGAATCTTGTCATGTCAGCTGAAACGAGCAGAAGTCTCCATAATGTCCTCGGTGTTGTCTGAGATTTTAACCTTAAATTCTCTATCTTGTCTCAATGAGGACAAACTGACACTGTAAAATTCCTGTCTTTGTGTTACGTTATTTTAGATGATTTAGTCCACACCCCAAAAACCTGAGAAGAAAGCAAATGTGTGACATTGGTTCTGGTATATTGCTTACTTTTCAGTATCTTAATGTGCAGTTTTCCTAAAGAGTTATCTCGTAACCTTCCTCAGCTTTGATTCGCTCTTAACTGAGGTAGTTGTTTTTAGTTTTCCTTTCATCTGACGTACAGTAGTCAAGGTTACAGACAAGGTTAGCGTCTTGCCAGGAAAATCGTGGTATTCTGTCTTCCAGAGTCAGTTCCCAGAGACTGCTACAGTCTGATGGCGGATATGTTTCCTCAGACCTCCTGTAGACTTCATCTTAATCACACCCTTCTCATCTCATCCCAGCTGTGTGTGTGTGTGTGTGTGTGTGTGTTTGTGCTTTTGCATGTGTTTGTTCCAGCTCTTCGAGCCTTAATCTTTCCCACATGGTTTCATTTCATGCTTGTGTGTACGTGTGCCTACACTATGTATCATGTTGCTCTTGGAGATTTCTCCTCCTCTGTCTGTATGTGTTTGCGCTCTCTCTCTCTCTCTCTCTCTCTCTCTCTCTATCTGTGCATTATCACACATATTTTTATGTATGTTGGCATATATGGTAAAAGCTTTGTCTTCGCCTTTTCATCCTGTCAGGGTCATGTGATACCTTATCTTGAGCCTTCAGTAAGAAGAAAATCTAAAGAATTTCTAGTAATAGGCCTTCAGAGGAAACCACATGTGGAGTTATGCCTCATTAAACCAACAACATTGGAGTTACACAGTTGAAGTAAAAAAGCATTTAAATACATGTGCGTATGCATTCTTGTATTTACATTTATTTTTCCACGCTCTTTTCTCTGCATTTATGCTGTGTTTTTCTTTCAGTGCAGTTTTTCTCTCTCACTGACAGTAAGAGAAGAGTTTGCAACATCAGTGGAAAAAACTTTTCTAACAACCAGACTCTGGTGTCCATCTGTTCTGTGTTACTTGTTGTACTTCAGTCTCTCATATGGCAACATGCAGCGTTAATTTGGCTCTCGTTGCATACCACAACTAAAGCTCTGAACACATGGGCCCCAGTCAGCTGAACCAGAAACAAAATGAAACCAGCCAAGAGAGACACAGGAAACGCAACAGCAGGAGACTTGACAAAGACAGACCGAAAGTTAGGTAGACAAGCCAGCAAAGAGGAGGACAGACAGAGTGAGATCAAGGTGTCTGCAGGTGTTTTTAACTCAGGGTCTGCAGAATTCTTACAAAATATGTGAGAGTTCTTTAAAGTAACTTTTCCTTGTGAGAAGATTCCCTGCTTGCACACATAGTTGGTTAGCTATTTATTTATTGTCATGCATATACAAGTGCTCAGCCCACATGGACTTTTTCAGACACCAAAAAAGTACCGTTGCAGTGGTGATACATTTGTCAGACTTACATTACATTGCAAGCAAAGAACGAACTGTGCACACAAAGATCTTTGACTTTTGGTTAAATTCTGCTTCACATAAGGAACTACACTGTAGTTGTTTTCCATCAAACATATTATACTGTTTCAGCTTTTCAGTTTATTCAGGATAAAATTGGGCTGAAATTTTAGGCTCAGTTAACCCAAATCAAATCAATCAAAATACATATTTTCTCACATCAAGCCATGCAGATTTTGAAATATCTGCCTCTGTGTATCAGCTACTAACCCAGCACGATCAAGGTGAATCAAATCATATGTTCTGCTTAAAGCATTGAAGAAGGACATTTAAAATTCCAGTACCTCTGGATAATACGCAGATGTTACTGTGCAGAGTTTTCATTGGAACTGTTTTTCTGGGAGATAATAGTTCCAAACTAGTGATTATGCTATATTTCCAATATGCATATTGGGTAATTGCATGCTTATTTGAGATTTTTATGGCAACCCTAGGGCCTTTATCAACTTAACGGTCATAAAA
Organism: Siniperca chuatsi; assembly: GCF_020085105.1. Taxonomy (NCBI): domain Eukaryota; kingdom Metazoa; phylum Chordata; class Actinopteri; order Centrarchiformes; family Sinipercidae; genus Siniperca; species Siniperca chuatsi. The sequence continues at coordinate 23,934,817 of NC_058046.1, read as the reverse complement.
CATTCACCATGTGAATGAATTTAAAGGACATAACTTTGAGTGACTTGTAGAAATTCTTTTACTGCAAAATTTATCCGGCCTTGGAAGTAAAATTTAGGGCTGAAACAATTAGCCGATTAATTGATTACAGACATTACAATATAGGGATTGATGACAGAAAATGAATCGGCAACTGTTATTAATAATAGATAACAGATACATCATTTTAAGTAATTTTTCAAGCAAAGATGCTCCAAACTAAAGCAAAAAATCTCTAGTTCCAGCTTCTCAAATGTGAGAATTTGCTGCTTTATCTTATTTGATCGTAAACTGAATATCTTTGAGGGTGTTGCTGAACAAAACATTTTAAGATGTTACATTGGGCTTTCACTATTGTCTGATGCTTTAGAGACCAAACTATTAATCATGAAAAAAATTGGCAAATTAATCGATAATGAAAATCATCGTTAGTTGCAGCCCTAATAAAACTGTAACAATGCATATTTGGCCAAGGCCAAGTGGATGGCCAGTAAACATCCTGGAAGTAGAGACCAATTGTGGAATTGTGCAGAACTTCCAGATGGCCAGTCGGCCTCTGCTGAAACCAGCATTCAGAGCAGAGATTATCTCTTCAGAGAGAGACCAGACTTTAGTTTCATTTTGCATCATAAGAGTCTTGTATCTCACCCACAAAGTCAAATCTTTTACTCTTTCCAGAGATTGAGTTTCATGAAACCTAGAAATTATGCCTTGAAGTGACTGAGTCATGTAATGGATATAGATATGTGCGTGGGTGTACATGCATGCTTGTGTATGTGTGTTCACCACGTGTATATATGCTGTGAATATGATGTAACAAATCAATTTGTTCTAACCAGATAGATTGTAAAATTTTGATAAATGGTAAAGCGCGAGAGTACATGTTATCCTGTTTGTCTTCTTTGGTTCATTAAACTAGATTACTTAAACTGCCACAGAGGTTATGCTTTTTAGTTTCTCTCTGCTGACCTGCCTGAACTTGTTCCCCACCTCCTTCTAATTTTCCATCACCAGATCTTTATCTTGTACAGCCCACAGAGATCTGAGGGAACTTTTGTAGAAAAACCGGGATAACAAAACTTCTGTAAATCCTCAGGCAGCCGTCCAGTTGGCTCTGAGTTTGAAAATCCCTCTGGAAACAATATCTCTGGTTGGTTGGCATAATGTTGTTGGTTGTAAATGAAATGACAGCCCACTGTGACTCTGTCCCTTGCTGAATTTGTCCTAACCTCTGAGCTTGTCAAAACAGAGGTCTACAAGGTTGCACAAGATTCTTGATTTCCCAACAGCCATTTTATAAATAGTGAAAACTACTTATCACAATTTTCCAGAACCCAAGGTGCCATCTTCATGTTCATTGTTTTGTTCAGACTGAACATTATAACCTTCATGAAGTTAGAATTTACTGCAGGACTAGTTTTAGCTAGTTGTACCTGATAAACTGGCAACTGAATGTATTTCACAAAGCAGCTGATGTTTATGTTAACATTTAACTAGAAGCCACCGCTAATGCAAATATGCTAGCTAGAGTCCAAATCGGATGCGTTGAAAACAGAACTGATAGTGTTCAAGCGAAACAAATTAAAACAAATTACATGGATCAGTTATTACATGACCTCACCTGGAAACCCTGTGTTGTACTGTTTTAAATATGACTCTTGTGGTGCCTTTGTAACTCGGAGGGTTGGATGTAGAACTAGTGCTGCCAAGGTGAGGTGTTACCGCTAAAACACATACAATCATGGGAAAGTACGGTGAGGTGCTTGAAAAAAAGCAGCCACAAAAGTGCATATACAGGTGTGGACAAAGGGAGCATTTTAATTAAGTGAAAACACTATGAAAGCATGAAATAATATGACAAGAACATGAATCAATGACCAGAATCTGGATTTTAAAAAAAGGAACATAGTTTTGGTGATCAGAAATGTGAATCATGTCACAGCACCCCACTCTTTGAGAATAAGCGTGGTTAGGTTTCTAAAAACCAGGATTAGTGTTTATGCTAGTTTCTGTAACCCATTAAAATTAAGGATTTTTTTTTTTACCAAAATGTGTCATTAGCCCATTTTACTTTATGGTAAACTTACTGTAGTGGAAAATATGAGTGCTCTTCATAGATGATTAATCTTTGTGTTGGTGGTGGATTGAACACTGGCCACTGTCCATAGAGTTTCAGGCTATATTTAGTCCTTTTTTTGTATATAATTTAGCATTTTGCTTCTTAATTAAAAGTTCTCACACACCACACTGGTGAACGACACCGTGAAAGTGGGCTTGAGGGATTAAGATTGAGTACAGATCCAGTGTTTAGCCAAAGTCAGCATTAATGACTCTTGTCAGGAATACAGTGAGTCATAGAGAGATCCTACCAAGTTAAAACCCACAAATTTCCAAGGAAAGCACTTTGTGTAAATATAACCAAATGCTTCAAAGAACGACAACCTCTCAGATGTTGTAGACTACATACAGTAGATCACTCGATTTTTTTTTTTTCTTCACCTTCTCTCAACTATGATGGATATGGGTAGACAAAACAAAGACCCTTTTTTATCTTACTGGTTCTGGTCTTGATTGTTGGTGTTAGGTCCTGTGCTGTAATACAATATATGATATGATTCATGTACAGATTCGTGATTGAAAGCTCATGATGTGGGCAAAATCCACAAGTTTATAGACCAAATCCATCTCAGTGACTATGTTTACGTGAACCAGGGGCTTGCCCACGCTGTTCTCAGCAGGAGAAAACTGCTGACCTTGACTGGGTATATAGGAACATTTTGAGGAACTGAACTGAACCTGACTGACATGCCCTCTGCATATGAGGCTGTCAGAGGACTCGGGGGGAAGCCTCACCCGTCTCTTGGAGGTGACTGAGTTATTCGTAAAGCTGACCGTGGTTTGGCATAAGCTGAAATGCCTAGATACTGTTGGGCTGTCTTCATTGACAGGCCTCTTCAATTTTGTGTGGGGTTTGGGGGTACGGCCCTGTATCTAGCCAGGATGCCGGAGGATGCTCCAGCTTGTGGTCAAACCTCAGATTTCAGGAGGAGCAAGGCTGATATCATTCTTGTTGTGGAACAGTGCACCTGCTCTTCAGCCTTGCAAGGATACTAGATGGGATCATGGATGTTTGACTGTTCAGTCTACATATACTTTGTGGGGTTGCTTAAGTTGGTGACCCTGGTTGAATAAATGGAGTGAGAGCTTTGTCTGTATTCTCAACATTAAGTCAAACGTGTTCTTGGTAGGCTCTGCCATGGTTTTGGCTTGTCACAAATAGACATATTAATAGACATAATCTTAAGATGTAGCTGAGAAGGGGAGAGTATACGGTTTGGTGAATTCAAGATTGCCTATTTGCTTTTTGCCGATGATGTCATTTTTACTGGCTTAATCAGACTTTGGCATCCAGTGCGAACTGGAGAGGTTTTTAGCTGAGTGTGAAGCGATGATTGGATGGGAGTCAACACCTCCAAGTCTGAACCCATGATACTCCTCCTTTTGAGTTGGGAGTGAGTTGCTGTCCCAAGTGAGCATGTTTAAATGTCTTGGGTCCTGTTCATGAGTAGGGATCAGATGGTGCAAGAAATTGACAAGCAGATACGTGCAGCGGTGAGTTTATATTGCAGAAATTAGCTTTTGCAGGGTGGAAAGAGCTCAGAGTGAAATTTTTGCCCTTTGCTTACAATGCCAGTTGAGGTGTTTCAGGCATCTGATTTGGATGCCTCCTGGATGCCTTCCTGTGGGGGTAATCCATGCAAGCCTAACTTGTAGGAGACCCTGGGGCAAATCCAGAACAGACCTGAAGAGCTGGAGGACGTGGCCGGGAAGAAGCAAACATGGCTACCTTGCAAAGCTTGCTGCCTCTTCAACTAGATGGGGATTATATGGATGGGTGGAAGGATGGATGGATGGATGAAAGATGCCATGTTTTTAATGGCTGGACCATTACATTAACTGGAAATATTAATGGATATCATTTTATACACATTTCTGCAAAATCGTGGTGCCAGTAGGGGATAAAATGCTTGCTAATATCAAAAAAGAAAATTGACTGAGCAGAGGAAGTTAAGCTAAGATGTGGTGAACAACAAAGCTCACAGAGGATACAGTTTACAACAGCAGGCAGCTTTTCACATCATTTGTTGCATTTGTTTATATTTGTATGGCAACAGAAAACTTGCTTCTCATACAGAGTGGAAAACTTCTCTCACACTGTTGAAAATGCCTGAGTGTGGGAGGAGGGTTTTTTTTGTTGTTGTTTGTTTGCGTGTGTGTGTGTGTGTGTGCTTGTGTGTGTTTCAGTGTGTTTCAAAAATCTATAGAAACATCTAAAGGAAGTAGAGTGGTTAGAGTCATGTGGTCAAGATGTTTGTCAGATCTCTCGCTCTGTCTCTTTCTAGTTCAGTGTCTTTTTCTGCAGAAAGGGCTGTCATGCGTCTTTGGGTGCGTCTCTGCCTGCATTAACGAAATACTGTATACGTGTAGATCAATACGTGCTTTCCCTTTTGTGATTAATAATATTTAATTGTTCATGCATCTCAAATAAGGGCTCTTTTTCCCCTGTCATAACCTCTTTGTTGGACTCTATCGTGTGTGTGTGTGTGTGTGTGTGTGTGTGTGTGTGTGTGTTTGTGTGTGTGTGTGTAAAACCTACAACCACAGTGCCAGTGCACATGACCTTGCTGAGTTGCATGTGGAAAGCCCCCAAAGCAAAGCTGTGCAACACCCTCCGCCAACAATTTTCTCTTGGCCTCGGTTCTTTTTATTCATCAGCACCCATACACACCTTCACACACACACACAAACACACACACCTGCAAACACTATTATATTACCAAGAACCTTTATGTCATGGTTTGAGTAAGCGTAATTGCAGTAAGATAGTTTGTGAAGTAAAGTCAAAGGGTGTTTGTAGTCACGTAAACACCTGTAGCACACACAGTCCAACTTGTGACTCCTTATTAATGACCATATTTTTCAATGCAAGGCACTCTGTTTGTTTGACATTGTTATCTAAGGCTTTTCCACTGTAAGACTCTCCTTAGATAAACAAAATGGTATCTACACTCAGTTGCCAGTTTATTGGGTATACCTGTCTAAAACTAATGCAGTCTAATACCCTGATCAGACAGGCCACGGTTTTTGCAGTGAGAGGCGTCTTTTCCAGTTATTTTCTATAGGCAGTAAGCGTTTTGCACGCTGCTCATGCGCCCTGGGTGCCTCGCATTTTTGCAGGAGCACTCTGAATGCCTCGAGTTGAAAAAACTTCAACTCAGAGCAGAAAAGCGCCCCATTGTCTGATCAGATTTGTGAGTTTACTTCACAGCAAAATCATGGTTAGGCTAAGGACAGGTGATTTTGGTGGTTGCCTAGCAACAAAAAGCTTTTAAAAAAAAAAAAAAAAAAAAAAATAATGCGGTGCACCTTGTGTTTTGCAACCTGCAAAAAACGCTCTGTCTGATCGGTGCCTAATACAACAGCCCTGCAATAAAGTATAACCTTCATGAAGGTTATATACAGTATTTAGTTTAGTTTTTGGTGAAACTGTTGACTCAACTGTATGATCATTTTGGAGGATGTAGTTTGTGGTTGTGTTTAACTGTATTGCATTATACAGAGGTGTTTCTGTTACTGATTTAAATGGGGTGGACAAATTATAGAAACACCTTCAGTATAATGGAATACAACAGCAAAAACTGAACATTCTAATCTTCATGAAGGCAGGACTGGGTGTATTTTATATCCATGCTTCACTCTGTCTCGTT